>NW_027493199.1:0-411058 GCF_021521415.1 Bidens hawaiensis
ACCGCATACTACCACATATGTAAGGATCCAGACAAACGTACACGACAGCCTGAGGGATAGGCTTTTACTCTTGTTTATAAATGTTTTAGAGACACTTAGTCTCGCGTAAAGTTTTTCATATAACACATTGACTCATTTGAAAACAAGTTTAAAAGTTTGGGGCATATTCACTTTTTGATTGGGATCGGTTTCCAACACCGTCCGTGGGTCTTTCCCTTGCTATCTCGCACCTATAGTACGAGTATAATTTTTTGTTAGTCGGATATACAATCTGGCTTAAGACCTTTAGTCTTGTTTTATAATCGCCACCTCGATTATATATTCTTTAATTTAAAACCTTTAGTTAAAAATAGTATTTATAAACCTTTAGTTTATTTATAAAACCCTACGTTTCTTCTTCTTTAAGAAACGTATTCTTTTCTTTATTATTTAAGTATACTCATTATTACTTATATAATATTTATAGCAAAGAATAATCACACGTATATATTTATATATACATATATATATATATATATATATATATATTTATATTTTCTTTCTTTACTTTTTCTTTCTTTTCTTTGTTATATTTCTTTTGTTTATCGAGGTATCGAGTATAACCTCGACTTAGGTATTAAACCTTTATAATATTTAATTATTATTTTTATAAGGGCATTATGACTACCTTGGTCGGCTTATAAAACCCTAGAAAATCGAGCAGCACTTCAACGCCATTTATCTCCTTTTGACCATTGCTTGATCAACACTTCACTTGGGCAAGCGAATCAAGACACCAACTCTTCACAGCACGTACTTCGAGATGATCGTCAGGACATCGGTATTATATCACCTTCTTAAACGTCGTTGGGTAATGGCACATATATAGAGGAGTCGAGGGCATGCTTATCGAGGAATCGGGCACGAACTTCGAGGTATATCGAGTGTATGGTTTAAGGGTTCTAGAGAGATGTTAGAGAGAGAGAGAGAGTGGTAAGTGCAAATTTGATGTGAGATTGAGAGATTCCAGACCTGCTATTTATAGACAAGATTTTGGAGCCCGTCGCGGTACGCGATGGCTTCCTGGCTGAGCCCGTCGCGTATCGCGACGTAGGCTTAATGAGTCACGTGGCAAGCGTCGTGCCGCGTGGCAACACGCGGCGACACGTGGCCGGACGTGTTGCCACGTGGTGACATGTGGCGACACATTGTGACACCGTCTGCCACGTGGCACACGTGTCACAACGTGTCAGACCACGTCATCGTGATACGCGATGACGTATAATCAACAGCGATCGCGTATCACTGTTGACTCTTTCTGGAAGCTTTTGACCAAGCCCATCGCATTACGTGATGGCTTGTCCTTTGTCCCGTCGCGTATCGCGATATGACAGAAAATAAAATTTTCATTTAAACCCTTGGAGTTTGGAATTTGACAGGTTTGGTCCCTTAACTTTGGATTTTAGCATTTTTGGCTTGAAATTTCCGTGATGTTACATTTTCGCCCTAAGAACAGTCAAACTATCCCCGGACACATCCACCTTAACCCCCAACAAGGAAATTAAGGAATTTTAAAACATCCATTCGACCCGGGTCACAGCTTAACAAAAACATCCTCGTGGTGGCCACACACACACATCCAAATAAAACAAACATAAATCATGTAAACTTCCAAGCATAGATAGCAAATATAACAAAATCTATGCAATCTCATCCAAACGGTTCAAAAGGGGTAATATCGTCATAAAATGTGTATCTTAGCCCAAAACATTAAAACATCCAAAAAGCGGCATCATGAAACTCACCTTAAATGGATGAAATAAATATCACAACTGGATCCTCTAACTAATCACTCACAATTCACAAGCCTGTCAAGTTAAAGCACACAACAATCACTAACTAGACCGCAACAAATCGCTTACTCTAAGAGGCGTCCTAATGGGATTGGATTGACCCATAGCCTCACCCAACATTCATATTCATCTACATCAGCCCCCTCCCCGTGACATACCACATCGGTTGGGGAAGAAAACTAAGCCTTCTTTATAAGGAGGTGGATACCTTCCCCATTATAACGCGTTTGGGCGCTTAATGGTAGTGGATGAGAGGAGAATTCCACAGTTAAGCGTGCTCATGTGGGAGTAGTATGAGGATGGGTGACCACCTGGGCAACAAAAGCAAATCCGTGAGGCGATGGTGGTACGTCCGGCCAAAGCGGACAATATTATGGTGCGGTGGTAGCTGGGCTATTACATATGGTATCAGATCCAGGACCGGACCGATGGTGCCAGGTTTCGCGAGGACACTGGATCCCTAAGAGGGGGTGGATTGTGACATCCCACATCGGTTAGGTAGGAGAACTAAGCCTTCTTTATAAGGAGGTGGATACATTCCCCATCATAACGTGTTTTGGGTGCTTAATGGTAGTGAATGAGAAGATAATTCCACAGTTAAACGTGCTCAGGTGGGAGTAGTATGTAGGACAATGAAACTCGAACCTGATAGGAAAACCCGAAACCCGACATAAATGGGACGGGTAATACCCGACCCATTAGGGTTTGGGACGAGTTTGGGATTAGTTTTGAAATTTTTCGCGGGTTTGGGACGAGTTTGGGATTTCTAATATACCCGATTACCCGACCCGATAACATAAACCCATTTACCCGATTATATACCCGATATAGCTTATTATATTATACATATATATACACACACTATATTCCAAATATATTATTTGTGGGAACTTGTTTATGTCAATTATTTGAGACATTTTATCTTTATGATAACCATCTTTGTAATCGATTAGTTATATTTTGTCAAAACCCGGTAGAAACCTAGCGATCTTTGAGCTGGGTATACCCGACGGGTATTTTATCAAAACCCGATAAAAAACCCGAACCTGATGGGAAACTCGAAACCCGACGGGTAATTACCCGATGGGTTTGGGATAGGTTTGGAATGGACTTTCATAACCGGGTATGAGTTTGGGAATACCTAAACCCGACCCAAACTCGACCCATTGCCATCTTTAGTAGTATGAGGATGGGTGACCACTTGGGCAACCAAAAGAAAATCCGTGAGGCGAAGGTGGTACGTCCCGACCAAAGCGGGCAATATTATGGTGCGGTGTTAGCTGAGCTGTTACACCCCCCCCCCCCGAAGTCCTTAAATTACCAAAAATCCCTTCCAATACAATCACCACCAATGGTTCTCAAACTATGTCCGTCTTACGTTAATTGTGTCGAATTCGTGCGTTAACGAATCCGACTAACCAACCATAAACCAAACCAACCTCATTTTGATAACATTTGACATTATTTCAGCCTACCCATCTATATTTAACCACCCAAGTTGATGGGGTTTGAAATCTCATCAATTTCCACATTAATTAAATTAATCAGTTTTACGCACTCTTACAAACCGATTAAGGAATCACCAACCAAACCAGCCCCTATAACCAAAAAAAAAATTTTCCTAATGTTCTTACACTAACACAAGACCCCACAAACTGATCGGGTTGGCAATTCTTCAAATAAAACCGATTGACAACAATTAACGATTTCAACACTCAAGAACCCTAGAAATCGGTTTCTATCAATTGGCCTATCAAAACAACTCCAATGGTCATGAAATTTTAATATAATATATTACACATACCTGGGAATATTTTGAAACCAAAAATCCAACATTTGACCTCGGGAAGCGTGCCAATGCTATAAATCCGAATCTGTCCCTAGTTCAAGAAACGGATTAATTGACCATTGTAGCTACCTAGGTTATACAATTAAAGAATATAGGAGTGTAGTACACACCTTAAACGACCTCTAGGAGCTTGGAATCAATTTATCTTGATGAAAATTAAAGGGTTTGGAGCCTTGGATGGTTGAGGTCACTATTAGGGTTTTGGGGGGAAAGGTTTGGGTTATAATATTAAAAAAAATTACATCCTAGCCCTTGCACTTTGTAATTTGATCCTCCTTGCTCCCAAACTAAATAAAACACTTTTTGGACATGCCCATAAGTCTCCAAGCCCTCAAGCAAAATCCGAGAAATTAATTTACAAACTCTATACTCGTGTTATTCGGTTTACGAGAATTGAAGGGTGTTACAGCTTGAGTCAACTACTATTTGTTTGGAATCTGTTAAGTTGGGTATGAACAAATAAAACGCTATATTATTTGGATCTTATGTTTAGTTTTTGGGAAGAATAATAAAATTATATTCTTTAAAAGTAAAAATGTTTAATAATTCATAAATAAATAATTAGTCAATTATTATTTATTTATTTCATTTTATACATGTTGGGCAGTAACGTGGAGGGAGTCAGCTTTTATATCCAAATCCAAAACACTAATAATTAGGTCAAAAGGGAATAAACACATCGGGGAAGATTTTGTACACATTGTTTGACTTTAAAATGGTCAAATAACTTAAACTTGCAGCTCATGTACCCATTGCTGATAATCACTACACAGAAAGAATTGGAAATAAGATTGATCTTATGTTGAGTAGGAACGAGCCATTTTCTAGGAATTGCAATGCTTTCCCTTGTCCCGTTTTAAGTTTTGGCCCGTTATAATTTGCAAAAAGATCACACCCTTTATGGCTCAAGGGATATTAAGCTACTAATTGACAATAAATTATGGGAGCCATGGATATTAGCAGAATAGTGATTAATAGTTTTGTTTGTGTAAATCTTTTTAAAAGTTTTGCTCTCTAATGAATTAGTTTTTGTGAATGTGTGACGTACATTTAGACAAAAAAAAATTGAATGACCACCTCAACCTATGTAACACAAAACAAAACATTCTTCTAGATTTATTCTTGATTTACAATATTAGTCGTTCATTCATTTAACAATAAACAAACACAAACACTTGATAGAACAAATATCTTTGTTCATGTTTGTTCGTTTAAAAAGTGAACATGTTCGTGTTCATATAAAATCTAAACAAACATTCACAAACATAAATGAACATAATTGAAAAAAGATAAGCAAACATAAATGATTAAAAGTAAATGAACATAAATGAATACACTTAAATGAATACAAATGAACAATTATAAAACGTTAAGCAGATGATTCATTCAATGTTTCATTAAAAAATGAACATAAATGAACATGATGAACGAATATAAATTGATCAAAATAGGTCCAACTATACAAATTCTGAATGAATATAACAAACTTTCTTATAATAAATTAACATCCAAAATAACATGTGTATAATAAATAGAAATGACAATTATAGAAAAAACACGTAATACGGGGGCTAAAAGCTATCATGTATATATATGTATGTATGTATATATATGTATGTATATATGTATGTGTGTGTGTGTATGTATGTATAGACTTAACACACGCGCACACATAATTAATACTCAAAGATGAATGACATGCCATTCAGACACATAAGTAGACAAAGATACACTTCCTTTTATCGTATAATTATTTTATAATACATTCAATTATGTATATTAAACACAACTTCTCTTATCTTAGGTTTACTAATCCTATCACTCAATTTCACTTAGGTTAACAACAATTTTCTCTAATTATTCGATGAGTTTTGATACATATATTGTTACAAATACCTATATCTAGGTTGCACACCGCTCTCATGTCGCCACAACAACAGAAAAACTTCGGCCCACAAGGTTTCTGAACAGCTTCACAACGTAGGCTACAATCTTTCGGTGGTGCAGCTCTAAATGCTATGATGTGACTTTGTTTATGTACTTCAGCTAAAAACAACAAGACAATATTAATAACCACAACAATGATGATGATGATGATGACGACAACAACAACAATAATAATAATAATATTGATTAGGAAGTTTATCTTACACGACACAACATATTGGTAAGATAACAAAAGCTTACATTGTGCACCCGAGCAATACGAGAAAACTTATAAAGAAAACCAGAGCAATACGAGAAAACTTATAAAGAAAACCATCACATGTGCTCGTGGAATTCTCACCCTTGTATCTTGTATCATTTTTGTTGCTTACTTCTATGAAATAAATACAAATAAATTGAGTTCACCATATGATAATGGAGATACAGTTATATTTATATGCATAATTAGATAACATGACTTACGTGTGTTTACAAATAAAATTGGCGTGTAGTTCTTTACCCACATGCATATAGTGCTTACCTAGAATTAACAAAAGATGTATTGGTTATCTTAATACACACACATTAGAAGGGTGATAGGAACACTAGCTAACATCTGTTATCATGTAATATATTAACATTTTTTAAATAATAATGATACCAATATGGATATAGTGTTTAAGATAATGGTCATTTTTTTAGTGTAGCTTTAAAAAAATAATAATATAGTGTATGCAAAAGTTATGGTAACTTAAAAATTTTGAGTAAGTTGGTTTAAAGTCAACAATATATGGTACTATATGTTTTAAAAGTTGCACTTTTCTACGTACATGCAATTACCTACATATATTACATATATGTAAAACAAATTCCCCAAAAAATAAAATATGTTACGTTAAGTTCTTCCGAGTTTTTAAAACTCAAAGTGGTTCTTAAAAGAAATCATATATATATATATACGTGTGTGTGTGAGTTCATAGGGGAACTCTAAAAAAGTAAGCAGCTGGGGAACTCCTTTCAAGCCCTTGATCATTTCTCCACATCCTTATGATATATATACCCCCGATCACCTACATTTCACATCATTTTTTAAGGGAAAAAACCCTAAAAAATAAAAAATAATAATTAAATTAAAATAAAAACAAAAAAAATAAAAAAAGTCAAAATATTTATCTAGCATCCCCCGTTCCACAATAAATAAATATATAAAATTCCGGGTTTAGCCTTGGAGTTTTGTTTAGCTTTTAGGGATAGATTTTTAGGGGGGTTATGTTTTTCAGGTTGGGGGTTAGGTTTTCTTTAGATGGGGGGGGGGGGCTTTTTTTGTACACTTGATAGTGGAAAGACAACATGAAAAGAAATATACATAAATAAATTATAACCGTCACGTTAAAACTCACATTGTCTTGTACACGCGTAAAAACATAATTTATTGATGTTCATGAACTATAAATTCCGTGATATAACCGTAGGTTGGATTTTAATATATATATATATATATATATATATATATATATATATATATATATATAATCGTTGAATTTAGATTAAATTTATAACGAAACATGATGTTTTACATGTAGAATCTTAAAGAATTATTGTTTTACATGTAAAATGTTAATGAAAGTGTTATTTTACATATAAATTATATTCATTTTTACATGTAAAAAATTAAAGAAACTGTTGTTTTACATGTAAAATATTAATGAGATTTGATATTTTACATGTAAAATATTAAGTGTTATTCTATATGTAAAATATTAAAGAACTGTTGTTTTACATGTAAAATGTTAATGAGATTTGTTGTTTTACGTGTAAAATGTTAATGAAAAGTTTTACCCTCAAGTTAAAAAAAACCTAACCCCCCTACAAACTAAATTAAACCCGAAGGCTAAACAATTTGTTTTTTTGGAACGGGTGATGCTAGAGAAACATTTTAGTTTTTTTTACCTTTTTATTTTTTATTTTATTATTTTTTTTGATTTTTTTGCAGAGATTTTATTTTTCTTACAAAAATGATGTGACGTTGGTGATTGAGGGTGTACCATAAGGATATGAGGAAATGATCAAGGGTTGGGAATGATGTTCCCCAGTTCCCTACATTTTTGGAGTTCCTTTTGAACCTAACTATATATATATAGGGTTTGAATCATATTCAAATTAAATTAATGTGCTAATTGTAACAGTTAAATAAAATAATTATATATATAAGTAGAGTAATTATATAAAGTAATTATATAATTGCATCATAGATTAATTACATAATTATTCTACTTGTATAAATAATTACTCTACTTGATTCTCACAATTTGCACGTTAATTTCATTTGTTTATATAGATATAGGGTAATGATCCTAGGAGAATCATATGAAAATTGAAAATCATGAGAACCAATATGGTCCATTTATTTAGAAAACAAGAAGTTTATTAAAACAAGGACATTTTTATAAATATGGAGATATGGATGGACAATTATGGAGTTTCAAACTTTATGTCCTAGAAAATGTAATATACTCTCATATGTGTTTAAATCAAGTTTGGAGGTTCAATCCCTCTCTCTCAAATCTTTCTATCCATACGAACAAAGTTATTTAGGGTTTCAATTTCCAACAAAAAGACACAATATCAAGGAAAAAAACACAATATCAAGGAAAACAACACAATTAATAACGAAAATAAATACAAAACATAATGATAACAAAAAGACATGACTTTTTTAACTTACCATTATGTTTTTTTACGAGAACAAGAAAGACGGTGGAAAATTTTTTGTGTTTTTACTTTTTTCGTTTTTTATTAAATTTTGAGTTATGATTTTATATTATTTTTTTTCTTAATTTTTTTTTGAAAAGTTTTTTTATGTGGCTACAAATTATTCTCATCATTCTCAATTTTGTTTCCATTTGTAGAATAACTTAACCCAAGAAAATAAATGTTAAAAGAGACTTTTTATACGTAATGTAAATTTAGCCGATTTTGTCCGAAACTTTTTATACATAATGTAAATTTAGCCGTTTTCGGCCGAAAATTTGTGCCCGACCCTCTTTGTTTTTGAAATTCTTTATACAAATTGCGTTCGCCCCCCGGGTGTCTTAGTCCAAGTTTCACCATTGGTAGAGTGTATGGTTTTCAAACCATATGGCAACAACGCCGCCACCACATGTGGGTAGGGTGCATGAGTTTATTTAATGACAAAAAAACTTGATTCAATGGCAAAGGTTGGAGAATTAAAATTACTTAATAATTAATTTATTACATATGTGAGTATGTGCCGCCGGTAATTTGTAGTTTGTGGGTACTTAAGGGTTAAAATGATGTGGCAATGTAAGATTGAACGGTTTAAGAGTAACACCCATGAATGCCCCTTCCACTCCAATAATATCTAGTGAATAACATTTTTTTTGAACGACTAAATATTTACGCATCATGGGGTTTGAACCCCTAACCTCCTATTTCACACCTTACATACCTTACCACCCTACCAAAGTGGGAATGACATCTTTTCAAAAATGCATCTAACTATCTATATAATTGCCTACAATGAAATCCTATGTGTCGCTCTCAGATTGTTCCCCTCATTATCTAGAGCTTCCAAATTGCTTGATTTCTATATGGAGACTTATCATTCATTTTACCCGAATTCGTGGATATGAGTCTCACCAAGCCAGATAATCTTTAAATGAGTTATAACATCTCATTTATTTGTAAAACTCTTTGATAATCAAACAATAGTTTTCGTAGGTCATGGGTCTCACCAAACCCGGTTAACCCTTAAAAGGGTCATAACATCTCATTTATTAGTAAACAACCCCTTAATTATCAAAGAATAATTTTCCACTAGTTATGAGTCTTACCAAAATAGCCCTCAAATGGGTTATAAGATCTTATTTATTGGTAAACACTTTCATCATCAAACCTTAATTTAATTTATCTCATTTACATGTTCTCCGTTGCTGATCTATCATCTCCATCGTCAGTTAACTTCTGATACCACCCACCATCGTCAACTACAACAACGTCCCCTTTTTCATTAAACAAATATCTGTGTTCATGTTTGTTCATTAAAATGCTCGAGTTTGTTTATGGTTTTTCGTTAAAAATCAAAAAACTTGCACATCTTAATTGAAAAAACCCAAACGTTAAAAAATTTAATAACAAACTGATATATATGTATTAAATTAAAACAAAACTATGTTAAAATAAAATAAATCATCATAAAATAGCAAAACGATTAAAAATAAAAACTTAATTAACCCCCCCCCCCCCCCCCCCGTAACACGGGAGGATCAAACTAGTTATAATTTATATACTTACCTACTAATTATTTAATAAAATGACAAATAAATTTTACACAACGTGGGTTTCCCATAGACCTATCGAGAAAGAAGTTATATATTGCAAAATTTAAATTCATTACTATCAATTTCCAGACGAAAACACGTAAATTTGCGTTGTGATTGATTGAGAGATTAAATACACACGCACGTCCACATACATAAGCTTAACTTAAGTTGCAACGCTCATGAGATAGCCCTGAACACCCATAACGCCTACCTAGAGCGATGTTTAACCCCCAAGCCGGCTAACATAGCTTGGAGCGCTAAACAGTTACAATCAATAATAGCACTGAATTATATGGTTGAGTGGTAAATTATATTATGGATTTGCTAACTTTTGAAACTTTATAAACTGAACTGAATACAACTGAGCACGCGTGTTTTTAACCCGCACTTAATGACATAAAAACCTTTATTAGAAGGATGTGTATGAACATTTTGCCTGTTTTTATCAAATCCCTATCACACACTACATCAAGTTTATAACACCTTGACCCACTGAAGAACATATGAAATATAAATCATGCATGTTAGTATTTAGTATTACAATGTAGCATTCACAAAAATGACATTTGCAGATAAACACCATATTTGAAATAATACACACTGTTATATGTAACTTTAAGTCATAAGGATACAACTCAACAAACAAAACAAAATTGATATATAAATTCGAGCTACAGAAGTCGTTTAACAAATAGAAGATCAGCAACCGATCTATAATCTATCATAATCTAAACAAGTGAAAATTATACAATGATAATGCAAAAAACAAACCCTGCAACAAAATCAAGTGGGTATAACCTCCACCGTTTTCGACGAAAACTTCAAAACAATGATAAACAACGCTACAAGAAGCAAAACCGACTGAATAATCAAACAATAAACATATCTCCATACCCTATTTTTCAGTTTCTTAGCATCTTCCTCTGCTGCTGGTGTTGTTGCAGATACATTCTTTTGATCTGCAAGATTGGTTTGACCAACGGGGCCCGCCTTCAGGTTTTGGATTGTTTTCGATATTACTAGATATTCCACCTCGGCTGCGATTCTCTTTGTCATAAGTTCCTCGTACTCTGTCTGTATTTTTGTGGAGTTTAAGGTGGATTCAAGCTCAGAGATCTTGGTGTTCTTGATCTCAAGTGCATTAAAAGCTTCCTCAAGCTTGCTTTGCAAATCAGAAACGTTGCTCGTACTCGATGATATATCCTCTGTACCAACCTCCCTCGACTTTTGAACTTCTGCTAAGAAATTGGCATTGTTAATATAAAATACCAATATCTTATTCATTTCTCTCTGTTCTTTTATCGGTTGCTAATATAGCTTCCTCACCATTTTGTGTTATCAGTAGTTTACTGATTTTATTTTTACTACCTTTTGTTTTGTTGTTGTTTTAATTACTCACGTCACACTTATGTTATATGGATATTATTATACTTTACACGTCAAGATAGAGTAAAAGTTTGTCTCTGTATACCCTCCTAGACTATACCAGCTATGAGTGGGACTTTACTAGTTACGTTTGTTTGTCGATTTATATGAGACAATGTCATATATACCCCCTACAAACTTGAAAAATAGCATATAACTAAAAATATCATATATGCCCTTACAAAGTAGTTAAAAGATCAAATATACCCAATTCATTAACAACAGTTTAATAAGTGACCATTTTACCCACATTTTTGAAAATCTTCAATATTCAATATACGCCTGTCTCACAGTCTGTAACTTTAATTTTTTTTTTTATCCACTTTTTGCTTAAAATCCTTTTTACCCATTTTCAACTTATAATTTTTTAAGTTTTACTCATAAACAATAGTTACTCAAAACATCAGATTGTTTATCTTTAAATTATCATGCAATTATACTTGGTCGATTATCTGATTCGAACTACAAATTCAATTTTTCGATTATCTGCCACCAAGAGAACAAATGAGGAGAGACAACCCTTCGGTTCACTTGCTTATCGTCAATATCGATCAAAATCCAAATAAACAAAGGGTTTAAACAAAATTGATGGAAAGGGGTAGAATGGTCATTAAGTAAAAATTCACTAAAGTTGAGTTTATATCATATTTTTAGTTTTGGTTGGGTATATATGAAAATTTTCAAGTTTGTAAGACTATATATGATATTAATCCTAACAATGTAGTTTAAAAAAAAGAGAGCATACAGTAATGTAAGGAACATTACCTCTCTCAAGTGCTTCTTGAGCCAAATGAAGCGGTATGATCGCTTCAACCAACGGATCACGATCCCCGGACCCCACACGATCATCGATCTTTTCTTTCTTAACCTCCCAAGAATTCTCACCATCTAAATCTTCTTCAAAGGAAACATTTTCATCACCATCATGGTTCTTGCTAAACACAGTTTGCGACAAATAGTTTGAAGCATCACCATCCCGAGCATCATCACTATCTTCATCATAGTTCCCCGACCTACCATTCAACAAACCATTGCTGTTCACAGAGTTAGCACCCTGCGAGAACACAAAGTTCGAGCTTCGAGAGTCCGATTCCAAGCTCGAAATCGAGTTTTCCTTCTTGAGTTTCGACCCTCTAGACTTTTTAACATCCGGACATTTTTCCTTTTGATCACTCTTTTGCACCAAACCATCCGACCCCTTAAAACTTAAATTAAACAAATCCCGATTCCCTCTCGGAACACTAGCTCCCGTCGACGACCTACTATTTTCCGAATCCGCCCGGGACCCAAACTCAATCCCCTTTCTAAAACCCAAATCCCCGTAAACATTAACATGATCCAACGCGTTACCAATAATATTCGACATCGCATTCGTCGACGGACTCGACCCTTCACTCGGTTTCACTCCACCCGGTAAACCCATCATACCCCTTTTCTTATTATTATCAAAATTATTATTATTCGGTTCCTTACCCGATTCACGGTGTATCCTCCGCCACTTCCTCAACCCCTTCCCCTTGGTCGCCGGCACCGGTGACGTCAACGGCGACGGCGAATCACCGGCGACTGAGTTATCTTTCAGCTTACTAACACTTTCTAAATCCATAACTAAAACCCAATTTTCAGCTATAATAATAATCAAACTAACAATTTGCAAAAAAAACCCTTAATTATTAAGATCAAATTACTGAAACCGAATCAAGAACTGTGATCTGGGTATACTGAATTCAAGAATTCGGGTTGAAATTGGATCCGATTTGGTTTCAAGAACGTACCTTGTGATTGATGGATCGAAGATTGGAAAACCCTTATTTGAAGAAGGATGTGGAAGTTTATAGCGATGAAAATTAGGATAAAAATAAAATAAATAATAATGATAATGATAATGACAATGATGATAAATATAATAAAAAAAATAATGTAATTACGGAAGATGGAATAAATATGTGGAGAAAGTACCAGGGCACATGGAAGGTACATCGAGGCAAGTTGCTACCTGTACCTTTCGCATTATTAGCAGTACTTTTTTGTGGATCCACCGTTTACTGGTTGAGTTTGTTAAAAATAGAAATTTTAAATGGTCAATTTGCAAATTAAATAGAAAAAATTGCTATATTAACAACTGATAAAACAGCAGAAGCAGAAGCAAAAGCAACTTTTCAAAAGCTTCAATTTGAAAAGCAAAAGCAACTTTTCAAAAGCTTCAATTCGAAGCTTTTGGAGTTGCTTTCCCAAACACCATTTTGCTTTTCAACAAACAAATAGAAAATAAGGAAGTTTTAAAAGCTCATCCAAACACCCCCTAAGTTACACAGAAATTGTGTGTTAGAAAACCCAAAAGAGCAAATGCATGTTTGGTTGCAGGTAATGAAATAAATGTGGATAGAATGGGAGAACGAATGGAATAAACAAGAGAATGAAATAAATCATTACCATTATTTTGTCTTGTTTTGTTTACTTATGAGAATAAAATGAATTATTAGTTAATGTTATTTGGTTTCCGAAAAAATTCTATGAATTAAATAGAAATAATAAAACGCTCTTATCTCAAAGTATTTTTTTTATAAAAAAAACCCCCTGCAATGGCGAGGGTGGTGGTAGCTCTGGCGACAGTGATGGTAGTGGTGGATGTAACAACTCGGGTTTTCCAAACTTATAAACCCGACCCGTTTCGGTGTTCATGTCATTTTATAAAACTATCGCATTTGTCGATTTTTTTTTTTTTTTTGTATATTGTTGTTTAAATTATATAACTATGACTTTCTTACTTTGGCAAGAATAACCCAAAGTAAAATCTTTTATTCATATTTGTTTCCATCCTCAAACTTTAGGGGCTAAAATGCAAAATTTTATATAACCAATTCAAAATCCGGTTAACCCGTTTACCCAACCATACCCATGTGGTAGACCCGATTGAAATTCTTGTGCCTTGGACCAAAATCATCGCAGTCTATATGGAAATTGAATCAAGACTCGTATTATACTTGCCTAATACGTCCTCACCGACGCCCTAATTTTGTTAAGCCAATCAAGATGATTATGTATTACCCAATATTCTAGCTGACATTAACACGAACTCGTATTACTATTAAACGACCTTATTAACTCAATTAATCTTTCATAAACGATCCTCTCAACCTCACGAACAAAACCCCCTTAACCTATTATGTTTTAACAGCCTCAATGTGTTCGTCCTTAATCGTCTTTGGCCGGCAACGGGTTTACTAAATACACAGTCCAAACATCATTATTTGAGGTAATTGAAAACACCGTTGTGATCGTCGTACATTCCTCAACAATAACCCTATAGTTGATTAAACCAATATACGCAGGTTTAGTCAATGGATGAATCTAGGGTTCATAGCGAATCTGGGTTTTAAACGACTCTGCTTATAAATTAATGTTACCGGAGTAAAAACAATTGTTACACCAGCCCAGTTGGCTAGTGTGTAGAAGTTAAGACTCTGCTTGGCTAGGAGGCGCCAGTCTAGTATGATCATACGCCAGTCGTTATAGCCTTTGTGCTTCTCGACATCTCAGTTATACTTGCTCATTTGTTTAATTTGTTATTCTCATATGACTTGTTGCAATACTTATTTTTATACTACACTATATGTACATTTAAACTGGTGTGTTGCTCACTCAACCTTGTATTGACAAAACTACTTTATTTTCAACGCATATGCAGGTTATCGTTTGATGCGAAGTAATTGAAGTTAGAAGATCACTTAAGGATTTATGCTAGAAGAAATTTAATTGAGACAATATTAAATAAGATTTTATAATTGTTTGATGTCTTATTTGTTTTTGGCATATTGTAATGAATATTTGTTTTATTTGAAATTATTAAATAGATCTTGAAACTTATAATATTGCATGATAGTAACCTTGAGAGCTGTGACAATCAGTTCGCGTCCCGGCATTTCCGCAGTAGGTTCGGGTATGACAGTGAACAGGCGGCAAGGGCAGTGATTGTGGTGGTGGTGGTGGTGGTGGTGAGAGGGGTGGCGGTGGTCAAGCGATGGTAGCATTGGTAGTGATGGCGACGATAGGGTGGTGGTGACAGTGATGGAGGTCAGGTGGTGGTGGTCAGGCAACGATAGTGGTGGCGCCGGTGATGGTCAGGTAGCGACGGTGACAATGGTTTAGGTGGTCACAATGACAATGGTGGCGGCAGTGGCCGAGGTGGTGGTGGAGACGACGACGATGGCGATGGTGGCTATGGTAGTGGTGGTGGCTATGGTAGTGGTGGTGGTGGTTGCTGTTGTTAGGTGGTTGTGGTGGTGTTGAGAAAGTAGGGTGAAAGAGGAATGAAATGAAAAAAAAGAAGAGGGTGGAATGAAATGTTTTGATAGAGTGAAATTCCATATGTAATGGATGATTCCATTTCATTGAGCAACCAAACACCACTTTTTGCATTCCCAAGCAATGAATCATTTCATTCTTTTTGTGATTACTGCATATTAAACGCTACCTACATATGAATTTACAATAATGGGTTTGAGTAATCAGGAGCAAACTTGGTTAAAACCTATTAACAAGGGGTAGTGGAGCTTTTCGTCGGTAGTAAAAAAAAATTTGTTGTCAGTTTTCGTATTTCGCTATTCGTAAAAAAATACAGTGTTATCCATGTTTGTTTAAAGCTCAACCATTTTAAAAGTTCAACTCAATTAAAGCCCGTCCATAATTTGAAGCCTAAACCAATTAAAACCCATTAACATTTTTCAAGATATATACTCTGTAACATCCCGAAATTTCTAAAATAATATTTAATATATTATTTGCGTCGAGTGAAATAATGGAGTTAGTGGAGTAATAATAATAATAATAATAATAATAATAATAATAATAATAAATATGAAATGATAAGTAGGTTTTTTAGATTGAATTAGTTATGGACTGAAAAGGAATAATGGCCCTTAGGTCCATTGGCTTAAGGGAGTAAAATACCCCCTTAAACACTAATCCTTTCCATTTCCATTTCCACTCATCTTATCCATCTTATTCTCTATACACTCAAAACACACACACATACACCACCATATATGGCCGCAAGAAGAGGAAGAAGATCTAAGGCCAAACCAAGCTAAATCTTGATAAATATTAGCTATACAAACAAGATACAAGATTGTAGTTCATAACCAAGCTAAACCGTAATCTAAAAACGAGTAAAGGTACACTCTTTATCTTTAAAGGTTATGTTTTTATGAACGGTTTGCCTTGAAACTCAAACCTAGAGTAGATCGGGTCTAAACGAACCATAAAGTTACAAACTTGATGTTTAAAATGGATTCAATAGACTCATGTATGTATACGGCTCATAAGAAACCCTAGATCTAGCCTTGAACGTTTTTGACCATAAAGGTCCAAGCTTTATGGTTACACGGGTCAAGTTTTGGCCGAAAACGGTTAAGGAAATGTTTATGGGTTAATACCAAACCATAATAAAGCGTTAAGACAATGAAATATAATAATAACGGTGGTAAACGGACCTAAACTGCCCAGCTCGTTCAATTACAAATGACCAATTCGATTACATATGGCCAACTCGATTACTAATGGCCTTTTCGATTACAATAGGCAATTCGATTGCAAATGGCGTATTCGATTACCATAGGCAAATCAATTACAATGCCTTATTTCGATTACAATGGGCAATTTGATTACAATGCCTTATTTCAATTACAATGGTCAATTCGATTACAATGTCTTATTTCGATTACAATGGCCAATTCGATTACAATGGGCAATTCGATTACAATGCCTTATTTCGATTATAATGTGATCATTAGATTACAATGTGATTATTTGATTACGATGTGATCATTAGATTACGATGTGATCATTAGATTACAATGTGATCATCAGATACAATGTGATAATTAGAATACAAATGTATTCTAGTACCATTCAAATACCAGGTATGCAAATATTCTAAGTAAATTGTGTTCTAAAACAAGACCATTAGAATGGATCAGACTTAGCCATTTTGGCTAAAATATGAATAATGTGATTAGGACAATTATTGATACACGTTATTCATATACAGTTAGCAGAGCTCAGTTAAGGAAATGAATAATAGTGAACGGAGAACGTAACAGAATCCAGGTGAGTTTCTAGCCCCATTCCTTGTTATGTTTTCGGGGATGTGTGCATACTCGATGAGATTAGTTAATACACTTACCTTAAGTGGTAAGTGTATGCCTCGTATGATTATTGTATGAATGAATGCTTGACGGTGTGTGACTGATCTTCGGATATTGCATGTACTGCCATGTGATAGTTGATGATATGATTGTTGTATATGATGAATGAATGATGTATGTACGTATGAAACTTATAATTATATATATATATATATATATATATATTTTTATATATATATATAGAAAGGTATGATATGGCGGTATGGAAGAAAGGGAGACCGGACGCTAATAATATCCAAGGATGGAGGGTTCCGAGGAAGAAGGGAGACCGAACCCTAATAATACCCGAGGATGGAGGGTACCGGACCCTAATAATATCCGAGGTATGTAGGGCGAAATACTCTTTATAATGTAAGGTTAGTTATGAATGTATATGGAAGAATAATGAACGTCTTAAGTATGTAATGCGTACCTTCGGGCACGTATATGTGTACGTAAAGAAAGTTATTTGATTAACTAGAACTCATTCAGCGTAGCTGACTTTTAGCATGCACGCATGTGAGTAGAATGAGGCAGCCCGCTTGATGAGGGCACATGGCATGGAATTGAAGATGCTGGCATCTCAAGAAAAAGTTATGATGTTTTAAAGATTATGTTTAAATTTTGAACGACTATGAATGCTTGTTAAGACAATATTGAAAGTTATGTAATGGATTATGGTTGAAGTTTATATTCTGCGTAAAGTTTTAATCAACTCTGATATTTAGAACTGTGTTTATGAGTAAATCCAACGTCAAAAGTGAGACACTGGTAACGGGGCCTTACATACTCATTGTTTGGAAATTGGAAATTAGCCGGATATCAAATAGCGCTGCACCAGAAAGCACAACTTCACCAGTCACCCCAACATTGCTGCCTTTCTCCTCTTGTCACCGAACCTCCAGGTTGCAGCCGAGTAGCCGATGGGACAAATCGAGCATTGAATAATATATGACAAAATGGGTTTGGCAAAATATTGGCAAGAGTGGCATCTTTTTATGAAAAAAACAAGATTAAGATGTTAGATATGACGGGAAGTTAAAGTAATTAAAGAAACTGAAAGAATGTCATTACCAATCGACATCATTTTGAGATTGAAGATTTTAAAGATCCATTTTTTTACTTTATAATTTAGTAAATTTTTAAAGATCAATGTTTTTATTTTATAAACAAGAGTTTATAATAAATATTAAATATATGGAGGAAGTGTTTATAATTATATAATGATACATGAAATGTATTTCTACGTTTACTCTAAATTATAATTATATCTGAGTGTATACCATTGACTTTGTTATTCGTATTTCATTATTTTTATTATTAATAGTAAGATTTGATATTTATTATTAGAGTTGCAATCGTTCTCATCTAATAACAATGTAACTATTAACATTGATTTTATTTGAAAAGTTGTTTCAGTCATTTTCAAATCATATATTTGATTAAAATAAAAAAAATAACATTGTCTTTAATTGATAATGTTAATAAAATTATTAAAACAACTTATAATTAAAAACCGATTTCTATGTTGTTTTTTAATTTTAATCATACTATTATGCTATTCTCATCCCTATATAAGTTTACAAATTACTCAACTCATTATTTAATCAAACTTCATTAAGAATATATTTAAATTTATGTAGTGCATATCACGTAAGCTTGCTCAATTTATCATTAAAGTTCTCTTTGTTTTTTTCTTAAAAGGTCTACAAGGGGCTTATGTCCGTGGACGCGCAAACATAATCCTCTTAAGACTGGTTGTTAAAAACAAGATTTGAAAGTGCTTTTATGGTATTAAAAAATAAGTTAATATTCAACTTTTTCACACCCTAAAAACATGTCCATAACATATCTCGCATTTTCTCTCTGGACGTCATCTACAAACCCTAAAAACACACACCATCGAACACCGCCGCACCGTCCACCAGATCTTCAACTGTCATCGGACCCGCCGCACCGCTCGTATGCTTCGAGGTTAAACCTAATTCCCTTCTCTCGTATAATCATACGTACATATTGATAACAATCTTAATTTCCTCTCTCGTAACTTATGGTTGTGAAAATATGATTGCTCATTTAGAGAATCATTTATGTATACGATATCCAGTTCATAAAACAAACAATATTATATTTTCATATTGTAAACCTTCAAACCACATCTTCAGTTGTAGACAGTTTTTGTCTTTAAAAACAAACATCTCCTAAGAATATTCCATTCATACTACTTAACCAAAGCTGCACAAAATTTCTTAATCTATCATCCAATCAACTTGAGGTTATTAGAATACTCCAATATTACATAACAATCGTATTGTTACCATTGATTAATGGCATATCAAACAATTCACTAATTTGGTTTGAGTGTTGGCTTTTCAATTAAGCCAGAACAACTTTTTAGATTCTTTTAACTTATCAAAAGAAAAACATCAACCACTACCCGTGCCAGTTTTAAATGAGAAAAAAATACATTTATAAAATGGGTGCTGCTAAACATATCTTTCCTTACACCATTTTTACTAAATATACACCCTCCTTAACTTATTAGATAAATTACTATTACCCTTTAACATTATTTATATACATATTAGTCACTACAACATATTTTTCACTTTATAATCTTCACTACATATATCAAATTAAAAACTATCAAGGATTACTATTAATTTATTTTTTAGTATTAATATTGTAAATATTTATAATATATATATTTTTTAATTTTAATAGTATATATATTTATAATATCCTTATTTTACCTCTTTATCTTTTACAAAATAAACCCGAAACTCGAAAACCTAAAACCCTAAACCCGAACCCTAAACCCTAAACTCTAAACCCGAAACCCGAAAACCTAAACCCTAAACCCGGACCCTAAACCCTAAACCCTAAACTCTAAACCCTAAACCGGAAACCCGAAAACCTAAACCCTAAACCCGAAACCCGAAACCTAAACCCGAACCCTAAACCCGAAATCTAAACCCGAAATCTAAACCCTAAACCCGAAAACCCGAACCCTAAACCCGAAACCCTAAACTCGAAATTATAAAAAAACGCAACTTGTAAAAAAAATTATGAAATCCTTGTTTTTGTGCTAATTTGGTAATTATATAATTTCAGGGGTAATATTAAAGTTGGTTTTTCCAGGGGGGTATGACAAGCAACCAGGGGGGTTACATTTAGCCTGACCCTTATAAAATATTAAAAAGTGAATAAATGATAGTTTTGGTACAATTTGATCACACGTCATTTAAATAAAAATATCGACTAGCTAGATTCGGATTTAATAGTGTTATGAGCAAAATGGGTTATGATAAAAGTGAGTTTATGTCAAATTAGGTCATTCAGTTTGGATTAATAAGAATGAAACTTTTATAAATAACATTTAATTCAATTCTATTTTGATACAAACTTCCATTTATAAAATTAGTGGCTTAGAGATGAAATTGACAATAATATCTTATAAAGTTAAATAAATGCCAAAAATGAAGTATGACAATGCACGAGTTTTGTTAAGTGTTTTTGTTGTTGGTGCAGCCCGATCGGAATCACAGAGCATAAAAATGAGGAATAGATCATAGTTCCATATCGGGTTCTTAAAATGAGTATAAGCTTTTGCAAAATTGCTTTAATTCAATACATCAACTTTAATTTATGGTGATTTAGTTTTCTTCTTTGCATACATGAAAATTTATAACACATGTATTTCTATTTCAGTGATTGTGTAAGAAACAAGACTTTTTGAATGTTGTAATGTTTTTTTGGCATATAGCATATCACTTTATCAAATGATGTAGTTTTTATTAATATATATTTTTGGTTTCATGGTTTAACTTAGAAAAATGCTTTAAGTTGACATTTTACTCTGCTTGTCTTTGTTTATTTTTTTTTGTTTTAATCAAACAACCATGTAATATAAATATAAAATTATTTGTTCTTATAAATATAACATTTACAATTTATTAAAATATATAACATGCACATATATTATGTTTTCTTTATTTTTCACCCATATTGAGAAGGACATTTATTCCAATTTAAAATGTGGATCGTCTGGGCGGAGTTATCACACTTTTTATACGAAGATGATGTGGTCTTTATGGGTGATTGGAGCGATCAAAACGTGATGAAATTGGAGTCGGATTCTGAAACGTTTTTACTTAGTGTCTAGATTAAAATTTAATTTACATAAATGAAGGATTTATGGTATGCATGTGGTAGGGGTTGATTTGGCAAGGATTGCAAATGTGCTTCGGTGCAAGGTGGGGGTGGTGGCATTTATACACTTGGGTATACAAACAGGAGGTAATGTGAATTTAGTTTACTCATAGGACCCGATGATATATCTTTTTAGAAAGAGGCTCTCTAGTTGGTAAGTGAGAAATTTGTCGTTTGGCGGACAACTAACAGTTTTGAAGTCAGTTCTAAATTCTCTCCATACGTATTACTTTTCGTTATTTAGAGCGCCGACAAGGGGGTTAGAAAAGTTAGACCATTTGAGAAGGGTGTTCTTTTGGGGTGGTTCAGAAGAGAATATAAAGACGAATTGGGTCGCTTGGGAAAGGGTGTCGGCTCCGGTTGAATATGGAGGACTCGACTTGGGTTTTCTAAGGGATATGAACGTTTCCTTGCTTACAAAGTGGTGGTGGCTGTTTAAGAATGAGAAAGAGAAACTTTGGCGGAAGATAATCTGGTCACTCCATCATTCTTCTAGATCGTGGTCGAGTATTCCGGTTAAGCTCTTTTGTGCAGGTCCATGGAGATAAACTGGCAAAACTGTAGAAGAGATCAAGCCGAGTAAAATGTTCCAAATGGTAGTAAATAATGGGAAAAATACCTGGTTTTGGTTGGCTATATGGATGGGAGATTGCCCGTTGGCCGACTCTTTTTTCAATAGAAAAGTCGAAATTGTGTTCGGTGGCCGATCGTCTTTTTATGATGGATGAGATCATTTGTGGAAGACGCGAATGGAGTAGAGAACCTATAGGGCCAATATTGTTGGAGGAGCTCAGAGGCTTATTAACTATGTGCCAACATGTTCTATTGGAGTCCAGAATCTACACAACTATTTGGTGTTGATACCCTTCAGTTCGGAATATTAAAAGTATTTTGGCAGAAAAAACTTTGGTCAGGCCCATTTTAATATTTGATTTAAACAATTGGATTCCTAAAGGGGTGATGCTCAATCGTTTGCCGACGCTAGATGCTTTGTCTAAGAGAAACATTTTGATAAGCTCTTTGGTTTGCCCAACTTGTGGTAGTGACGATGAATCAGTTGATCATGTTTTATTTTGCGCGAAGCAGCTCAAAAGGTGTGGTGCTTTATTTCCAAATGGTGCAAGGTTCCCTTAATTTATGCCTTTAGTGTTCGGGATTTGCTGGAGTTACACTCATACTCGTTATTTCTTAAAGATAGAGCTAAGGTGCTCCATGCGATTTGCTTGGTTATGATGTGGTGCATGTCTTCGGAAGAGGCGGAACACGCTAGTTTATAATGAGACTTTGATTTAGATACCAAGTTTGATTGAATTAATAAAGTCAATGGGTTTCCTTTGGGTTAAAAATAGGTTTAAAAGGAAAGGGTTCGCGTGAGAAGATTGGAGAAGGTTTCGGTTGTAATATGTATATTTTTGTCGTTTGTTTGTTTTTTTTCTTGGGTGGTGCCTGCTTGGGTTTTGTCGCCGGCGTGATGGCTCGGTGTGTTTTGTATTTGGGGCGATGACTCCGTGTATTTTGTATTTGACGGTTCTAGAGTCTTGCTAGTTATTAATAGAAATTTTGTTTGTGGTTAAAAAAAATTGATGTTTGGGTCCTAAAGCAAGAATGCATATCCAAAATTTTCAATCTCCACCATACTTTTCCAAATGTACTAAATTCAAAGAATATTTTACTTCTATTTTGATTGTTTGATATGAGAACAAAATACTTTTGGTGTTCAGTTATTTGACATCACCCTACACCCGTACTCATATCTCACCAACTTTGTACTTCTGTTTTTTTTGAAAGACAAACAAATATAATTAATAATAATAAGAGCAACAGTCTGGTAAGAGACTAGACCAAGAAATACAGGCATGACCAACCAAACAAAAAAACAAACATCCATTAACAAGTGCAGATCAAAAACTAAAACTCTTTCAATTCTCCCAACTCATGAGTCAACCTAGCTCTAATCTTCACCCAAAGATAACCCAAAACTTGTATATCCTCTACCAATCTATCCAACCGAACTTGACTCCGTTCATGCACCCACGTGTTACGGGCCATCTCAACTATATCCCGAAACCCGAACACAAAGAACACAGGAAGCTTGCACCATTGGGTGATACTTGCCAAAGCTCTTGCGCAAGTCTACAGGAGACGAAAAGGTGCTCAGCGGTTTCCTCGGCTTCACCACAGACGGATAAAAGTTAGATGTAACCGCCAAATTTCAGGTCGCTAAAGATGAAAAAGTCGGCTGCCTCTCCAACTCTGCACGCCACGCTACTGTTAGGTATTAAACAGAGTTGGTACGTAGCGGAAACACAAACACACATGCACAAACGAAAGTAATAAATAAGAGATACGGGATTTTACGTGGTTCGACCAAGGCGACCTACTTCCACGGGCTGCAACTAGGGTATTTTTATTAAGCAATACAAAAGATTACAATACATGACAATGGTATATATAGAGAACAATTAGGTTAAATGACTTAGGGACCAAGAAAACTCCAAACGGGCCATCCTCCATAATTAAACGGGCCGCTCCTTTTATCTTATAATTGTCTACCAACGAACCCGACCCAAAGGCCTTCACTAATCCTAACAATCTCCCACTTGAACGCCTTGCGATAAACTCTAGCCCGCCATTCAAGTACAAAGCAACCCAGTCATCATTAATATCAGTAATCTTTATTAACAAGTCTTTCAAGCTCCCAGTTCCCATAAACAAGCTAAGACTTACCACCTAGTTGCAACAACCCTCTTCAACATTAACGCCATGTTCTTGAGTTTTTTTAAAGGAGGAAAAGGAAAGGAAAACTAAGGATAGTTAAAAAATGGGTGTTCTTGAGTTTTTTTTAGGATGGAAAGGAAAGGAGTAGGAGGAGTTAGGAATGATTAAATTAATGTACCAGAAGGGCCAATTGAAGAGTCACCGAGTTCCAACTAATCAGAAAAAAATTGATCCGTCCTCTATCTCAACTGATACGCACGATCCACTAGATCCAGAGATAAACCCGAGAACCACTACCATTCTCCTCTTTCAGCAAGAGTTCCCTAAGAAAGATTTTATTAATCGGAATAACGGTCTTCAAAATCCAACGTTGTTTTGTAACTGTTCTCGGAACACAACCCGCGCTCCCACTGCTACCAAACCCCTGACCTGTTTTAGTCCTTCTAACCACGCTCAGCTTGAAACACCATGGCACCAGGCTCCACTCTTGCAAATTGAACCTTATTTTGCCCTTTCGACTCAGCGAACATGACTTTGGTTTGAGGGACGTTCATACTTCCTTCATTAGGCACTTGCACCATGTATAATGAAGAACACATGTATTCACGAGCAATAACCAGACTACCTTTAGTTACCTTCCATTTACTTCCACAAAACTTTACTTCCATGCCTAGTTTACCCAGTTGACTAACAGAGATAAGCCTTCTCTTCAACGATGGAATAACACTAAAATTCTTCATGTAAGGCCCCGATCCTGGTGCCCTACTTTAGCGTCGGATTTACTCATAAACACAGTTCTTACAAATCAGAGTTACTTAAAACTTTCGCAGAATAAATAAAACTTTAATCAACAACACAAACTTGTCTTTAAATCATAACATAAAACATCATATTAAAACATCATTTCTTTTATCTTCAGATGCCATCCATTCAAACACGCCATGTGTCGTCCTCGTGCTAGCTCTTAAAAGCTGTTTACCTACGTGCATACTAAAAGTCAGCTACGCTGAGTGAGTTCTAGTTAATCAAGCAACTTACCATACAACCACTACATGCATTACATACATATCCGAAGACACATAGTCCGCTGTCTAACCTGTTCACCTTACTGCTTAACCACTTAACTGCCCCTTAACGACTTAGCCACTTGTTTTACGGGAGCACATAGAGGCTTGCCCTCCCGCGCACTCACGTTATGCCACTTATTAACGAAGGCACGTAGAGGCTTGTCCTCCCATGTACTGTCGTCATGCCACTTAATAACGGAGGCACGTATAGGCTTGCCCTACCACGCACTCACATTATGTAACTTTAATAACAAAGGCACGTATAAGCTTACCTTACCACGTACTATCGTCATGCCACTAGCACCCTGTAACATCCCGAAAATATAAATACCAATTTTTGTCAATTTAGGAAGTTGAGGGACCATTTAGTCATTTAGCTATAATAAAAATATAAAACTCTCTTGAAGCGACACATGTCTGATGACTAATAGGATGGAATCGACATGTGTCCGATGACCAATCTAGTGAAATTGACACATGTACGGTGACTAATCAAATAGATTGACATGTGTCGCCACATGTCACATGAAAGGACATGTGTCATCACAAGAATGAATGGTGGCAAGAGAAGGTCCAACCGGCGGTATAAGAAACAACTATAAATAGTGGTCATGGGTTGCTCATTTGTGACATCCCGAACACCAAACCACTATCACTTCCTCGAAGTTTGTACCACCGAGTTGGAGTCCCGACACCACTCTAGAGTTTCAACGTTTCATACCCCGACACCTTACGTATAGTCAAAGTACTCCTCGTTCTTCCTTAAGCGTTATACCCAGTTTAAGGTAAGAATTATGTTTAAGATTATTCAAGTTATAGCTTAGACTATCAATCGAGGCTATGGCCTTTAACCTTGATCGTATTTTACAAATCATTCACAATCATGTATTCATAAACGTTACTTCATAATGAAGTAATATTAAACAAAAGATATATTTTGACAGGCATGTAGTAACTGGAAGGGGGATATCACTAGTAGTATGTTTCTTACCTAAGGAAAAGTAATTCACATAAATCCCAATCAACCGAGGGACCCGTTTACTTACCTGGAGAAACTTGCCAATGTGATAGAACCTATTAGGCTAAAGCATGCTATATCAAACGTCATATAAAACAAATGTTTTCTTTCACAATCAAAGACAAACGATTTCAAGGTTAAGCTTACAATCATAGCTTAACAACATTCAAAACATTCATACAAACCTATTTATGTATAGGTTAAATATCATTCACAATCAATCAATCAGTCAAGGTTTTCAACACCGACGGTACAGGTGAATACGTTAACCTTTTTATCAGTCAAATTTATTTATACTCAATGAGACGAACGGGTGTTTGTCTTAACGAGTCAATCAATGTTTACATGAGGTCTTGTGATCTCTAAAATGTTATAATACAAAGTAGAGAATAAAATCAACTCAGACTGATTACACATGTGTTTGGATCCAAACATAACCGTTCAGCCTAAATCATTCCAAGGCTACGTGGTCGCGGGCTAATGGTCATGACTAGTCTCCCAGTAAGGGCTACGTGGCTCGGGAACAATTGTGTGTGTAGGGCAGTGGTACATAGACCAGAAGTAGAAATGCTTCTACTGAGCTTGTAGAGAAAACTATATTTGTATTGTAATGTCATTCAAATGTTTTATTGAGTCTTACGTGTTCACCAGCATATAGCTAACGTATTTTTCCAACCCATTGCAGGTAATTAAGCTTAAGTAGCATTAACAAGGATTGGAGTCTTAATGAAGATAGAAGCGCGTACAAGATGACTCCGTTTTTTATATAAAAAGCCTTGTAATATGAAACATATATTTTGTAAACTCATACTCGGGTATTTGATTCCCGAGTAAATTTTCAATGTAAATTAATATTATATTCAACCTTAAGTCTTCTGCTAAAATTTACCCATAAACTCTGATATGTTTACAAAACAGGTACCAACTTGTGGTCACACGCCTAGGCCCTAAGTCGGGTGTGACAGGTTGGTATTAGAGCCGTCGGTTTCAGCGAATTAGGTATTTAAATACTAGTACCTAGGCTTTAACCGTTATTATCATTATTATTCATAAAGATAAGATAGGATTGATAAATCTCCTATCCCTAATCTAACTAAAGTGCAGATGTCCTATACTAACTACTTTGTTCGTAGACACCGAGTAGCCATTCGATCAATACCGACAATCATTCACGAGCCTTCCGATATGGAAAGTAGAAATAGTTATTATACTAGCTTTTTCAATCGCAATCAACCAATCAATCCGGTGTTACCATATGGGAGCCAACCCGTGTATCTCCCAGGCAGTCAACAATGTCCAATCGAAATCTCTGACAATACCGAGGACAACGTTCCCCAGTATTTCCCCTCCAACATTCCAACATACCATCCTTCCGAGGAACAGGAGGTGCAGAGTAAAATCAAGCAGGAAACTGAATCGGAGTCACCAAGCTGGATGAATTGTCACTCTGACCAAAGGAGATGGCAATTCGGATCACCACCAATGGGTTATCAATACCAGATCCCACCGACCACTGCTGAACCAAGTCGGAAACCAAAAATGAGGGTTATAATGTCTGATGAAAAGATAACTTTTCAAGCACCAATCAAGAACCCTTATGAATCCGACGAGGATCTTGAAGAAGAGGATGATCCCGAGGAAGAGGAGAACGAGAATCCCGATTTTTCTCTATACTTAGGACCGAGACCTTCAATCTCCCAACAAGAAAAAGAGATTCGGGAGGAAGCAAATCTCATCGAGGAGTTTTATACCAAAAATATTCCCGATGAAGAAATGCATGCATACGTTGCTACCCGCATCTCTATCCACAAGAGAATGCTCATCTCTTCCCAGCCGCGTCCGCACCAACGGGATATCCGAACCCGCCAAATGTAGTGATTGACGAGCTGAGGAATGAGAGAGTGGACAAAAAGAAGATTGGGAGAATGATAGCTAAGAAATGTGACAAGATGAAAAATCTTGTTACAAAATGGATTAACGATTAGAAATCGTTGTGGTGTACTGTTGTAGTAGTTGTGATCTTTTTCTTGTAAGATAAATAATGTAATATAAAGTGTGTCTTTTCTGAAATCTTGTTTTATTCATGTAACAACATGTCTAAAGCAAACAGTAATCAAGAAACCCAAGTAAATAATAAAGGAAAGACAATTGAGGAAATCATGCAAGAAAAAGCAAATGCGGAAAACATACAAGCCATACCACAAAATTATATGCTTGGTATCCGCGATATGATAAAATAGGCTGTAGGTCCAATTTATGAAAAAATGATCCTAGCCGTACTGCCTCACATTCAAACAAAAGAGCTAGCCAAAGTAAAAGTGAATCCGCTACTTCAAAGAGAGAATCAAAGAAAGAATCTAAGGAGTCGGAAAAGAAAGAAAGTAAGAAAGAGAAAGAACTGAAAAAGAAAGAAGCGAGTGATGAAAGATCGACTGCTGAAAACGACCTCCGTGAAAAGACAAAGAAACTTAAAATACACGAAGGTTGTGATTTCAAGGTGTTTAAAGTCTATAACCCCAAAGAGTTTCACGGGGATAAAGGAGTGATACATACCCTCCGATGGTTGGAGGAAATGGAATCGATTGTGCTAATTAGCAAATGTACGGAGAGTGAGAAGGTGCAGTATACCTCCCAGATGTTCAAAGGAGAGGCATTAGAATGGTGGAATACCCTAATTGGAATCAAGGGTAGAGAGAATTTATACAATCTAGACTGGGCAACGTTCAAGGCTATGGTATTGAAGAAATTCTGTCCGATCAATGAAATGGATCAGATTCAAACCAAGCTGTGGAACCACAAGGTTATGGGAACCAATCTCAAGGAATATAACACCAAGTTCCTTGAATACTGTAGAATTGTGCCACATCTGGTCACTCCTGAAATTAACAAAGTGACACGATATATCTACGGGTTACCAATCGAAATCCGTGATTTAGTTCGGTCACATATGCCGTCCTCGACGGAATCTGCTATGGAGTTAGCCGGATATTTGATGGACGGCATGTTAAGAAACTGAGATGAGAAGAAGAAGGATGATGGAAAAGTGAGTGTTGGTGGAAAGATGAGAAAGACGGAGAAGAAAAGAGAAGGGGCGTTTGTGTATAATCGCCCTGTTTGCAAGTTATGTGGTAGGAGACACTTTGGAAAATGTCTTTGACCAAACAACTCGGTTACATGCAATTTCTGCAAAAGACCGGGTCATGTGGAAGCAAATTGCACAAGGAAAACAGTGGAATGCTTCCTATGTGGTGTGAAGGGACATTATAGCAACGAGTGTTCGAAAAAGAAACCAACGACGGTGACGGTTGGTGCAAGTGGCAGCGGGGTGAAGACCGATGCCAAGAAAGGAAACGCTCGTGTCTTTATGCTAGACACCCAGGAGGCAGCTGATATACCGGGCGTGATCACCGGTACGTTTCCTATAAATAATGTTTATGCTAGGATACTATTTGACTCAGGGGCAAACCAAAGCTTTATAGATTATAAATTTTGTAGTCTATTAAATGAGCCCCTAGTTAAATTAGATAAACATTATGAAGTCGAGACAGCTGATGGCAATATAAGTAGAATAACTGAGGCTTTAGATAACGTCACAATTTCTTTAGCCAATCACGTTATACCTGTACGATTGTTACCCATGACGTTAGCAGGTTTTGATGTTGTTCTAGGTATGGACTGGTTATCATATTATCAAGCCCATATCTTATGTAACGACAAAGCCATTGACATTCGAACACCTAATATCAAAACTATTCGTATAATCGGCGATAAAGAAGGAGGAAAGGTAGGAATCATTTCCAAGATCAAAGCAAGTCATTGCATAGGTAAGGGATGCCTTGCATTCATGGCCTATGTAACCAAGGAACCAGAACCAAAGATAATGGAGGAAGTGCCAATTGTGTCCGAATTTCGAGATGTATTTCCTGATGAGCTACCACGAGCCCCGCCTGATAGAGAAGTAGAATTTAAGATCGACCTCATGCTAGGAACTTCACCAATAGTCAAATATCCTTATCGTCTAGCCCCAACAGAAATGAAAGAGCTGAAGAAACAATTAGATGAACTTTTAGAGAAAGGATTCATACGGCCGAGTTCGTCACCATGGGGAGCTTCAATTTTGTTTGTAAAGAAGAAGGACGGATCAATGAGAATGTGTATAGATTACCGAGAACTGAACAAAGTCACAATCAAGAATAAGTATCCACTTCCAAGAATCGACGACTTGTTCGATCAACTTCAAGGAGCAAGTTGTTTTTCCAAGATTAACCTAAGATCAGGTTACCATCAATTGAAGGTACAAGAAGAAGATATCCCTAAAACAGCATTTAGAACCCGATACGGACATTATGAGTTCACCGTGATGCCCTTTGGACTCACTAATGCTCCAGAAACATTCATGGACATGATGAATCGGATTTGTAAGCCATATTTGGACAAGTTTGTTATTGTTTTCATCGATGACATTCTTGTTTATTCAAAATCCAAATACGATCATCAAGATCATCTTAAGATCATACTTGAAACCCTAAGAAACGAGAAATTATATGCCAAGTTCTCCAAGTGTGAATTTTGGTTGTCCGAAGTACAATTTTCTGGTCATGTTATAAATGAGAAGGGTATTCAAGTAGATCCAGCAAAGATTGAGGCCATAACCAAATGGGAGAAACCTAAGACACCGACTCAAGTCCGAAGTTTTCTAGGCTTAGCCGGATACTACCAAAGATTCATTCAAAATTTCTCTCGAATAGCTGTCCCATTAACTTCACTCACAAGGAAAGCAATTAAGTTTGAATGGGGACCAAAGCAAGAGGAAGCATTCGAAACACTAAAACAAAAGTTAACCAATGCACCTATCTTGGCTTTGCCAAATGGACTAGAAAACTTTACCATTTACTGTGATGCTTCGCACACGGGAATGGGAGGTGTTTTGATGCAAGGAAAGAAAGTGATTGCTTATGGCTTCGAGACAATTGAAAGTTCATGAAAAGAATTACACCACACATGACCTTGAATTAGGCGCTATAATTTTTGCATTGAAGTTATGGCGACATTACTTGTATGGTGTAAAGTTCATGGTATACACTGATCACAAAAGTCTGAAGCATATATTCGATCAAAAGGAATTGAATATGAGACAAAGGCGTTGGATGGAAACACTTAATGATTATGACTGTGAGATCGTATATCATGAAGGAAAAGCCAACGTTGTGGCTGACGCCTTAAGTAGAAAAGAACATGAGAAGCCAAAGAGAGTTCGAGCTCTTAGATTAGAACTTATAGTTGATCTAGCTAGCCAAATCAAAGAAGCTCAGAAATTGGCACTAGAAGAAGGAAACATTAAAGCCGAAAAAGAAAATGGCACAATTGATCAATTGATTAAAGGAAGTGATGAAATACTTAGACTCGGTACAAGAATTTGGGTACCGATGATCGGGAATTTAAGAGATAAGATTCTAGAAGAAGCTCACAAGTCAAAGTATATGATGCATCCGGGAAGTGATAAGATGTATCACAATCTAAAAGACGATTACTGGTGGATCGGAATGAAGAAAGACATTGCCTTGTATGTAGCTAAGTGCCTGACGTGTTCAAAAGTGAAAGCTGAACATCAAAAGCCGTTAGGATTACTACAACAACCGGAAATCCCGATATGGAAGTGGGATATGATAACTATGGATTTCATCATGAAGATACCGAAAACTTCACGCCAAAATGATGCGATCTGGGTTATTGTAGATAGACTTACCAAGTCTGCCCATTTTATTCCTATTCAAGAAACATTTAGTATGGATAAGTTAGCGCACTTATACGTCGAAAATATAGTATCATTACATGGTGTGCCACTATCCATCATTTCTGATAGAGATAGTCGTTTCACTTCAAATTTTGGTCAAGCTTTCAAAAGGCTATGGGGACTCGACTAAACTTAAGTACTGCATACCATCCCCAAACTGATGGCCAAAGTGAACGTACAATTCAAACCTTGGAAGATATGCTTCGTGCCTGTGTTATCGACTTAGGAGGAAGTTGGGACTCTCATCTCGCGCTGATGGAATTCTCGTACAACAACAGTTATCATACGAGTATCCAAGCAGCACCATTCGAAGCATTGTATGGACGTAAGTGTAGAACACCTGTATGTTGGTCAGAAACAGGAGAGAGTCAGTTTTCAGGACCCGAGATATTTCAAAGAACCACCGATCAAATAATTCAAATCCGTGAACAATTGAAAACAGCAAGGAATAGGCAAAAGAGTTATGCAGACATTCGCCGCAAGCCATTGGAGTTTAAAGAAGGCGATAAAGTATTATTGAAAGTATCACCTTGGAAATGTGTAGTAAGATTCGGGAAGAAAGGAAAATTAAGTCCAAGATTCGTTGGACCATTCAAGATACTCGAAAGAGTTGGACCAGTTGCTTATCGGCTAGAGTTACCCGAGGAGATGAAGGGTATTCACGATGTGTTTCACGTATCCAATCTGCGCAAGTGTCTAGCCGACGAAACCCTTGCAATGCCATTAAAAGATGTCAAGATCAACGGGAAGCTTAAGTTTTTAGAACAACCGATTCAAATAGAGGATAGCATGATTAAGTTTCTCAAGCACAAACGACTCAAGCTCGTAAAAGTTAAATGGCATTCAAGACGTGGGCCCAGGTATACGTGGGAACTCGAGTCAGAAATAAAGAAAAAGTATCCTTATCTATTCCAATAAATCTCGAGGACGAGATGATTCAAAAGGTGGGGAGAATGTAACATCCCGAAAATATTCATACCAATTTTTGTCAATTTAGGAAGTTGAGAGACCATTTAGTCATTTAGCTATAATAAAAATATAAAACTCTCTTGAAACGACACATGTCCGATGACTAATAGGATGGAATCGACATGTGTCCGATGACTAATCTAGTGAAATTGACACATGTACGGTGACTAATCAAATAGATTGACATGTGTCACCACATGTCACATGAAAGGACATGTGTCATCACAAGAATGAATGGTGGCAAGAGACGGTCCAACCAGCGGTATAAGAAACAACTATAAATAGTGGTCATGGGTTGCTCATTTGTGACATCCCGAACACCAAACCACTATCACTTCCTCGAAGTTTGTACCACCGAGTTGGAGTCCCGACACCACTCTAGAGTTTCGACGTTTCATACCCCGACACCTTACATATAGTCAAAGTACTCCTCGTTCTTCCTTAAGCGTTATACCCATTTAGGGTAAGAATTATGTTATACCCATTCAAGTTATAGCTTAGACTATCAATCGAGGCTATGGCCTTTAAACCTTGATCGTATTTTACAAATCATTCATAATCATGTCTTCATAAACGTTACTTCATAATGAAGTAATATTAAACAAAAGATATATTTTGACGGGCATGTAGTAACTGGAAGTGGGATATCACTAGTAGTAAGTTTCTTACCTAAGGAAAAGTAATTCGCATAAATCCCAATCAACCGAGGGACCCGTTTACTTACCTGGAGAAACTTACCAACGTGATAGAACCTATTAGGCCAAAGCATGCTATATCAAACATCACATAAAACAAATGTTTTCTTTCACAATCAAAGACAAACGATTTTAAGGTTAAGCTTACAATCATAGCTTAACATCATTCAAAATATTCATACAAACCTATTTATGTATAGGTTAAATATCATTCACAATCAATCAATCAGTCAAGGTTTTCAACACCGACGATAAAGGTGAATACGTTAACCTTTTTATCAGTCAAATTTATTTATACTCAATGAGACGAACGGGTGTTTGTCTTAACGAGTCAATCAATGTTTACATGAGGTCTTGTGATCACTAAAACGTTATAATACAAAGTAGAGAATAAAATCAACTCAGACCGATTACACATGTGTCTGGATCCAAACATAACCGTTCAGCCTAAATCATTCCAAGCGTACGTGGTCGCGGGCTAATGGTCATAACTAGTCTCCTAGTAAGGGCTACGTGACTCGGGAACAATTGTGTGTGTAGGGCAGTGGTACATAGACCAGAAGTAGAAATGCTTCCGCTGAGCTTGTAGAGAAAACTATATTTGTATTGTAATGTCATTCAAATGTTTTATTGAGTCTTACGTGTTCACCAGCATATAGCCAACGTATTTTTCCAACCCATTGCAGGTAATTTAGCTTAAGTAGCCTTAAAAAGGATTGGAGTCTTAATGAAGATAGAAGCGCGTACAAGATGGCTCCATTTTTTATATAAAAATCCTTGTAATATGAAACATATATTTTGTAAACTCATACTCGGGTATTTGATTCTCGAGTAAATTTTCAATGTAAATTAATATTATATTCAACCTAAAGTCTTCCGCTAAAATTTACCCATAAACTCTGATATGTTTACAAAACAGGTACCAACTTGTGGTCACACGCCTAGGCCCTAAGTCGGGGTGTGACACACCCTTACTAGACCCCTTGCCACTTCTATCACACTCTACTTCTACTTGTCTATAACACACTTCCTATTAGTTCATTATTTACATAATAAGAAAGTCACATCATAGCATTCATACACACTAATAACCACCTGTCAATCACGCTCCTTGACGATACGTGAAATATCTGGAGATCGTTCACACACCGACAAGCATTCATAAATAACTCGTATATCATCTATAGCATACACTTACCAATTAAGGTAAGTGTATTCACACTTCACATCGAGTATGCTCACAGCCCCGGAAACATAACAAGGAAATGGGGCTAGAAACTCACCTGATTGCGGTTATGTTCACCGTTAATGGTTATCCCTTTCTTTTGCTGTGCGTGACTAACTGTTTAATAAACACAATATTAAATACCGCTCTAGCTATTCTTAACCGTTTGGTTATATATTCTAAATCGTCTAAGCCGGTTTTACTTCGTTGATCTTTACCAGTTAGTTGATCGTTATTTATTAACCTGTAAGGGTATCTTTCATTAATTAGCAAAGTCCAAGGGCTATTATGTAATTAAACCATTTATTCTAAGTCAAGGGACCTTTCTTTCATTCTTATAAATTCTTATCCAGCTTCTCTAATTCGTTATTCAGTTCTTTAACGAATGGGGGCTCATAACGAATTGACTCGTATAACGATTTGGTCTTTATAACGAACTGATATTTTATAATGAATAAACCTTCTAACGAATGAGGGTCCATTCGTTATCTCTCCGTAACGAATTCCTTAGCTAATCGTTATCTTTCCTTAACGAATTGGCATAGCGAATTAAGACTAATTCGTTATCTCTCCTTAACGAATTACTTAACGAATTTCTTAACGAACTGTTTCTATTTCGTTGTCTCCTCTTAACGAATGGAATAACGAATTGCCTCCTTATTCGTTAAGTCTCTGATAACGAACTAGGGTTAGGTAAGAAACATTCTCTAACATTCCCTTACTTCTTACCCTTATTCCGGCGCCGTCATCGCCGGAAAACTGGGATCTCACCGGAAAAGCGAGATCTAAGTTGTTTTCCACTGTTTTTCACTGTTTTTTGTCTCGTTTGGTCCAGATCTGAGCTAGGGTGACCCGTAAGCTCATATTTTGATCGGTTTATACTCGATTCAATTCGAATCTCGTGACTTTAAAGGTTTAAGGTGTCGGCTCGTCATTTCGTGACTAGATCTAGCGGGTTTGGGTCCATACAATATCATACTATCATTACCTCGGGTCGGAATCGATTCTTCTTCTTGCTTTCGGTCTAGAGAAAGAGAGATATGAGAGAGAGCTTAAGTGTGTGTTTTGGGTGGTGTATGGAATATGTGGAATGAATGGATTAGGGAGTAATTGATGTTTATATACCATGGGTCATGGGCTTAAGCCCATGATCTTATCTTCCTTCTTTTCTTAATCCAAGTCCATTACCCAACATTAGCCCGACTCGTAATAACTCATATTTTATTTTATTAACCGAAATGAGAAAACGAGATGTTACACTTCAAGTTCCAAACAGTTCCCAATGGAGTTACCAAATTAACGTCCCCCGTGCCCGTAACATTAAGAACATCACCATTAGCAATACGTACCTTCCCAAAGTTACCAACCTTTAGATTCACCATCGTGTCCCCGCTGTGCGTAGCGTGAAGCGATGACCTGAAATCCATGACCCAGGAGTCTACCATGCTATCACACTACAAAAGAATGCCTCGTCACCACTAACCCCTTCATTAACCTATTCGGCAGTGTTCACCTCAGCAGCCTTTACCTGTAATTTGTTTGAACAATCACTCTTAACATGTCCAGCTTCATTACACCTCTAGCATTTCACATTCTTTCGAGTTCTAGACGAACTCCTCCCCCGAATCCACTGCTCTTGTTATTTTCCCTTCCCCTGCCAGCATAAAACATATCAGCAGATGATCTACCAGATGAACGTCTTCACCCAACACAATGTCTCGGTCCCCCTCAAATGTCAAACCATCGGCCCCCGTAGAACTAGTAATGGCCGTTACAGTTCCAGGCCAACTCTCAAGCAAAGAAGATAACAATATCACAACTTGAGTCTCATTACCAACTTCATGCCCACAGAAGCTAACCTTGACATGATCGAGTTGAAATCATTAATGTGACCGTGACTGAACTTCCCTCATGCATCCTTGTCATAAACAATTCCCTCATCAAGAACACCCATTGGCTGCAGACGGTTTTTCATACATATTTGACAGAGCTGTCATCATACCACGAGCCGTGGTTTCTTTCATAATATTAAATGCAACGCTCATCGTCAAAGCCAATGTAATTTTACCTCTAGCCTTCTTGTCCTTTGAGTTCCAAATTGCTTCTTCGGGCTTATCCATTTTATCCTGTTTTCTTCCAATACCATATCCAAATCACTTTCACCAAGTAACGCCTCTATTTGCATCTTCCACCATGCAAAATCAGTCCCATTAAACTTGTCGATTCGAACATTCCCGTCTTCAGACATCGCAAACGAGAAAACAAAGTAAACCAATAAATAAAACTCTAATCCGCAACCCGAAACCTTTCTTGCACCCCGAAACTCCTGTCAACAAATACCCGAACCACACAATCAAAGCAAACCTTAATAACAAACCCGAAACTTGAAGCACCCAAACCGAAACAAACAAACCCTAATAAACATAACTTTAATCAAAAAACAAGAACAAATACACATGTCTCTTCCCCTCCTGATGTTAGCTAAAAAATGGTTGTTGTTGAACACGATTCATGATGGTGAACAAACGTCAATATTCAAATGTGAATCGGCAACTGGAGGAGGTAACACATGTGCTTCCCTTTGATTGACGGTGGCAGCGTAATTCGTCTCCAAGGGTTTGACAAAAAAACCCCTAAACACTTGAGAAACAAAAAAAAAATGATTTTTCCTTTCTGTTGCGTCAAACAGCCACCCACCAAAAACAAATAGGACCTAATTTGTTATATAATCCGGTGCCTTTTTTTTTCTTGCAAATCACGATAAATTAAAAAAAAAGGAATATATGCACCTCTTTTTTTATTTGACCAAGTGAAATAAGTAACCCAAATTCACACTTCAAATATCGTACACCAAAACAAAAAAAGGATTCCATGGGTTTTACGAACAGAGGCTACAAACCAAAAATATTGCCGCTCTCGTCTTCGTTCAACCGTGTATGTAACGAACCTTCAGCTCTGATGCCAGTTGTTAGGTATTAAACAGAGTCTGTATGCAGCGGAAACACAAACACACACGCCCAAACGAAAGTAATAAATAAGAGACACGGGATTTTACCTGGTTCGGTCAAGGCGACCTACGTCCATGGGCTGTAACTAGGGTATTTTTATTAAGCACAGTACAAAAAATTACAATACATGACAATGATATATATAGAGAACAATTAGGTTAAATGACTTAGGGACCAAGTAAACTCCAAACGGGCCATCCTCCATAATTAAACGGGCCGCTCCTTTTATCTTATAATCATCAACCAACGAACTCGACCCAAATTCCTTCACTAATCCTAATAGTTACTACATTAACCTTTTTTGGCACCCAATTGTTTCATGCGAACGAGTATTCGGGGATCAAACCAACAGCCGCTGCCAAGCTACTTTTTAAACTTTTAACAGAGAACGCCTCATCTTCATCAAGAGACCATGTCAATATATCTTCTCCCAAGTTCAAAACAACTGAATGACATAGAAGTAATAACTGTCTGAGTTCCTCCACTTCTGCAATTGACCTCGGCGCTCTGGACCACCCCCAAGTACCACATATCACCCCATCTACCATCACCAATCGATCCGCCACCGAGCACAACTTCAATCCCTCAATTGAAAAAAAGGAGTGGAAAACGAACAAACAGAGGTTCTCCACCAATCCAATAATCTAACCAAAACAAAGTACCAACCCCGCTCCTAACATTATGTTTTATCGCCCGCCATAAATCCACACTTGACTCTGTTAATTTTTTTTGAAATACCAACTATATGTTTCCAAGGACTCGTAAACGAGACTGTAGTTGGGCCATGACCTGGATGAGTGATGAAGAGACCAAATAACCTTCCGCCATAACCCGTCCTTCTCCTCTTTAAACCGCCACCACCATTTAGCTAACAATGCCAAGTTTGTATCTTGTAGAGATCCGAAACCGAGCCTGCCATATTTATGCGGGGAAACTACCTTCTGCCACGTTACCCAAGTTTGCACTTCTGTATAAAAACCAAAAATTTTAATTGTCTAGGCTAGGGTTGATGTTATCCTATAAATTATAAAAATATCGTTTTAGGGCATTCTCATCCCATTCTCCATCCCCATATTTATAATTACACTACAAAACATTATATTTCTCTCTCCTGTTCAATTAAATAATATTACTTTATACCTTTATCATTATAGTTTTCTCTCTCATTTACTCACAACCAATTTAACAAATATTAAAAAAAAAATAGGGACAAACAAAGTTTCTCCAAATTTACAAAAAAAACGTTACATTTTCTCTCTCCATCTTATAATTCACACTCACAACCACTCAAAACCACACCCTATAATTTACAAACTCTCCTCACATTAATATAGGGAATGGGTTGAAAATGCTCTTAGGCCTTATTCATTTACACATCCCCGACTTTCTTTTGACTAATGAGATAATAGTAAAATATTTCAATTGTGATTTATGAACTCACTAGACTAGGAGAGTGTTTTGTTTGGAGAAATGTTGTGAGGAATGAAAAAAAAAGAAGGTAATTAAGTGGTCAATTGAATGAAATTCTAATTACACAAGATTTCACATTATCTTTAAACACGTTAAAACCATCTTCCGCACCCCTTGTTTTTTTTACCATTTCATCCTCTCTGTCACCATACTTTCTTGACACCACAATTACTACTTTAGTTGCAGCCACCACCAACCATCACCACCATCCCCACCGTTGGTATTGCCACCACCGCCACCACCATCTAACCATTACCATCGTCACCACTACCACCATCACCTTACCACCACTACCATCACTGTTGCCGCAACCTTAGTCACCACTGTCGTTACCATTTTATTTTTTTGATAATTTTTTTTTTTAATTTGACAAGGGTATTATTTTTTCAATAGTATTTTTTAAACCAAATGATTATATATTAAGATTGCTTATCTTTTTTTTATATACATTTTCTAGTGACTGGATGAGAATAGGACGAAGACAAGACTAAATGAATTAAATATAAAAAAAATCACCAAGACTAAAAGTGAGAATGTGAGCAAATCAATAAGACTAAAACAATACATAATAAATATATAATAACCATTACTAATGTATATGTTTATCATAAAAATAACTAAATAAAAAATATTATGTTAAAGATAAATATAGAATTATATTACAAAAATATAAATATATAATAAAACAAGTAATAAATAATAAAAAATTCGACCCTAAGTAGAGGTCAGCTTAAAAACTTTCTCACGAATGAGGAACAAGTTTTGAATATTAATGTTTGAAACAAGTGAATACCAAATCTAATAAATTAAACAAACAAGTCACTTAAACTATACACTACGTTGGGGTGTTCACGGTCATTTTATGTTTAATTTTAACGAGTGCATGGAGGCATCTATGAGTAACCCAATCAGGTACTACGGGTACTTTGGGAACGCTAGCCCATGCATATTGGGTAGTTAAATCGGGAAAACAATTGGGTTCACAAACCCAAAGTGTTACCTAAAATAACAACAATTTGTGTTTAAAAGTGCATACAGGTACTTTGGGTAGTTCGAGGACATCTCACAATCAATATAGGCACTTTCGCGTAGTTATACGAAAAAAAAGAAGAAAAAAAAAGGTAACACACCTTCATTGTTGGATTTAATTTAGTGATGTGTATATATATTTTTGAAAAATTTCTTATCAGGTAACTATACACCCATGCTTAAGAATAATATATGTTCAAATTCAGAAACATTATTGCCACCATACATGTCAGACAAAGGGGAGCAAGGTTTTTAACATTTACCCTAGACCTGGACCTGCCTGGCTAAAGAATCTAACACATTAACAACTTTCAAGACTATATTTTATAAGTAATAATTAAATAATTAGAGATCACCATTGCCAACAAGTTCTGAGCTTTCATCTCTTTTATCTTCAAAAATTACTTTTCTGACCATCTTGGGCAAAACCCATGTTAGATTCCAGTCAAAGCATGTGTTTAGTTTAGTAATTTCCCAAGATTTTGAATTGTAATCTGGACAGCACATAAAACAAAAACAAAGTGCCTAACCCCAATGAAAATGGTTTGTTTACACCATAATCCACTCTCTGCAGCTTCTTTTAAAGCCATCTAAACAAATTTTTTATATAATCAAAACCTTGTGAATCCAACCCATCTGCTCACATACATCTTCTTTAAAGAGAAATAGGTAACCATGTACCTTCAGCTTTAGATATTGTACTTCAATCATCTCATATATGTGAAGGGCTAAAAATGGTGGTACTTGTGAGATCTGACTAGTGAAGGCCCACAAATGAAAGCTTTCAAGTATTATTTCACATGTAAGTAACCTCTTCTTCCTGCACATAAAAGTCCACTGTTGCATTCATCACAGTTTCTGATTCACAGTCACAATCACAACCATAGATTTGAACCCTTTTTTAACTTCTTCTGTCTCCATAAATTTGAGCAAAAACTGGTATCCAACTTCTGGTTTTTATTGATTAATCATACCCTCTTGATGTCATTATGTTACAAGATTTCTTACTAGCCCACTTTCAATCTTGATAAAAAAAGATGTTTTCTTGAATATTTTGCTAATTTGGCACTACCCTTTTGTTGTCATTATGAATCTTGAATAAAAATCTAGTCTTTACAAGATTTCTTACATTTATACCACTCACTTTCAATCTTTGATAAAAATGTGGCATACCCTTTTGATGTGATTTTGAATCTTGAATAAAAATCCAATCTTTACAAGATTTCTTGAAAAATATTATTTGAACATGAATCAGGAACCACCAATACTACCACCATCAACCACCACTAACCTCACCATCAAAATATCAAACACCACTCAAAAACCAAGAAAAGAGATAGTAACCAACATTGTTCCAGCAACATCTATCTCATCATCCCCATATAACTCACCCTCACTAATCTCACCACCTTCTTCCACCTTTGTATCCGCCTTACAATCGCCTTACATATCGCCTCGAGCCACTGGAGACGACCCGAACCACCCAAACCACCCGCAAGAATCCGAAACAACCACAAGCACCACCACACCAACTACATTCACTCAACCATCCACTCCTCTATCCTACTCCAACTCTGGGACAGATGACATCCCAAGCACATCCCACACACCACCATCTTATGATTTCAACACCCCAACAGCTCCACGTGTCTCATTCTCATTTGCTATCCCTAGGGTTTCCTTCCAAAAAGGTTCTGTGTCTCCAGTTAATGCAAAACTTAGAAGCTGTGATGTTTACATAGGATACCATGGGCAAAACCCTAACTTGACCCGGTTCTGTAAATGGGTCAAGTCAGAACTTGAGCTTCAAGGCATTGCATCATTTGTTGCTGACAGATCAAAATACTCAGACTCTCAAAGTCATGAGATTGCTGACAGAATCATATGTTCAGTCACATTTGGAGTTGTGGTTATTACCAAAGATAGCCTGTTAAATTACCTAACCCTAGAGGAAATCAGATTCTTTGCTCAAAAAAAGAATCTGATCCCATTATTCTTTGACACTGATTTCACACAAGTTGTAAATCTTTTGGGTCAGAATAATCCGGATAGTAAAGAAGGGAGAGAGGTGATCGAAGGGTTAACGCGGTCACACGAGTTTAAACTCGAAGCACACGCGGGTAACTGGCGGCTATGCGTGTCGAAAACAGCCGGGATCTTGAGGGGCAGACTTGGGAGAATGAGTGTAGCCGAAAAAGAAAAAGAACCCGAAAACGCCGACGAAATCCCTTTTCAAAAGAACCGGTTTCTCGTCGGCCGAGAGGGCGAGCTTGCGGAAATCGAAACAGCATTTTTCGGGTGTCGGGAATTCGAAAGCAAGAATGCTGGAAATGGTGGGAAAGAAGGGACACAAGGGGCATCAGAAGGGTTGGCAGATGAAGAAAGTGAAGGTGATAGGGGTAGAAATGGAAAGTTGATAACTTTAGAGATTGGGAGTACAAGAAACTCAATAAAGAGACCAAAATACAAGAAAACAAAGAGTGGGAAGTACAAGAATCTTGGAACAAGCATAATGTGCATCAATGGAGGTCCAGGAATGGGGAAAACTGAGGTGGCATTAGAGTTTGCACACAAATATTATCAAAGATACAAAATGGTGTTATGGGTAGGTGGTGAAGAAAGGTATCTCAGACAGAATATATTCAATTTGTCATTAAACTTAGGGTTGGATATAAGTGCAGATGAAGAGAAAGAAAGAGGGAGGATTAGGAGCTTTGATGAGCAAGAATCAGAAGCTTTCAAAAGGGTAAAACGGGAATTGTTTCGTGATATGCCGTATTTATTAATAATCGATAATCTTGAAACCGAAAAGGATTTGCATGATTTGATACCAAGAAACACAGGTGGATCACATGTTATTATCACAACTAGGTTACAAAAAGTTATGAGCTTTGATCCAATGCAACTTCAACCATTTCCGTTAAAAGATGCAATCTTGTTAATGAAAGGAAGGCGAAAGAAAGAATACCCGGGTCAAGAAGTTGAAATTTTAGCCAAATTTGATGAGAAGTTGGGGAGATCGAGTTTTGGGTTGTCGGTGATCGGATCGTTAATTTCTGAACTTGCAATCGCGCCTTCGACTCTTTTTGAAGCTATAAACAACATTGGTTTAGAGGAGTTTTCATCTTACTTTGATGAAGTGTTTTGGGGAAATAATAAGTTCTTACTAAAAGTTTTGATCTTTTGCTACACTATTTTACAAGAAAATGGGACAAGAAATGTTCTCGCCTCGAAGATGCTTCTAGTCGGGGCGTGGTTCGCACCATTGCCAGTGTCAGCAAACTTACTAGCCACGGCTGCAACCAGCTTAAGCGGTTCGACCAACCGGTTCAAGAAATGGGCCAAGTGTGCAAACATGACTTTGTTTTGTTGTTCAGGGTTTTTAACAAGTCAAACTTGTAGAAGTGAAGAAGATTCAGCTCTTGTGTTGGTCAAATTAGGACTTGCAAGAAGAGCAAACCGACATCCCGGATGTCACATTTTACTCCACCCGATTACTCAAACGTTTGCAAAGCTAAAAGGCGGTTTACTTGGAGCAAAAGCAACACTACAAGGTGTTAGAAAACTAGGAAGCCCGGTCTCAAACTCGGACCATCTTTGGTCTTCTGCTTTTCTTGTATTCGGGTACAAAAACGAGCCCCCATTGGTCCAACTAAAAGCACACGACATGGTTCTTTTCATCAAGAAAACCGCACTCCCGTTAGCAATCAACGCGTTTAACACATTTTCAAGATGTAATTCATCTTTGGAGCTGTTAAAAGTTTGCACAAATGTTCTTGAAGAAGTGGAGAAATCATTTGTGTCCCAAATACAAGATTGGTGTCATGGATCACTTTGTTGGAAGAATAAGATGAATTCACACCAAAGAATTGATGAATATGTTTGGCAAGATGTGACACTTTTGAAGGCTACATTATTGGAAACAAGAGCTAAATTGTTGTTGAGAGGTGGTTATTTTGATAATGGGGAAGAATTGTGTAGGACTTGTATTAGTATCAGGACAGTTATGCTTGGTCATAATCATCCTCAAACATTGGCTGCTCAAGAAATATTAGCAAAATTAGTTAGAATGAGTAGTAAGATTTGAATTTAGCTTTTGGTACATTAATTAGTAGATCAATTTTCCCACAATGTAATCTACCATGTTGTTTTGATTTTGACCAATATTTTTCTTGTGACACTTAAACCAAGATTCAAGTATCATATCCTGAATAAATTACTATGGAGGGGACCATCTATATATTATATATACAAGAAAAGGATAAAATACCTAGAGAGACTTATTTTGGGCCTTATATATACCACCAAGCCCTAAAAATACAATATTAATAACTACATTTAAAATTGACTAAATTACAAGGTGTCGGTAAGGAATTGGACCACATTTGATGTATTTATGAGTCAAAGTCAAACATAGATCTAGAGAGTTCAGATTGATTGAAAGTTTACATTACAACAAAGACACTTGGCTAAAAACAAAGTTGTAATATGATCAAACTGATGATATCTATAGCACCAACACAAGTAACAATAGAGTTACACTTTACTAGACAAACAAGTAGAAATTAAAGGGTAATACACAATATTTGTTTACTAGTATATAATAAATAAGAATCCTCTCCGTAGTTTACACCAAACTACGTAGAGTTCACGGGAATCCTAATAGCCGCGAGGTTGAGTGAGTCCGGTTAATCGAATAAGGCAGGATGGGTGAAGGGAAAAGAAGGACAATAGTTAGGTTCCAGAGATCGGAATGGTAGTGCAGATGGTGGCCAACAGTGGAGACTGCATCGTCTCATTCATTGTCTGACTGGGGTTTTTGAATAAAAAGTACTTTGTAACGTGCCATGCATCACTGCCTGTACTAATGCTTATCTAAACTGGTCAGGTCTTGTTAGGAAAACTTGAACACAACAGATTATCAAAAATTGTAGTATTTATTTATAGAGGAAAAGATATTCGAAGTTATATTTGTTTTTTTATTCGATTTTTCTTTACCTTAAACTCTATTTATTCCTGTATAATCTTTTTTATGGAACTAAAAAACAGATTATCAAAAACTATTATAACATTAGAGCAGGAACCAAACTCTCTTATCAAACTCTAGACGCCATCCTCGTGTTAGTTCGATCGACATATGTGCGTCAAAGAATTCATTTAGGGGGTGTTATGTAACAACGACCTGTTAGCAAGATCCATATACATAAAAACAATAGAGATGATAGAGAGAAAGAAGATTAATTCTTATTGATGTGTACAAGACGTCTTTTTTTATAAGGACTTTACATTACCCGAAGGATAATGAATAGATAGAGGTTATGCATGTGGAAAGTCACACTAATATATAATAGCTCATAACACTCCCCCTTGACTATCCACATAATGAAATATGTTTGGTTTAATGTTGTCTCATTAAAAACTTTGTTAGGAAAACTCATTTGAACAAAACCAAAGCTAAAGGAAAAAAGAGTGTAACGCGTAGAATACTTCCCCTTCATTTATACAGCTTTTAAGTAACAGATGTCAATCTTGGGAAAGTTTTTTTAAGACTTTCGTATTTAATAGTTTGCCCCTTGGTCTTGTAGTATACACTTCTTTAATTTGAGAAATGATGTACTATTATGACTTGTACTGCATCATTTTGTAAATAAATAATTGGAGGGCCTCTGGAACCATGACTTTGTTATATTGTATTTCTTGCATCAATACGACTAACCAAACATTTTTACGGGTTTGTAACATATAAACTAATATATTTCATACCTTGCATGTATCAAAATATTTATGTTTAGCTCATTTCGATGTATCTTCACTTGAAATAATTTATATCTTACAAATAAATATAAATAAATAATATATCTAGTTGTGCAAAACTAGCAAGAAATATTGCATCAATTACAATAAAGTATGGGGTTTTTTTACCAAGACTTTTTTTTATTTAGAATAAGGGTGTTTTATATGAGATGAACTTCATTTGTATTAAAATGTTTCGACATCTTATAGATAAAATTTGATTGATATAAAGATATCATTATACAATACTCGACCTGCATACAAACTCTTTAGGAGATACAATGCTATCATCAACATATATTATAATGTTTCCAAACATAATATTGTTGATTTATTACATTTCTAGAGTTTTTAGAGTCTCAAATTATATGTTTCTCAAGCTTTTAATTACAATACTTTATGCATTTACAATTCGTCATGGACTTTCTTCCATGTTAACGAGTCATGTATCGAATGAACTACCCAACTTGTGTACATAATGCATAACTCGTGTACATAGTTTATTGAACATCGCCATATGTTTTTTTTATGCTTAGGAATTGCATCCTTAATATGTTTAATTTTAAGCAATAAAGCGTCTTAGGAAACTCACTACGAGTTCCAACTGTATTTCATTCATCAATGTATTCAATGAAAATGTTGCACACAATCCGGATTTATATATTGCAATCATATCGTTATATATGATTTTGAGAATATAAATCCTTCGAGGATTTCATATAATATTATTATCAGAATATGTATTAGACGCATATCAAATGTCTTGTATTACCAGATTAAAAATTGTTGCATTCAACACCAAAGAATAAGTCTCATGATAATTAACTATAAGTTTTTGCGAAAATACGTGTGCCACTAGTTGTGTCCTATATTTCATAATGTCCCATTTATAATTACTCTGGTACACAAAATCTCATTTGTATCTAGTATGTTTTACAAATTTCAGTTAGGCCAAATTGCCCAAAACGTCTAAATTCGTGAGGGATTTCAATAATGCCTCACTTGCATCTTTGTCTTTTGGACAATTATTTCAAATTTTATTTATCGGTAGAACTTAGTTCTTCATCCTCAATTGTTTCATTATTTCAAGCGCTAAAAAAATTATCAACGACGTCGATTTCTGTAGGTTCAACATACTTTAAGACATGATATAACCTACCAACTCTTTATTTAGATACCTTAGATTCTTCTGGAACCATCATGTTTAATGTCTCTTCGGGAGTGATAAGATTACTCACACACTTTGTATATTTCTGTATGTCAAAAACAAGAATACAAGAGGTATATATAACCTAACAAGGAAAGCTAATAGATAAAAACCTACAAACAATAAATATACAAAATTTAGGAACCATCCATATTCATCGGTTAACACCCCCCCTCAAGCGAAAAGGTGGCGGGCCGAGACGAAGCATATCACGAAAGATTTCAAACTGAGGACGTGATAAGCTCTTGGTGACGATATCAGCCACTTGAATCTTGGATGGTACAAACTTAGTTATTAGCTTTCCAGAAGAAACGAGCTCTCGGATAAAATGAACATCCAGTTCCAAATGTTTAATATGTTTGTGAGCAGCAGGATTCTGGGTTAAAAATAATGCACTTTGGTTGTCACATAAAAGAGTTGGAGACTCGGAAGGGAGTGAGCCGAGTTCACGTAGGAGTTGGGTGACCCATATGATTTCAGCAGCAGTGTTTGCCATGGCCCGATATTCAGATTCACAACTTAAGTGTGAGACTGTGGGTTGTTTTTTTGCACACCATGAGACGAGATTACCACCAAGGAAAATGGAATAACCATAGGTAGAACGCCTTGTTTCGATACAACGTGCCCAGTCTGTGTCTGAGAAACCAACTAAAGTATTTCGAGTTGGGACTGAGAAATGAATCCCATAGGAAATGGTGCCTTTTACATATCGTAAGATTCGCTTAACCTCTCGAAAATGATTTGTTGTTGGAGAATGCATAAATTGGCTGACCTGATTGACTGCATAAGAGAGATCCGGGCGGGTGATGGTGAGATATTGTAGAGCACCAACAATCGACCGATAAAGTGACAGATCATTAAATGGAGTGCCATTTGCTACCAAAGAAATGTTTGTGGGTAAGGGAGTATGGGCCGGTTTACACTCCAACATTTTTGCGCATTCCAATATTTCAGTAGCATATTTAGCTTGATGAAGGAACAAGCCATTTGAGTGGTGCACAACTTCTAGGCCCAAAAAATAATTTAACTTACCCAGATCCTTGATAGCAAATTCTTTATTTAGCGTGTGAATGAATGTTTGCATGATAGTTTCCTGATTACCTAGTTAGTATTAAGTCATATACATATACTAACAAAAACATAACACATGCACCCTTATGAAACGTAAACAAGGATGTGTCAGCACGAGAGCAAACAAAACCATTTTTTATTAAGAATTCACTTAATCGTTGAAACCATGCACGTGGAGCCTGTTTTAACCCATACAAGGCTTTATATAAACGACAAACATGATTAGGAAACCGAGGATCATGAAAACCAGGCGGTTGTTCCATAAGAACATAATCATCCAAACGACCATGTAAAAATGCATTGTTGACATCTAGTTGGTGTAACTTCCATTTATTCAAAACTGCAAGAGATAAAATAATCCAAACTGTGGTTGCTTTGACAACTGGACTGAACGTGTGGGAGTAATCAATACCAGGATATTGAGAGTAACCCTGAGCAATTTATAACGATCAACTGACCCATCAGATAGAAACTTGGTGCGGAAAATCCATTTACAGCCCACAACATGACGGTCAGGAGGAAGCGGGACAAGAGACCATGTATGATTGTGATGAAGAACTTGTAGTTCTTTGGTCATAATAGTCGCAAGCCAGGTGGCTGTTTAATAGCAGGAAAGATAGGACTTAGGGTCATGAGTAGTATGTAATTCAATGTGAAGCGGGTCCGTTTGGAGTTGAGAGTAATTTGCTAGATGTCTTGGTTTGAAAATTCCAAGTTTTGCACGGGTTATCATAGGGTGTGATGGTTTAGAAGGATGTGGTGGAGATGGATTAGAGTCTGACTCGGACGAAGCCGAGGATGGTGAGGATGGAGGAGACTCGGACGAGGTCGAGGATGGGGAATTTGGAGGGCTAGGTTGTGGTGGAATAACATATGGTGGAGTGGGTGGCATTGGAGGAAGAATGTCACCAATAAAAGGAATGGGGGCATGGGTTTTAGGATTGGTAGGCAGCTTGGGTTGTGGCTTAGGAATAGAAGGGGAAGGATCAAGAAAAGAAGTGAGTTCGAGATGGCTGATGGGTAATTCATCGGGCATATTTTTGAAGGGAAAATTAGTTTCGTCAAAGCGAGCATGACGAGTAATGAAGATGCGAGAGGTTTGAGGGTCAAAACATCGGTAACCCTTGTGAACAGTGCTATAGCCGATAAATACACAGGGAAAGCTTCGTGGCGCGAGCTTGTGATCGGCATAGTCACGAAGAACGGGAAAGACCCGACACCCGTAGGTACGCAGGGTTTTATATTTTGGTGTTTTTGAGAATAAAGCCTCAAGGTGAGATACCACCAATAGTGTCGGTCGGTAAACGATTAATTATAAAAACTGCAGTGGCGAAAGCATCGACCCAAAAAGTGGTGGGAATTTGAGCATTAAATATCATGGCTAGTCCGGTTTCAACTATGTGGCGATGTTTGCGCTCAGCTCGATCGTTTTGTTGAGGAGTGTGGGGGCATGCAAAACGATGGTAAGTGCCATTTTGTTCAAATATATGTCTAACTTTGTGATTATAAAATTCATCACCTCCGTCACTTTGAAACGTTTTGACTTTGGTGGAAAATTGATTTTGAACAAGTTTCAAGAAAATGTCCAAAATGGTTGAAAAATCCGATTTTAACCGTAGTGGGTAGAACCAACAAAAGCGGGAATAATCATCAATAAAAATGGCATAATATCTATAGTCATCATGTGTATAAATGGGAGCGGGTCCCCAAAGCAATGGACGATGTCCAAAGGTGAGATGGCACGGTTCATATTTAAGTCAAAAGGTAAGCGGGTGCATTTGGCCATTTGACAAGAAGTACACAACCCCGGTTTTGGTAAAATAGAGGAAACAGAGAGTAAATTATGACATCGTAATTTATTTATTAAGTCAAAATGGGCATGTCCCAAACGGGAGTGCCAAATTTCATATGATGCCAAAGCTAAAGATGACGAAACAAAACACGTAGGAACCGGGTCTTTCAAAACATATAGCCCATCTGCACATTCACCGCGGGCTAGCACTTGACTTGTTTTGCGATCCTGAACATAAAATGAAGGGTAAGATAACAATACATCAACAGGGTTGTCCCGGGTTAACCGACTAATAGAGAGTAAGTTACGAGCCAAATGGGGCACAACAAGAACATTTTGCAACTTTTGTGATGATGCAATGGTCGTATTACCCGTGTGAGTAACTGATAATGAAGTGCCATTTCCAAAGAAGACCCGATTTTTACCTGAGGAAGGAGAGACATGTTGGACATTTTGGGTGTTGGAAGTCATATGATCAGTTGCTCCGGGCGAGAGTTTGATAGGTTGCACTGAGATAGAAAAGCATTTGCAACTGACTCATCGGTTTGGGGACCGCGAGTAGTAAAAGTCAATAAGGATGGGCATGATGAGGCTGAATGGCCCATTTGACTGCACAATTGACAGTGGGGGGGGGGAGTACAGCCACGGACTCCACGGTTGAAGAACCCCCTGCCACGAGTATTTGATACGCGGTCCCGACCACGTTCAGAGGTAACCTAGTAGGCAACGGTTGAAGAGGAGGAACCATGAGGAGTCCGATAAAAGTGGTCTTGACCATCGGCTTAATCAATGAGATCGGGCAGCGGGATATCAGGGTTTGTGCCACGAACCAGAGTGGAAAAATTCTCGAAAGTAGGTCCAAGACTGTAGAGAAAACCATGTGTTTGATCGGTTCTAGATAAAAGATCACCAACAACAGCCAATTGATCACATAACTCCTTATATTGGCGGCCGTATTCAGCAACGGTTTTTGATCCTTTGGTGAGAGATCGAAGACGGTCCTTAATGCTTTGAACACGCTCAATAGAGGTGTTCCCAAAGGTTGATTTAAGAGTGGACCAGATCTCACGTGCAGTTTTGAGGCCAACAACCGCACTCATGGCTTCTTCAGATAAAGTGGCGTTGATAAGAACAACGGTACGGAGATTAGTGGCAAGCCAAGCCAAATAAAGGGGATTATCGGTGGTCTTATCTCCGGTGGTAACCGTGGGGTTTGGAGGCGGAGAGGAGCCAGTAGCATGACCGATTAGGTCATGGAGGGAGAGGAGAGGTTCAATTTGATTCTTCCATAGGAGATAAGTTGTGGATGACAACTTGATGTTAACAAAATTGGCTAGGGTATTTGGGAGAGGAGAAGAATCAGAAGAGGAGGATGCTGCCATGGTGACAGGGATGGAGGGAGAAGAAAACCGAAGGAACAGGGGAGGGTGGGAGAAAGGTTAGGCTCTAGATACCATGATAATATTACTCACACACTTTGTATATTTTTGTATGTCAAAAACAAGAATACAAGAGGTATATATAACCTAACAAGGAAAGCTAATAGATAAAAACCTACAATCAATAAATATACAAAATTAATAGGAACCATCCATATTCATCGGTTAACAGGGAGACCCTTTTAAAATACATCGAATTGATCATTTTCATTATTTGCTCCATTTTCGAGGAATTTTATTTTTGTAACCGATTAGTCTATCATGCTTTAGGCGTGCCATAGACTCATTACCAACATATGGTTATCCTTTCAGGACACTAACATTAATCGGAGCACTAGCAGTCGTTATATGTGACTTAGCTAGTCAATTTATCTAGGTTAGCGAATAAGTGAATGTGTCTGGTCATTAATTCGCTAATTCTTGTAAATGAATTATCTTTTGAACTTCCAGTTCACACTTTTTAGCTTGAAGATCAATATGAAATAATGATAATTCATTACAACTTTTTAATTTTCCAACAGGTTCTTATCTCCCCCCTCATGTTGGAAACATTATTTCTTTATAGTAGAAATCAATTAATGGAGTCGTAAAAGAATACCTAGTAAAGGGTTGCAGGCCCTAATAATATCTGTAGACCCTAATAGTATCTGCGAATGTTAAAGGGTTGCAGACCCTAATAATATCTGGGAAGGTTATAGGGCGAAAGATAGAATGATTATGTATGTACTAATTAATGAAAGTAAGTTAAAAGAATGAAAGTATAAAAGTATAGATGTATGCATGAAAGGAAGGTAAACAGATTAAGTATATATTATGTATCTTCGGATGCGTATATGTAAGCCTGTGTATGTGATGTATGTAGCCTGATTAACTAGAACTCACTCAGCGTAGCTAACTTTTATTATGCACGCAGGTAAATGACTTAGACAACTAGCTCGAGGGAGACACATAACATTGGACTGAAGAGGCTGGCATCTTGAGAAGAATGTTATGATATATTTTATTATGTTTTTATTTTGCAACACAAGTTTGAATGATGTTAAGGCAAGATTTGGAATGTTATAAAATATATGTTTGACTTTTTATATTCAGCGAAAATATTAATTTACTATGATATTTAGAACTGTGTTTATGAGTAAATCCAATGTCCAATGTAGGGCACCGGGACCGGGTTCTTACAATTCCACGAATGGTCCCTGTGGTTTGAGCAAAATTTTATGCAGTGTCCCTAATGTTTAAAACGTGCATGTATGGTCCATAATCACCAACTTTGGTTTCATTATTGGTCCAAAAAGATAACCCAGATAAGTTTTAGTGTTAAAAGTCGCGCATGAAGGGGTAGCTTGGTCCATTTAATTCTCTAATCTTTCTTTCTCTCCTGCTATTTTTTATCATTCTTTTTTGTTTCAAAAACTGCACCAACTGGAGATGAAGTTCATGTCTTATAATGATATTCTTTTAACCATTAATTCAATTGTTTTGGGTAGGGAAATAAGATATTTATTAAGATAATTTATTAATGTCACGTGTGGCAGCAGGGGTGGCTTTGTAAAACATAAAATAGATGCATTTAGAATGTTGTTGATTATTATGGCCAAATATCAATTAAGTGGCCATATGCGAGAATAGGTACTCAACTTTTAGAGTATATAAGAGTCCATAGCAAGTTTGTTTTCATGTAGGTTATATTAAAAAGAAGTACAACTATTAATTTAATGGCAATTAACTCTTAGTTATAATATGTTTAGATATAACTTTTGGTTACTGAAGTGTTTTGGTTGGATAACGGATCTATGGTTTGAAAATTTGTTTGAGTTGATAATCAAATAATGATTAGGACAAAAGAGACACAATCAAATAACGCCAAATTACATAATTACATAGTAATCAATATATGATAAATATTTGGTATATGTGTTAACAACGAACCATCTTTGATATTTGGATTAGAAAATCAATCTGGTCTTGAAGTTTGAGGTTGGAGACGAGTGTGAAAAAGAGTTTTTGTTATGCAAGAGGAAAGAGAGAAAGATGAAATAATTAAATGAACCAACCTACCCTTCACGTGAACATTTAACACCAAAAGTTAACTGAGTTATCTTTTTGAACCAATAATGAAACTAAAGTTGGTGGTTAGGGACCATGCATGCAAGTTTTAAACAATTGTGACCATGCATACAAATTAACTCAAACCACATGAACCATTCATGGAATTCTCTCTTTTTTATGATGAATTAAGAATACATAGTATCAAAAACTATTACGACAAGCGGTTGAGTTTCCTTAACTTTATTTCTTTCATGTATTCAAGACGAGTCCAGTTGTTGAAGCTCGTTTCCTCGCATTGTAATAAGATATAATAATATTAGAAAAACATCACCCAAAATTCATGTTTTAGGGTATTAGGGGTTTAGTTTGGAATCACGTAGCGATCGTAGATGTCGTGCTCTAATAAAAAACAAGTATTTATAATCTTTAAAACCTATATCTAGTATGCGTAAGTAAGGTAGCATCCACAGGGAATCAGTGAAAAGTGCAGGTAAAAGTCATAATTATTAGTTATTATATTGAGCGGGCAAACAATGTCAAGCAGTTTATAAAAAGATTATTTAATAACACACGATTACTTTAAATGAACTGTGAACAATTATGAGAGAATGATTCACTTCGGGTTCAGGTAATGTGATGACCGACTAATCACAGATTCATAAAAATTAATTGCGCATCAATTACTAAACCTAATAGTTGGATTGTGATGACAAACGATACCTTAACCGAATTGTTGTCACAAATGAACCCCGTTTTACCCAATTACCAGTTTAATGTATGAAAATCAAGTATAAACAATGAATAGCGATTACTAGTTTAATGACATAAGAGCCAACTCTACATGTGATGAACACAACCAGAAAAAGTGATGCAAAGTTTGATAATCAAAAGCATAAACTGCTTAAACAATCAATTCATAACGCAAAACAAGATTAAAGAACATTCAATCAGGTTCATACTCATTAAAAACATGGAATCTGATCAAATTTAGTTTACACACAACCCTAGCCTAAAGTGAATACAATGGTTTTAGTCTGACATCGACATCACGAAAGATTCGTTTATCTGATGAAAAGTTAGAAGCATGCGATGAACTGACGAACTGGAGGCTTCAGAATTGTGGAAAATCATCCCAGGGATTCTCTCTGATTTTGGAATGAAAGATAGGTCAAAATAGGGGCTTAAAACTGATTATATCAAGTTAGGGTTCTTTTTCCCGTTTTTATGTCGCTTTGCGTCTCGCGAAGCGTTTTACCCGCTTAGTTCGCGTCACGCGAAGTAAACAAACCTGATATTCAGATTTGTCTCGTTGAGAAACCTGAAATTCATATATTATAGGTCCCGTAACTCGTTTTCAAGACCTAGATATGCCCGTTTTGTTAAAAGACACTTTTCTGGTAACCCGTCTTGTTCAGTTTTCACTTCGGCTTCGGGTTTCTCATCCAAAAAATTTCCGAATCCTTCTTAACCATCCATATATGTTTCCCTATGCTTCCATCTTCTCGAGGTTTGCTTAATCTTCATCTGGCTGGCTCTAAATCAACTCATTTAAGCTCCGAACACCTGTGATCATAAAAGAACTCAAAGTTATCGTGTTCGCTATATATAAACAATTAAAATACATAAAATAACACATATATGCACATGATTTATACCCGAACATCACATCCCAACACTTATCATTTTCTTTCCCTCAAGCAAACTCTTATGCAACACATACATCTCGATTGATGATTCATCAATTACCATTAGTAATACTACAAAGGTATAAGGTCATACCCAATTCTCAGGAACTGACACTATCAAGATTGATAACCCACCAAATAATTTAATGATACAATTTAAACTATGGATCCGCCCAAATGAGTGTATTTTGTATCCGGTTAAGGCACACACGTTCACACCCCTCATAATATAACATCTCTCATCTCGGTTTAATATCTAGACCAAGAAAAAATATGTTAATATCTCTCTGCCCTCTATACCAAGTATGAACACAAAGTAATAAGCTTGGAAGCAAGTCATATCTCCACCTATTACCCATCGGTTGCATAAAGAATAGAACTAAGGGTTTTGGTGTGGAAGCGGATTTATTTAGTGACTTATGGTGGATGAAACTCGATTTATTCCACTACACAAACACTCAAAATTACAAACTGACTGCTATTTACAACTGAAGTGACTTAAACATGAACTTTTTTTTTGAACTTTTCTTTGATTTTTTTTTAAACATTCATATATACAAATACTGATTTGAGACATACGTACATTGTGTACTATGCTCGACAAACAACTTAAATACAACTCTTGATATACCGAATTTCATCCACATGGTTAAAATATAAAAGGTCAAGGCAAAAGCGGCTTGTAACGTGGGTTAAACAAACGAACGGGAAAAGGCCCAAACTTTGCTCCTAAGGGATAATGTAGGGTAGGAGTATTATTATTTTTTTATTTTTTTATGTAAGGCTGATATAAAGTGGGTTTTCTACAATCCTATTTCTCCATACAGGTGGTGGTATTAAGATCTCGATATGCATGTGACAACCAAGTTCTAGATATCATGAACATACTGGTTACTTTCTATAATAGCATTCATATGACATGTGTAAATATCTATATATTATATGTGTATTATATATAAGGCAAATCTCGCAAACGCACGGAAGGAAATGGGATGCCGATATGAAATGTGTGTACCCGTCCCCATGACTTGTTATCCCTATCTAAATGTCCATTTTAATTTTCCTATTTGAAAAACATTTGAATGGGAAGACTTTCGAGAAACTTAAAAATTGATCATAACCAAAGACCTCTACTTGGCATCAATAATAATAATAATTATTATTTACAATTCCGACTTTGGCGCACAATCAAGGTACTCTAAGGCGAAAATTTTAATTTTTCTCCCATCCCCACATTTGAGGTTGACATTGTCCTCAATGTTTAAAATTTAACAATAAAAATACATTATTAAGGATGGGGTTAAAATTGACTAATTACAAATGTAAAACTGGGCTTAATGTGATGGTTCTATAATTTATACACCTACACAATTACACTTTTAACAAAAAAACTAATAAAACAAAGAGAATTATGAAAATGAAATCACTTGATAAGAAAATAAGCAACTCAAGTGCACTCGTGCTTGCTCTCAACGAACCCGGCTCCTCAATTCACTTTAACAGAATCTGCAAACTCTCACACGTGTAGAAGCATGCTTCTCACAACTGTTAGGATATGTCTTTTAAACTGTTTTGAAAACCATTAATTTTAATTACCAAGCCAAGTTAAATAAATTTTATAATTAAATTTTTCAAACCAGTTAAAGTGTTAAAAGACCTAACTCACTTTCGTAGGAATCACGATTGCATTTAGCGTATGCAACAAGCCCTTTAAACCCCCCCCCCACCCCTCAGTAGCCCGAGTGGACGAGTATGGTCTCGTGAGGGTTTATAGTGAACTACACCCACAAAGTTCAAATCCAACAAAACATACACATACCTGAATTAAATGTAGCAAAAGAATGTGAATACTTTGGATAACCCGATAGGATCCTCATTAAATTACGATTCTTTCTCCGAAATGCTACAAAACTCCAACATTTCTCTTGTGGCATCCCCACACTTGAATTATGCTACAATGGCATGCTTGAAATAAAATGGTTAAACAATTATAAAAAATAAAAATAAAATACAAAATGAATATAGAATCCGGGTTGCCTCTCGGTCAGCTAAGTTTTTGTTAATGTCTTCAGCCTGACCATTACCTGGTTTGCCGTTTACTGTGATCGAATGGAACATTTACCTACCGAATTTCTCACGTAAGCTTGGTAGTTATGGTGCCAACTCCCCACTTCCTCTTTTATGAACAACATGTCTAATGAGCGGATACGATCTAGTGTGAATGCATATTTTGCCTCTAAATTTCCAAAGTATGCCCGATGGTTAACACGGCGAGCCCACACACTCTTTCTTATCCTCAAAACGTCAAATGTTGATCGGGGCCGAACCGAGCATTTTCCCACCGAGTTTCTTGTGTATGCTCGGTAATTGAGGTGTTGTGTCCACATTTTTTTCTTCATGGTTGAAACGCCAGTAGAACCAATGAGCCCATTTCTTACTGTTTTGCCCAACATCCTTCACCGTTATCTTTTTCTTCCTCGATTTTAAACCATCATCCCCAACTTTGTGAATTTGTGTAATATATAATGGAGGTTGGTCAAGATAATCTGGAACTTCAGTTTCTGATTTCTCGAAAGGTGTTTTTATCTTCAGTTGGGTCCATAGTTTCAATTATATACTTCAAACAGTCTGGACCCTCTCTCTCAATATCCTCATTAGCAACCATAACCACAACATTCATTGGCTCATCAGTAATTGACGGAGTTGGTGTGGTATTATTCTCGACAACCTCCTTCTCAAATTCATTCTCTAAAAGATCAAGAGCCTCTTTTTCTAGGTCATCTTCTGTATCATCGGCCGCCATTTCACTGTCTCATTTAATTTGGGCCAAATCATCAATTAGTTGGCTCATCAATTCATCTTGAGCAGCATTAGCCTTTTCGTGAATTTCCATCCTCCGACTGAGGTCCTTTAACAGTGTCATCTGGTTGTTTAACAGTGTCAATACTTCCGAATGTTGAGCTCATGTTAGAGGAATTTCTTCGTACGTTGGATGAAGGTAATGATCAGAATAGTAGTCATACTCCCCATCTTAATAACTTACAAACGTTGGTGTTTCGGGGCCATCACTATCATACTCATATGACTCATAATATTCTTGATAACTAGACGGAGGCGGTGAATAATTTTGGTACTGCCTGATGCGACCATGCTGGTTGAAGTTCCTTTCGTTTTCTGACTCGTAGCACCCTTGAAATTTTGGTGAATGTAGTTCATGATATGAATATGGATGGTACGATTCATCGTCCTCCACGGCCTTATATCCTTCATGTGGGACATAAACCCAACTCCATATCATCTTGAGTTACCTGCACACATGAGATACACAAATACCAAGCGTAAAACTAACAAAAAAAAACTAAAAGTAAACAAAACATTAAACTAGCACTTTGCGCGTTGATTCCCCAGCAACGACACCATTTTTATCGTAGATGTCGTGCTCTAATAAAAAAACAAGTATTTATAATATTAAATACCTATAACTAGTATGGGTAAGTGAGGTCGTCTCCACAGGGAATCATTTGAAAGTGCAAGTAAACGTCATAATTATTAATTATTATATTGAGCGGACAAACGATATCAAGCAGTTTATAAAAGATTATTTAATAACACACGGTTACTTTAAACAGGGGCGGACTCACATGTAAGTGAGGGGTGTCCCCCGTCCCCTGTGAATTTTTTTAGTGTTAATATACCGGAAAATTCCCGACCGACCCCTGTAAAATTTTGACCCCGAACCCTGTGAATTTTTAAAGTCGAACTCTGTATAATTTCAAGACGACCCCCATGAGATTTTGAGACTAACCGTAATAGAAAATACAATGAAAATTATATAAATATTATTATATAAGCGTTATATAAACAATTTTTCATATTAAACTAGACTTTAATATCAATAAGTCTATTAGTCCAATATCCAATCCAATTTTTAAGCCCAAAACCCAACTCAAACCCTACTAAATTTTTACTCCAACATCCAAATTACTTGTTTCTTTGAGTTGTTTGATTACTTGTGATAATTTTTGGGCATTTTCTTTTCTAAAAATATTACGATTAGTCTAGTTGTACCCATATGATTTTGATGAAAGTGATAAAAGAAGACTCCTGGTTGAACTCGCGACATACATCGATAATTTGAAAGGAGATAAACAATTTAAAAACTTGAATGGTTTAGCAAGTCTTGGTAAATTGATGATTCAAACAAAGAAACACCATTCCTTTGCATTGGTGTATTGTTTATTAAAGTTAGCTCTCGTATTGCCCGTCACAACCGCAACCGTTGAAGATCCTTTTCGGCGATGAAGTATGTGAAGTCCGATTTGGGTAATCGAATGGGTGATGAAAATTTAAGCGACAGTTGTATTTGTTACACTGAGAAAAACTTGCTTATCAATGTTAAAGTAGATGATGTAATGGTTAGATTTCAAAAAATGAAAACACGTAGAGAACAACTTTAATATATTGGTTATCTAATATTTTGTTTGGTAATCCTTTTTTTAAATATATGACCTGACCCGATAGTTGTATTAGTACCGACCATAAAAATTTTCGAACTCTGTGAAAAAATTTCCTGGATCCGCCACTGACTTTAAATGAACTGTAAACAATTATGAGAGAATGATTCACTTCATGTTCAGGTAATGTGATGACCGACTAATCACAGATTCATAGAAATTAATTGCGCAGTAATTACTAAACCTAATAGTTGGGTTGTGATGGCAAATGATACCCTAACCGAATTGTTGACACAACTAAATCCCGGTTTACCCAATTACCAGTTTAATGTATGAAAATTAAGTATAAGCAATGACTAGCAATTACTTTTTCAATGACATAAGAGCCTACTCTACATGTGATGAACACAACCAGAAAAGTGATGCAAAGTTTGATAATCAAAAGCATAAACTGTATAAACAATCAATTCATAACACAAAATAAGATTAAAGAACATTCAATCAACTTCATACTCATTCAAAACATAGAATCTAATCAAAGTTAGTTTACACAAAACCCTAGCCTAAAGTGAATTCAATGGTTTTAGCCTTACCTCAGCATCATGAAAGATTCGCTTATCTGATGAATGGTTAGATGCATGCGATGAACTGACGAACCGAAGGCTTCGGAATGGTGAAAAATCATCGTAGGGATTCTCTCTGATTTCTGGAATGAAAGATAGGTCATTGATTATATCAAGTTGGGGTTCTTTTTCCTATTTTTTATGTCGCTTCGCGTCGGGCGAAGCATTTTACCTACTCAGTTTACGTCACGCGAAGTAAACAAACCTGATATTCGGATTTTTCTCGTTGAGAAACCCGAAATTCATATATTATGGGTCTCGTAACTCGTTTTCAAGGCCTAGATATGACCATTTTACTAAAAGACACTTTTTTGGTAACCCGTCTTGTTCAGAATTCACTTCGGCTTCGGGTTTCTCATCCAAACCATTTCCAAATCCTTCTTAACCATCCATATATGTTTCCCTATGTTTCCATCTTCTCGAGGCTTGCTTTATCTTCATCTGGCTGGCTCTGAATCAGCTCGTTTAAGCTCTAAAAACCTGTGATCATAAAAGAACTCAAAGTAATCGTGTTCGCTATATATAAACAATTAAAATACATGGAACAACACATATTTGCACATGATTTATGCCCGAACATCACGTATCATGAACCGGATCATGTGCACCGCTGTCAAACCCCTCCACAGAGAATCTCCATGAGAAATCGAGTTCATAAGTAAAGTCGAAAAAGAGAAACATATGTAGGACCTTGATAAAAAATTCTTTTTCTTTTTCTTATTCTTTTCTTATTTTTATGTTTCTCCCTATTAGTCTTCATACACCCCAAATAGATCTACATACGTCGATAAGTTTTAGATGACACTCTCTAATTATTCCATTTCTCTCCATAGGTATCATTCTAGATCTTGTGTCTAAACTCTAAAGTAAGATGTTTTAGCCTTGTAATTTTTTTTAAAATGTTTAAATTTTTGAAAGTTAAGTAATGTATACGGATAGTATATACACTACTAGTATATTGATAGGTTTGTGACGCAAAATTGAGTCAGAAAAGCATCATAAACGAGCAATTCCAATGCAATGTGCATGTCGGAAAAACCCTCGTCTGAAATTTCTTTATGAGACAATCCGATAGAACGTTTCATTGCAACATTCTGGCAATTAATTTTTTGTTTTGCGAAGCACTTTCACACGCATATAAATTGTTTTCGATGCAAATCTGATATATATATATTATTCTTTTAGGAGAGAACAACAGTGGACCTTTCAGGTCCATCGATTTCAAGGCCAGGTTGGGCAAGGAACATAACAAAATACAATATCATAGGATAAAATATGATCATTACTCATTGGAAAATGCACAATAAAAATACTACATCTTCCTACTCAAATTTCTTAGATGTGTTACTTGAAAAGGAAGAGGACCCAAGCTTTATTTTCAAAAATTCCGAGCCCATTCATGTTTTCGTCTCACTTTGTGTTACGCCAGAGAATCATGCTTTTATGGTGACACAACGACCGTCAAATGGCAGCCAACGTTATGGTTTCCTGAGGGAACGCCCACGCGCTAACTCTGAAGCTAGATATAGATATATGAAACTATTTGAAATTTAGAATTGTATATCATTTTATGACATTCTAAAAGTTTTTATGGTGAGTTATAATCGGGTACGACCCTACTACGAGTGAAAAACTACCCAAAATTCAAGAGTAATGCGTAAACAAGTATCCAACAAATATATATTTAGGTATATGTGATACAATTTTACTATCATCAAACTTCAAGGTTTTTTTTGGCCTTTAGACAATTTTGTAAAAATCGTTAGTCGCTAGTCGGGTGGTGGGTGGGGAGTAGTGATTAATCAGGAATAATTGAGATTAATCGGGATTAACTAGATTAGATTTTAATGTATAATTTTTAGTTTTATATATAAAAGCTCATATTTTTATATGTAATTTTCAGTTTTTTACATACACAAACACATATTGGACGGAATCTCGCTGAAAACCGTTGATTTTGGCTGATCTTGTCAGAAACCACTGATTTTGGTTGCAATCTTACTGGAAACCGCCGATTTTGGCCAGAACCTCATCAAAAAAAGCAGATTAAGTCCGAATAATCTTTATTTTGGCCGGATTTGACCATTGATCGATTAATTGGCTAATTAGCCCAAAATTAATCAGTGAAGTGGGGACTAGCGAGTGATCGGGGATTAATTGGCGTCTAGTCGGGATTTTGGCAACATTGCTTTTAAGTGTGTAGTTTTCTAGTGTTGTTTTTAATAGGGGTGAACAATAACCGAATCGTTAACCGAAACCCGACAGAACCGAACCGAAGTAACCCAAAACCTAAATAACCGAAATTAACCGAACGTACCGAACTCTTCGTGTTTTTCATATTTTCCAGCCTTTTTCCATATATCTCATGTATTATACGTATCAATAGTTTAATATTATCATTTTCATGTATATATATCTCAATTTCATGTACTAGTATTTCAATTTCATATATTTATCTATTCATTTCATGTAGTTATATATTTATTTCATGAATTTTGAAGAAAAATTTTAGCCCATGTTTGATACCGGTTATTAACCAAAATTAACCGAACCAATAACCGATCGGTTCGGTTCGGTTAATGCTAATAACTGAACCGAACCTCGCACAACTCTAGTTTTAAACAATGTTTGGAACTACCCCAATGCTAGAGTGAGCATTCTTAAGAAGATATGTTAACCGTCCATATTAATTTTGACAATTCAGGTCTAAGTCATCCTAGAATGTCATCATGAAGAAACTCACTACTGAAAAAAAAAAAAAAAGAAAGAAAAAGGCTCATTAAGCCATTTCAAAATGAGATCTCCATGATCCCCAAGCGTGAAAAAGGGTTTCAAAAGCAGTTTTGTGGGTTGGTTATGATATAGGTGCATTAGGCTTGTTGATTGGATTAGAGATTAAGCGCATAAACATTGATTTCCTCTCCTAACCCACTTCCTGGGTCAAACGCAATCTATGAAAATGTTAATACATCATGAATTTCCCAACACATGCAGCATCAAATAAAATAATTGTCTGAATTTTGAAAATAATGAACTTGAATTATACATAATAAATAAAAGAATTAAATAAAAAGTAATCATGACGATGAACCTGACTCGTTTTTTGGAAACTTCTACAGCTCAATATACAAACAAGTATGTGTATTTACAAATAATAATCAAAAGAATTGAAATAACTAAACTTAAAGTTTGGTTACTAACTTTTTTTTATAAATTATTCTGCTTATAAATATAATTGTTCTATCTGATTCTCACAATTAACACGTTAATTTCATGTATTTGATTCAAACTCATATTTATATACGGTTAAAAACCAGTTGAGAAGTCTGTTTTTTATTATAGTTGTGACACTAAAGTTTCAAATATTGATCTTTTGACCCCTTAGAGTTTTAATTTAGTTTTGTTTAAAGTCACGTACGTTTAAAACACTCACCTTTTAACCCTTAGTGTTCCGCCACCTAAGTTACGAACATTTACCTTTTGGCAAACTTTGGTATTAAAACTTTGTTCTTTCAACTTTTGTCACAATACTTTTCGTCAACTTTGGCCACAAATCTTTTAGTCAGTCAACTTGAGCCATAAAACTTTACATTTTTAATAAAACTTTTAGGCTTTCAACTTTAACCACAACAAAATTATTACTGTAACAAATTAAACTGATACCGAAGTTCTCGTCACATCTCAGCCGCGACTTTTAGGTTAACTTTTGCCTCAAAATATTTACCCAATACCGAACAAGTTCCCCACTCATTCTTATCTATTAGTTGCCACTCATCCTTTTATATAATATAAAAGTGTTCTTCAACACAGATATACTTGAATACATGTGAAAATTAGCTTATAGCAAAAACCACACTTATCTTTCTCAACAACATCATTTTAATTCCCATTAACATAATTTACTAGACCGTTTACAACAAACTGAAATCAACCACTTATGAAAATCTAGTAACTTATAACATAACTTCAAAGGAAGAAAACAATAAAGATTACCACCACCGACGAGTGTAAAAGTTGATAGGACGAGGGGCAGTGTATTAAGTATTTAAGGCTGAGGGGTGTGGGCCACACCCCTCAGCCTAATATTTGGAGTTGATGGAATAATGTGGAGTGTGGGCCCACAAGCATCAACCCCTTTTAAGTCATTTGAAATAAATAAAGATTACAAGTGTCCCCCTTTCACCATGCAAACACCACCATACACGTTCCCATCAAACCTATAAACGGTGTCGTCCATACTCTACTATGTTATTTCATGTGGGGTCTCATTTTCTTACTACATTTTATAACCATAATAATAATAATAATACATATAAGACTATCTCCAATGCTACGTACGCCTGTATACACGACGAGGAAGAGAGACCCCCTGTATACACGACGAGGAAGAGAGACCCTGAAAGATTTACAGGTATTCGAGAGGGGGGGTTAATTCGTGTTCGTTTGCGAATAGTCTAAACACTTGAACAATGTTCATGTTACTATAGGATTTAGTTATATACTTATTATAATGTTATTATAATATATATATCTAAAATTTTTCTCACACACTTCCCAACTGCAACATAAGTACCATAAAGAATGACATATCATTGTGGTCCAAATTGTTTTCATAGGCAAGTGACGACAGGATTTACTTTCTTTCACTTTTCTCTTCACATAGTAGTGGTGGATTCAACTCACCTAATGATGTTGAGATGGCTATATTTCATGTCACTTCAAATGATGGATATACATACATTATACATTATATTATACTATACATAAACAGATTACACACATACATATACATACATGCATGCATCTATGTATTGAATATTTATGATTATATGTATATAAGTATGTATGTACGCTTGCATGGGTTGCATGTTTTCTCCCAACAAAATGACCTCATCAAGTAAATGGTTAAAAAGATGCCTAAAAATAGTATCTTTTTGGTTTCTTGATTTTAAGGCCAGATTTCAAGAAACACATAAAATAGTGATTATAGTTAAAGAGAGATGGCTTATTATTCCGGTAGGGGTTTACAGAAGCCTTGGGAAAGTGTTTTCTTAGAACTCTAAAACTGAGATATTAAATAAAAACCAAATCTTTAAAAAGATAATTGAAAAACTCATCTGTATTGTAAGCATCTATCCCATATTAAGGATAACTAGGAGGAATATTATGGTATGATGTTGAAGACCATATATTCCACTTGCCACCAACGTTTCCATTATCAGAAGGCCGAAAACTACCGCCATTAAACATCATTGAACCACCACGACCACCGCCACTGCCACCACCAACAACATATGGTGGGTATGTGGTGTGTGGCCTATTCAGAAACCTGTTTTGCATAATATTATCATCTTCCTTTTCAGGTGTGTCGTCGAGGATTACAATCTCCTTAACAGGCCTCGAGCTCAGGCCAGCATTGTAAACATAGTGGGGCCTTACGGGCTCCTGGTAAGGACCACCGTTACCATAATAATCCACAGGCGCTGCGAATCCTCGATGAACAGGCTTGGGACCAAATTCAGTATGACTTCTTGAAGAGTGGACATTGAAATGTTGAGACTCGAACCCATTTTGATATTGACCAAACATCACGGGTCGTTGACTTGACTGAGGAGGTCTAAACTCATCGTCATCCGTCTTAACCACGGTTAAGTTTTTCCCCATTAACCTGAGAATGGGCTTTGAAGGACTAGCAGTAGATTCAATGACTGGTTTTTTAAAGTTCATCGATTGTTCAGTCGGTTGATGTTGTTTCCTTAAAATATATGAATCTTGATAGTTTAAAGCAGTCTCCTTTCTTGAACAACAACAAGGCGGATCGTTCTTGAAACTATTATGAGACTGACCCGTTTCTGTATAACCCGTGTCGCTGTTAAAATAAGGTTTTGCATACATATCATCTTTTCCACAACTAGATCTTGAATTTGAGACAGTTGAAACTGGAGAATTGGACATGGAATCTCGATCCATTGTATCATGATAATGCTTATCATGATAATGCTGGTTTTCACTTGAATGAACCCTAGTTTCTTGAATTTGTTCTTCAGAAACCATTTCCCCACCCGGGCTAGCAGGCAAGAATGACCCCGGTGGCCCGGGAATTGGTATCGGGTCGATTTGTTGAAAGTAATTTTCTTGCTTGTCAACATCGTCTGGAGCGCGGTTAGTTGAACATATTTGATCTTGATAGAGATCAATACACTCTTGGTTTGAAAACTCGGGATCAAAAGAGCTCAAGCCAGTAAAACTTGGGGCCCGGATTGGTAATGACGACCCGTTTCCAATGGATTCCAATTCGTTCCTGCTAACAGTTTGAATCCCCACAGAAGATTCTTCATTTGAAGTTTTTGAAGTGATGGATCTTGTTTCTTGTTTCTTATTATTGCTTGTGTGTTCATCCACTCTAGATTGTTCTTTCGAAGAATCTTGAGATGGAAAGTCAACAGATTTGACCCGAGAGGTTTCGACCGCTGAAAACTTCCTTTTGAGACTGAATTTGGAGGCTGGAAATGACTGATTCCTGCTTAAAGATGAAAACTTGACACCTTTTGATCTATTACCAACATATGGAGTACCCTCATAATCATCATCATCATAATCATCGTCATCTGATTCGTCGTCATCGTCGTCGTCATCTGATTCATCATGATGCATAGATCTAGCCTTTCTAAACTCAGCCATTCTATTAAGAGGTGGTTTAACCAATGATGATGAAGTTATCATTTTCTTTCTACTTTGTAAAGAAGAAATTCTTTTACCGCTAGTTTCAACGACCAAATCTTTCTTTTTATGACATTTTAATCCCACCTCTCGATTCTCGTTCTCGAAATTAAACTTCTTAGAAAGACCAGTTCGCTTTGAGCACGCCCATGATGGCCTTGAAATACCCAAATCAACCGCTTTCATAATCTCCTTACCGCGTCCATCTTTGCTGCAATTTTCACCCATAACATCATCTTCTCCCCGACCACTTTTTTCCGGGAAATCAGCAACCTAAATTTTTAAAGAAAATCATCAAATTTATCATCATAATAAATTAATAATACATCACATACAATTAAGAACTATGATCGAAAAAGAACGTACCTTAGGCTTTGTTGAGCATAATTTTCTCGCATTAGGGGTAAGTTTCAAATACTTTTTCTGATGTTTTTTCTTAAAAATATTGTTTTTCTTGCACATGATCAGTTTACTTCCCTTTACTCCTTTCTTAATCTTTCGGTCTGCAAGATTATTATTAGGCAAGCCGATTTTGGGGACTGACAAGATCCGAACTTTTGTGCCATTAGTGTCGATATACACATCGCCCTCATTATCAGCAGCATGAACATGGTTGACTTTAGTCAAACGAGGCTCTTCTTTCTCTTCCTCATCTTCTTGTTCTTCCTCTTCTTGTTCTTGAAATAGGAATTCTTGAGCGGGAAAACTCGAATTTGTAGCCCAACTTGTACCGTTTCTTCTATCAAGTTCCTCAATTGTACAATGTGGAGCTGTTTGATATATATCTAACATCAACCTCATCTTCCGAGGTTTGACTTTATGTTTGACTACAACTTTGGGACTGTCAGTCCATTTCATAGTCACCTCCCCGGTCAAACACTGATCAATGTGAGCGTTTAGGGTTGTGTTTGAAGACGGAGAAAAAATCTTGCAAACTGGACAAACTTTAGATGCCATGGTTTCAGAGTTTGGAGCAACGTGTTCAACGCCCGAGTTCACTTTCACAACCAATCTACTCTTTTTAGTAATTATGTTAACCGACGCATTTCCAGGTTTTTGAGAAGAAGCAGGTGGTTTCTCCTTTGACTTTGTTTGACCCGAGTGCCCTTGCAGATGAAATTTTGATTCTTTCTCTCGTTTTGAACCGCTTGGATTCTTTTTGTTTGGTTTGAATTTATCATTTACGGGCTTCGTAACAAAACTGCTTATAAGTTGTTCATCAGACGAACGATTTTCAGGACTGCATCTGGTCAAAGATGAGTTGTTTGACTTATTTCTTAAACAATCAAGAGACTGGAAAGGTGGCAACAAATTCTTGACTCCATGTTTTAAGCAAAGTCGCAAACTTGTAGACGAAAAAGGCCAGTTACACGCGATATCTTTGCTCCTTAAACCGGAAACATAATCCCTACAAGATAATTAAACCAAACTTCAATCTCAAAAAGATTCAAGATTTAACCAACCCCACCAATATCACATGCCAACAAGAAGCAAGACCCATGAATCCATAACAGTAAACAATAATAATATTCATGATCAAGATAAAGATAAGGAAACTAATTAATAAATCAAAAACCTATAAGTTATATTCTGAAATGGGTAAAAAGATAAAACATAAAACATAAAAAAACTTATATCAAAGATGGGAAAAATATGATCTTTTCATGAAATCTGAGCCAATACTTACTCCCCACTGGTCAAGAGATCTGACTCAGTAAAAAAAATCAAATCTTGAATAAATATAGTCAAGAAAGTGGAGGAATTAAGAATCATGACAGTGGGAATCAATAATTTTCTCTACCTTATTGAGAAATTTGGCAGTTGGTTGTTGCTGTCATCATGATCAGCAGCATCTGCAGGTTTCAGATCTGTATCACAAGCCTTGAGATCATAAGAGTTTTGTTGTTGTTGATGAGATGATGAAGGATCTGATGGTGCATGATCATCAATGGATATCATCTGCTGCTAATAATATTATGTTTCCTTGTGCTGTATAAACAACCACAAGAACTCTTCTTTTCTTCACACTTGGCCTTCAGCATATATAACAAACAAGACACTAGTACCTTTCTCTCTCTAACTTTCTCTCACTAGAATTTCAAAATCAAAGCCCCACACTTATCTGCTTCAAAGCATGCTTGGTGAGAGATGAGTTACAGAGTAATATCCTTTGGTTAAACACATGACTTACTTCATCTTAGACCCTGCAAAAGAAGACCATATTTTATGTGATCTTTGAACCATCAAGATAACAACTTTCCTTATAAAGAATCCAATTGAACAAGAAAAGAACCAAATTAGTTGGCATATAGTACAAGACCCACAAGCAAAGATTGAAGTTTTAGATATCAAAAGTAACTTCAACAAGTGTTATTTTATGTGGGTTGTAACTACAAAATCTCAAAGAAATCAACCCAAAAATGTTGAAACAAAACCTCACACACATCATTTATCAACATCAAATTCATCCCAAAACAAAAGAAAACACAAATTCAAGACTTATCTCAATATTGGTTTCAAAGATTTGACCTTTTGTCCAAGAAAATCATGGGATTATAGTTATACACACAAGAGTCAAGATCCCTAAACTAAGATCTAATTATAGGTGTTGGAAAGAGGATTAAGAAGAAATAAAGACCACATTAAAAGTCAGATCTTTGGGTCTAATAGTGAACAGTAGTAGAGAGCATGACCACATAAAAATCTGAAAATAATAACAGAGAGAGAAAACCCAATTTGGGTTTATGTTTATCTTGGCCTAATTACTATCAAAATCCCAAGAATCAATATGAAATGATCATAAAATCACACACACAAAAGCTTCAATCTTTCATTCTTTACATCTCCAAAGCCTTAAAAAAAACAATCTTTTTTCCTTCCATAGTCAAAAAGATTCAAGATTTAGAACCCCCTTAAGCAAAGACACAATAAAAATCAAATCTTGAAGATCTTTGAAACCATCAACACAAAAATTTGGCTGAAAAAAAACAAGATTTCTGAAAAACAAAACACACCCACAAGAAACAAAGATCCACACACAGAACCCTAATGATCAAAACAAGACAAACCTTATCTTTCTGAACTTGTGATAGAGTTGGGAAAATATTAAGAATGATCCTGTTGAGAGCAAAAGATAAGGATAATATGATAACACAAAAATTGGGGTAGATTAATATTAGGGCATGAACAACAGCACCAGCAGCACCACCCACTCACACATCAAAAAGAAGCATCTGGTTCTTCTCTCTATTATAAAAAAATTTAAACAAAAAACACCACTGATTCACCTTCCATCAATGAATATGCGTGTTAATGTGTATGTGTTATGTGAGAGAGAAAAAAAAAGGAAGAGAGAGATGTTTTGGTACTCTACAAAGCTGTTCTGTTTTGAAATCTACCCTACATCTCTCATTATTTTCTTTCATTTCTTTATTGATGACATTATTTATCATGGTGTGTGAAATGACCATTATGCCCATTGGTTTGCAAGAATTTACGCATGAAAATCCTCCACTCATGGGTAAAGGACAAGACCTCCGACCTCAAAATTGTCCAAATTCAAATCATCACACAAAAACTAGTACTATACAAAGTATGTAACTATATTTTACTTTATTTTATTAATTAATTATTTTCCATTAATATACCATTAACTTTGCATGTTAAATATAAACCATTGAAATTAGACATCTAGTAAAAACAAAGTGTATTTGAGCAAGAAAATGAAAAACTTTTAAGTTCTGAATCTGAATTATCCAAAATTGAATATTATTGAAGTATTTGAATTTTGGATTTGAATTCATATAGTAGTTTTAAAAAGTTTCATATAGTTTATATTTTTAAACTCAAACTATTATGTTTATGAATTACTTACGACTATTTCACTAACTCGGTAATTATGTTAGGGTGAGAGGGGCGCTATCGGTAACTCAAGATAGGATGTAACGAAAACAAGAGGTGGCGATTCGAACACGAGTTATCTAGGATTATTGTGTGACCTTTTTATTCTCAACCACAACCTAGTTTTTATCCTCAACCGCCCATTTATTTACGTACCCGCAAGGCCCTACTCTTGTTGCACCCGGTCGAAATGAATATCCTATGAAAGCTCAAGAGGCGTTCGAGCCATTTGCGTATAGTAGTCCAACTCAAAGGTCCCCGCTTAAAAGGCTGGAACGCCCCCGCCCCTTCATCGTTGGTAGCTTATATAATAATATATATATATATAACACATACTAATATAATAATATTCATTTCTTTCTTTCCGGTGACAAAAACATCCCGCTCCCGCCCCTTTTCGCCCCAATATTGTCGGGGGGGGGGGGGGGGGGGTTCCTCCAAAATTTCGTCCAAATTCACCTTTTTTGTCGCCCCATTACATATGGCCTAATAAGTAGTGGTCGCGCCGTCATTGATGTGATGAATAAATTGTTAAGGGTAAGGGTAATGGGGCGTGGTTGAGCCCCAAGTGATCCAATCAAAACCTGACACGTAGGCGATGACATGACCCTGGATCAAGCCCCTCAACCAAGCCCCAGAGGGTGTAGTGGTCCAGATGATCCGGGGCTTGATCCAGTTTTTTTATTTATTTTTTATTTTTTGTTATGCATACAATTATAAATTAAAATACTTCATTAAAACATAAATAAAAAGGAAAATGAAAACATAAATTTAAAATATATAAAAATAGCGTTTTAATATTTTTCCGCCAATTTATTCCGAATAAGATATTTTTCTTCCTCCATTATCGCTTGGTTGGATAACGGTACGTGGCTAAAGCCTTTAGCTAGAAATGTCAAACTCGATTTTTTGTATGTCGAGCTTCACCAATCGAGAGGAAGGTACTTGACAATTCGTTAAATTTTATCTCGAGTTTCACCAATCCCGTTTCTCCGGGTTTTTTCTCCTTACCTTTTTGGACTTGTTCTGCGAGTTTAGCCGGCTCCGGTTGTGTGTTGATATTACCGTAACTCGAGCCCGACATGGTTTTAAGTTTGAGAAACTTAGAGAGGTTTTTAAAGTATTAGAGAGAAACGTAGAGAGAATGGTGTGTTATTGTTATAAAATGGGGTAATTATTTATAGTGGGTTTGAATTAAAAAAAATCACATTTAAAGCCACCGTCTATTTTTAATAACTCCCACTAGCCAACGGCTAGTTTTGCCCCGCGGTCCCGTCCACGGGGATCGCCCGCGCCCTTTCTCACTTGAGGGGTGTAGTGGTGTTCGCGAGCCACCTCACCCGCCACCTGGACCGCGCCCCTCCCTTCGCCCCCCATTACCCACAGCCTTAAGTGATTACCAACACAAACGACCGAACGGTTTAACTTACGTTGATGCACTAGATATTTTAAGAAGACACGATAAATGGAGCAAGGTCCCATTGATGGGTGAAGAGTCAGATAGTAATTCCGAAAAATGAAGAAAGTCTTCAAAATCCGGTAGCTTCTTCTCGATTTCGAGTCATATATCGGACCTCAATGAAGACGTCACACTATCAAGGCCATGTTGGAAAGAAAAAAGGCCATCACATCGACATCGAGCAAAACAGATATGGCCGATACACTTAGTGAATACGCGAAACAAAAACAATTGTCATATAAGGAGTTTATCAAAGTTAAAAGGAGGCAAGGAGAAGCAACGATAGTGTTCTTGGAGAAACAAAACAATGCGATGGACCAAGTTATATATGACATAGAGTTGAAGACGTTTGCTCGCCTCCACGACCATTTAACCAGTGAAATGTTGAAAGTAACTCCTGATTGAACGTCAAATATGGGAGAAATACGGTTGGAGTTGTACTTTTTAAACTTCATAATAGTTTTTTTTAATTATCTTATTTAAATTTTTAATAGAATGGTATTATATTTTTTAATTTTATATGTTTAACTTAAATTTAAAAAATGGAAAAAACGATTTTATGGTACTTGAGGGCAGCACCACTCTCACACTTAGAGGAGTATTGCCTTTGATTTTAGAGGTAATTAAGAGTATAAATGACATGACATTGTATTATTAGTGAGAATTTGGGTGCTTGAGGGTAACACCACTCTCACCCTTATTTAAGAATGAAGAACACTACATTATTAGTGAGAATTTGGGTACTTGAGGGTAACACCACTCTCACCCTTATTTAAGAATTTCTTCACTCATTATTACCCGCTAGAGTTTAGCCTTGACTCCTCGTGACCTCTTTCCCTTCTCACATGCTCGATTTTTTTGGAAATCTGTTTCAGTCAGTATCTAAATTCAAAATTTCATGTTCATATACAAATATCAACAATTTGTTTGACTATCCAAATTTGAACACCCCTAAATGTGATATGGTGTTCCGATGAGTGTCGCCAAAATACAAGAAAGAAACTTGATAGTGAAGTAAGTTAAGGGGCTATGGTATATTAATCGGACTCGGAAAACCCTGAGATTAAAGGTTAATTTGATTCAAAATTCGGATACTAGTAATTTATATCTCTCTTATTTTTATATGTGCGTATAAAGGCTTTTAACTTATAGCATTTATGCATACATAATTAACAATTGTTCTAAAGTCCAACATTCATTGATTTATATACAACCCTAACTTTCTAACATTTAGGCTATGCGTTGTCGTTGAATTTCTTCTCTGAATTCATCCAATAATATTATGACATATATATAGTATTGACTGGATGTTGATTGGACAATCGCTGAAGCAACCGCTGAAGCCGTCTATTATGTTGTGGTTCAGGCGAACGGTGGTTTCAACGAATTTTATATTTTATATATTTTTTTAATATAACACAGTAATGTAAACTAATAAATAATTTAATATTAAAAAAACATTAAACATCATAAAAACATGTATTCTCTATATTCGCTCCTCCTTGGTCCTTCTTTTTTTTGAGCTCGTTTTCCCTTGGTTGCTTCCTTACAAGCCTCTTGCATCTCTGGAATAACAAAGTCGGGAGACGGTGGTGGCATTTGACTCATACTATGCTCTATCTCGGTGGTGATAAACACGCTGTCATCGTCTTGACCGAAAGGCATATCCGGTCGGTAACACCCATCCCATGGATACATATTTTGAAATAAGATAGATACGTAATATGGTAAAAAAGTTTTTTGAAGTAGCGTAGAGAAAATTGAGAGTGTTGGTAATTTTTTTAAATGTTTATGGGGTTTATATATAAAAAAAAGTTTTTTGAATTCTCCACAAGCTCAACGGTCCAGAACACCCCCTAGGCTCAACATCTCTTTACCCCACGCAAGCTGGCTCATAGTCGCTCGCTCGCAGCACCACGTTGTGGTGTGTGTGATCTACGTGGCTCGCGCCACTCGGTGAAGCCACTCACTTGCGAACCACAATGGGCAGCCTTATACGCCACTTATTTTGGATGTTGGATCTTGCAGCTTTGCTTTGAACATTTTATCATATGGCTAGTTTGTATATTTGAATTTGAAAGCGTAACTTCATAAGTTGATACATTCGATTGATTAAACGTTTGACAATTAGTAAACTGGATTTGTTGTCATAACCTGCATTTTCCAACAAAATCGATCTATTTAAACCATACAAGTACATAAATATACTCCTGAAAGATAAGTAGATACTGAATATTTTTTAATATATATATATAGACAAAATATCCAATACAATAATCTTTTATCGTACATTACGTACGCGACACCCTTACACCCTTGATTTCAAAAAACACGTGATGGCAATATTGTCAATTCATTTCCATCCCAATTAACCGTTACGATCATTCAACCATCGTCATTGACTCCATTGTAGGTTTGAAAATTTATTTCAACTGGTAAAGTCTAAATACGTTCCAGATTTGTTCATATGATGAAATCGATGTTTACATTGATGTCCGATTGATGATATGCTGATGATCACGAGATTATATGAAGTGATTTCAGCGTTCAATCAAATGTTACAGATAGTTTAATTTCAGATCTTAGCTTCTGAACGTTTAAAGGGTTGTTCAGAGTGTTTAAAGTTTTTCATTTGAGTGTTCAAATTTTGTTATGAACTTCTTAACTTTTTTCTTGAATTCTTGGATTTTTGTTTTGAACTTCTAACTTTTTGTTATGAACTTCTAAACCTTTTGTTATGAACTTCTTAACCTTTTGTTATGAAGTTCTTGGATTTCTGTTATGAACTTCTAAACTTGAACGTTTAAAGGTGATCGTTTTGGTCAAAACGTTTAAATGTACATAGTGTCTTCAGTTTTGTTCAGACCGTTTAAACGTAATATTTTGAACACTAATCAGAGCTCAGTTTAGTTTATTATTATGCAATTTCATAATCGATTGATGAATCTAAATCCTTTTAGATATCAATTCGATTGATTAAATCATCATTTTTTGATCAATTTTGAAGATTCTCGATGTTCAGCGATGTGCTATTTTGATTTTGGATTTTGACTTTAGAGATTTCATACTTTAAGTTCTGATTAGGGTTTAGAATTTGATGAGATAGAGCGAGGAGTTAAGAATTTGGATAAGAATGGATTTGTAATCGATGAAATTTGATCAAGAACTAGTTTGAGATATTTACCAAACTATCACTGCGTGTTTTGTAATCCAACGCTTTAGAAGGTCACGTACGTAATGCACAATAAGTCATTATTGTACAATAACTCACCCATATATATACATAGGGGGAGTTAACGTACAAATCAAATTAACGTGCTAATTGTGAGAATCAAGTATAGTGATTATATACACAAGTAGAGTAATTATGTAATTACATCATAGAGTAATTACATAGTAATTATATAATTACTTTATTTGATTATATATATATAATTACTCTACTTGTATATATATTTACTTTATTTGATTATCACAATTAGCACATTAATTTCATTTGTATTTGATCCAAACCATATATATATATATATATTCCTATTTAACATTTCTATCCATATTAAATAAGAAATGAAAAATAAAATTTTATAATTTGATTGATTAGTACATACACATATTAAAGAATCTTTAATGCGAATTGCGAAAGGCGATCGATGTGGAACAACTAATTCAAGGACCTTGCATGGTCCTAAGGAAAAAGGTTATCCTTACGGACCACCAAAGACACGAGGAGGTATTTCAATGAGAGATGGGCGAGAGAGATGAGGAGGAAAGGGTCTGTATTGGGAGATTTGGCGGGCCTGACATGGCTGTCCAATGAATTTGGTTGACATAGATACTAATCTTACCTAGTTTATTTTTCTTTGTAAGCTTTATTAACAAATAGTATCGATTTAAAAGATGGTAAAAAGATTTAACTCACATTTTAGATCGATATATTAATTACTTTTACTTAATAACTTTTAGTATGTCTTCTTAGTTTTTAACACTAACATGAAACATTTGAATGAGTGACGCCGCCGTCTAATTGAATTTTATTTGAAAGACACAAACACATTTTCTGTTTTTAACTTAGGTTGTGTTTGTTTTTGCTTCAAACATCTGTAAGAGGTTTATGTCTGCGGGCGCATAGACATAAACCTCTGAAGAGAGTTTGTTTTAAAAAATAAAAAAGATATGAAAACTGCTTTTATAGTTTTAAAAAATAAGCTAATATTCACCATCTTCACACTTCTTCACATCCTACCAACACCCAATGTCAAACACCACCACCACCCACCGTCCGCCACCACCACCGTCCACCACCACCACCAAACGTCTGCCCTCACCACCACCACCACCACCCCCGTCGGTCACAACCACCACCCTCCATCACCACCACCCACCGTCCACCGCCACCACCATCCACCACCACCCACCGTCCTTCGCCACCACAACCCGCCACCATCATCCACCACCACCACCACCCGCCATCACCCACCGTCCGCTACCACCACCACCACCGTCCATCACCGCCACCACCCATCGTCCACCACCATCACAGTTCACCACCCACCACAACCGTTCATCACCAACACCACCCACTATCGGCCACCATCACCGTCCACTACCACCGTCCCCCACCCACCACAACCGTCCATCACCACCACCCATTGTCCACCACCACTGTTCACCACCTACCACAATCGTCTACCACCACCCACTTCTATATTCATACACAACCACCACTTCCATAGTTCGTACACCACCACTCCCTTCCATAGTTCGTACACCACAACCAATTATTTTAGCAGTTTATAAACGTTAAATGACTTCTATCTACTTTGATATATATGATAGGTAACTAATTTTCAGCTTATGCATACGATATCCAGTTTATAAAACAAACAATATTATATTTTCATATTGCAGACCTTCAGACCACATATTCAGTTGCAGACATGAAATCAAATTGCAGACAGTTTTTGTCTTCAAAAACAAACAACACCTTAATGTCTTTTTAATAATTAAATTGGATTTTTAATAATCTCAAACTTATTATAGTTGACTGATAATAATTGATGTTTTAGGGCTTTTGATTGAAATGAGAATACGAATCGATTGATGTAAAACTTAACTCGAAACGTTGCTCCAAACAGCTTGTTTTTTGTTAATTAAAAGTTTAAGGAATTGAAGCATCCTTTAGTCGTTTGGACCACCATTTCGAGGTAGTTTTACATCAATCGATTCGTATTCTCATTCTGATCAAAAGCCCTAAAACATCAATTTGAAATTTCGAAAAACTTAACGACGTTAAGTTTTTATTTTAATGGAGGATCCTCAAATATTTGGGGGACAAGCCTGAGAATCATCCTGAAATCGTCGCAGGGGACAGAAACCCAGGCAATCAGATACACCTTTTAAGCTACCAACAATGAAGTTGAGTATCAAGCTTTACTTGCTGGTTTTCAACTATCTAAGGATATGAGAATTAGAAATATTCATGTATTAGTGGATTCTTTGTTATTAGCTAATCACTTTAAAGTATCCTATGCAGTCAAAAGTGAAAAACTAACCCAATATCTCCAGATAGTTAAAAATTTTGCAGAAACTTTTGAATATTTTTCCATTGAACATGTACCTAGAGAAGAAAACGCTGAGGTCGATGCTTTGGCAAATATTGGATCGGCCTTCAGGATCCCGACGGATATGCAAATTCTGATAATACATATCATGAATCTAGCTATAGAGATGCTTGAACAAAATGGAAACATGGTATTAAGCACAGATTGTCACACCCCCATCTTAGGCCTAGGCGTGCGACCAACAGTTGGTACCACATTTGTAAATAAATCAGAGTTACGTGTTATAGCGGAAGTCTTTTGAAAACATGTGGATTTATAAAATACCCGTTATAAGTTTAAATAAAACATTACTTGTTTAATTACAAACCACCATTATATATATATATATATATATATATATATATATATATATATATATATATATATATATATATATATTGTTATACAAAAAGATCCGAGCCATCGGATATCTTGAGCACTTCGTTCTTCAAGCGCTAAATTTGGTCACCTGCAAAATGTAAGAAAATACGTCAGCAACGAATGCTGGTGAATATGCTGACGCTAAAAATATTTTCCTTTACTTCATCACCCCTCGAGACTACGCATGTCTCGGCCCATCGTGGCTTAGGAATAATCAAGTTAAAACATCACAATTCATAAACTCAAGTCTCTACACTAGACACCCAGCAAACACCGCATCGTTTGACTAGTTGAGTACCTATACGTAAACACAAGGTCATACTCCCCGCAGGCAGCGTAATTGTGACCAGGTGTGATGTGCCCATCACATATGTAAGGATCCAGAAAAACGTACACGATAGCCTGAGGCCAGTGTTTATACCCTTGTTTATAAATGTTTTAGAGACACTTAGTCTCATGTAAACTTTTCATTTAACATGTTTGAATCGTTTGAAAACAAGTTTGTAAAGTTGGGGCGTATTCAACTTTTGATTTTGATCGGCTTCAAGCACCGTCCGATGGTCTTTCCCGTTGCTATCTCGCACCAATAGTACGAGTATAACCTTTTGTTAGTCGGATATATAATCCAGCTTAAGACCTTTTGTCTTTATAATCGTCACCTCGATTATTTATTCTATACTTAAAAACCTTTAGTTAAAAAAAGTATTTTCTTTTTTTTTAAACCTTTAGTTTAAAATAATCTTTCTTTTATAAGTTAACCTACAGTTAACCTACGTTTCTTCTTCTTTAAGAAACGTATATTTCTTTTCTTTATTATTTAAGAGTAATTATTATTACTAAGTAATATTTATAACAAAGAATTATTGTATATATATATAATCACACATAATTTATACATAAACATTTATATCACTTTCTTTTCTTACTTTTCTTTTCTTTGTTACATGTTCTTTTATTTTATCGAGGTATCGAGTATAACTCGACTTAGGGTATTAAGCCTTTTATAATATTTTATTATTATTTTATTCAGGCATTACGCCTACCTTTGTTGGCTTATAATAACCCCAGAAAGTTGAGCAGCACTTCGACGCCTTTTACCCTTTTCAACTCTTTCTTGATCAATACTTCGCCACGGCACGCAAAACGAGGCACACCAATACTCCTCCACACATCGGCACGCTTCACGAGGCAGGTCGTCGGAATATCGAGATGGCAATACCTTCTTGATTGGAAGGTTGGTGGTAAGTGGCACGATATCGAGAAACGTCGGCACGAAAAACTAGGAATCGGGACACGCTTTTCGAGGTGGATCGAGGGTATGATTATTGGATTCTAGAGAGATGTTAGAGATAGAGATGTATGTGTAAATTTGGTGTGAGGAATGAAGAACCCGTAGTTGCTATTTATAGACATTTATAGGAGGGGCATCGCGATACTCGATGGCCTTAAGCTAGCCCATCGCGTATCGCGATGTAGCTATGGCCAGTCACCCCTAGACCTGCCACGTGGCGCCATGGCGAACGGCGTGCCACATGGCGGGACACGTGGTGAACGTTGTGCCACGTGGCGTACCACGTGTCTCGTTGTCAGACAACCCATCGCGTATCGCGATGGGTTTCCCTTCAGATCCATCGCGATAATAAATAAAACAAACACATGGGTGCAAATTTCTCCTCTTCGGTTTTTGAAAACCTAAAATCAGCCATTACACCTTCTCCTTTTACTTTATAAAATGTTTCTCTTTTGACCACACAAATTAAAGTATTATTCAAATACTCATTAACCATTCACTTGCGCAAACCCATATCTATAAACTTCATTTTAGAAAAACATATTTCAACGATTGTTGTTGCAATCGGTAAAACCATCATTAGCTTCAATATTCGATAAACTAAAGTAAAAGTGGTGTGCTTTTCCATTTTCCACTATTACACGAGCAAATTCACACATTCCACTCAATTTTGCAAATTTATCATCTTCCTTAAAAGTGTGATAAAAGGTCGTACGATCACTTGAAATATACCCTCTATCTTCACTACTAAAATCATTTAGATACATCTTCGAAAATACCGCTATCTTAAATATGTCAAACTTGGAAAACGAATCTCATAGATTTAAATCGGACAGATTTTCTAACTAACTAGTTGAGACCTCACTGAATCTATTTCCCAGTTCTTGAATTCGCATATCCAAAACCGTATTAAAAACTTCAACCTCAAAATGATGATTTTGTTGAGTTTGTTTATGTTTGATGTTTCTCGTTCAAATAAAAAAAGGTTAATGGTTTTTATTTGTTTTGGGCTATAAATTATGTGTAGGCTTTATTTGATTTCAACAATAATGATACGGCGATTCAAGAGTGTGTGCCTAACCAGAGCTTCCTAACCTGCTAAGAATCAAATGAAACATGACCGGTTAGTCTCACCGAAGGAGGGGGTCTCCTACTATTAACCTCCGGCATAGGAATCAATGATATGATACAAGGATTAGTAGGAGTATTGTGTATGAAGAGATTAGAGAGAAAATAGAGTGAATGAGAATGAATATAGCTTTAGTGAAATGTTCTATTTAAATGCAGTCGGAAGCTTATCTGGGGGAAGCTTAAGCTTATTAAGGAGAAAATGTTAGCTCTTCTTTCAGCTTATGCAGACTGAGTGTATGCCATTTTTGTATAACATTTGATTAGTTTTTATTTGTCTTGTTACTTTTACTTTATGGCAGACACCAACTTTTCGTCAGCCATCACTTTTTCTGACATTAATGTAGCAAAAGCTTCCTGGTCAACTTAGGAATCTTGGAGGGCAAGTGTCGGGCTCCCTCATCTGATAGCTTATGCTTGCAGCTCTTTTATTCCTAAGCTTCCTAAACTTTTGAGTTTATGTGTGCTGCTCCTTTATTCTTAAACTTCTCTAGCTTGTGAGTGGGTAAGGGTACCTTTTAGGGCATAGATTTTATGCTGAGGATACTCTATCCTTATGTAACTTATGGATCATTTATCCTTGAGATATGTTCCAGGTTACGAAGGATCAAGGATCCTTGGTATTATTTGTTTACTAACGATTGTGTTTGAATGGTGTTGTGATTAATAGATATAACGACTATATGACCAAGTCATCCTAGTATTTCGCTATTGTACTCATTCAACATGTGGTCAAGAGGCGTGGACGGAGCAAATGGGAGAGTGGAGGATTAATAGGAGTTTTAGTTAGTTGTTATTTTTGTTTATAAACGAGTTTATGATCAGCTAGGTTATATACTTATCACTTCACACACTTGAGTAATATCAAAAACTCTCTCTCTAGCAGTACACACACATAGAATTCGTTGTATTACTGATCATAACCTCCAACCTTGTAACACCTTTTTTGATTAATAAAACTGGTGATAGATGATTTGTCATCACCCGGGGTTTTTGTGCCGGCGATCCGACCAAGATCAAGGGCCTTTCCTCGCAACAAATCCTTGTGTTCTTATTTGTAACTGTTTCATAATCGTTATTATCAATCTAGTACTAAACCTCACATTACAAAGTTGGTTACATTATCCTTGTTTGATTTTTGACCAAAACAATTTGGCGCCCACCGTGGGACAATTGATGCTATAATCTAGAAAATCTCCTATCAATATTCAACCTTTTCAACATATACCATCATCAATGGTTTCTCAACAATCTTCTTCTTCATCCACCCTGCCTTCATCAGTTTCTCACCCACAAGAACCTTACCACCGATGCCTCCTCCACTAGCAGCAGCTCCAAGGACCACCGTATCTAGAAACAAGAAACAGATTCCAGTTTTCCACAGCTCAAAAACCACTGCTGCCACTTCGGTGGTTAACTCTAACAATGATGTTTCTACCATGTTTTCACAGGTTAAAGCATATATGGAGCAGCAAAGCAAGACCAACCAGAAGATCCTACGTGAAATAGAGGATCTCAAGAAGAACAAGAGGCCACTGAAGGATCAGACTCCTTTGGTGCCTAGGATGCTGGATTTCACCAATCCAGGATCCTTGGCTCAACTTTCTCAAGGATCGTCTGTCCTTCAGCAGAGGTCCATGGGTCAGCAAACTCAAAGATCCTCGTTCCTTCAGCCAGGATCATTTATCCTTCAACAGGGATCCATGGGTCAGCAATCTCAAGGATCCTCTTTCATACAACAAGGATCATCCGTCCTTCAACCAGGATCCTTCGGAATGTATCACCAAGGATCCTTAAACTTCCAACCTCAAGGATCCTTCTTGCAGAGTCAAGGATCCTTAGGAATTCAGCATCAAAGGTCTTCAGAGGTCCATGAAGGAGACATCATCCCCATGCAGACCACTGCCTCTAGTGGACCGACTACCGTAGCAGATGCCTCTTATCTTGGCTACTCTTCTGGGATGCCGACGTTCAATCAACCGAGAGGTAACACATATAATCACATATCCTTAGACACTAAACTTGGTTCTATGCATGATGTAGATATCAATCAGGTTATGGCTAAGGAACTTCAGAAGCTAAAGGATATGATATCCAGCGTGCCAGGAGTGGTCCGACCAATTCCTGAAATACCAGAGGGGATCCACAAGCTTTCTAGATTTGCTCCACCAATATGTGATGTTGAGATCTCAAAACGCTTTCAAACCCCCAATATGAAAGTGTACGATGGAACCACCGATCCAGAAGAGCATGTGGCTCAATATAGGGAGAGGACGGAGATCAACCCTATTCCTGAAAGGCTCAAGGAGGCCTGTCTATGCAAAGGCTTTGGATCCACTTTAACAGTATCCGCACTCAAATGGCTGCTAAGTCTTCCTCCCTTTTTTGTTACTTCTTTTTCACACTTAGTTAATTTATTCAATAGCCAATTTTCTTGTAGTAGAAAATTCAAGAAATTAACTAGTTATTTATATAGATTTATTCAACCTCATGACGAATCCCTAAGGGATTTTGTTACAAGGTTTGGTAGGGAAGCCCTAGAGATCCCTAATCTTGATATGGCTACGGCTGTTGAGACATTCAATATGGGGCTACATAGGGGCTCCCCATTTTATGACGATCTTGTGATGACCCCATGAAGGACGTTAGATGAAATCAGAAATAGGGCACTAAGATTTATAAGGCTAGAGGATGATAAGAAGATCCAAGAACGATTAGGGGCTCCAACAAAACAAGAGTCACCTAACCAAAAACAAGAATCCTAATTCAGGAATAACAACTCAAAGCCGTAATCCAAGTTCAACAACCAAAATGTCCGATTAGTCGAAGAAGGAGATGATGATAATGAGGATTATCCAAGTATTTCCGAATATTGCTTCTCTGTTGATACTCATGGCCTAATTTTTGCTATGAAGGATCTTGGAGAGAAAGAAGGATGACCTCGGAAAAACGAGAAGTCAGTGTCCTTCAAAGATAAATCTAAGTGGTGTGCATTCCATGAAGATTTTGGCCATTTGACCGATGACTGCATCAGTCTAAGAAGAGAAATTGGGTATCTTCTAAGCAAAGGCCACTTCAAGGAGTTCCTAGGAGAAAAAACTCAAGAATCCAGGATCCAGAAGATGTCCCACAGAAAGCAGCTCCACCCCCCACCAGATACACAAGTCATCAATTTCATCTCCGGTGGCTCTGATACATATGGAACTTCCTTCTCCTCGGCCAAGAGGCATGATAAAGAAACAAAATTGGAAAATGGGGAGCGACCTGTCATATACATTACCTTAACAACTAATAAGAGAATATTCTTTGATGAAGAGGATAAAACAAGCATCCAGGATCCTCATCACGATGGTTTAATTGTAACTCTATTTATTGCTAATCATTATGTTCGCGAGATCTTAGTTGATGGTGGAAGCTCAATTAACATCATTCAACATGATGTACTCCAGAAGATGAATAACCAGACTCAGAAATCGTTCCCCGAACATCCTTGCTTGTTGGTTTTCAGTGGCGAAACTAAGAAAACAAGGTGGTACATCAAGTTTCCTATATACATTGAGGGTTTGAACTCTTATAAAAAAATTTGTGTTATAGATAATTTGTCTGGTTGCAATGTAACTCTTGACAAGCCATGGCTACATGAATTGAAAGCTGTAGCATATACTTATCACCAGTGTATAAAGTTACCAACTCTGTGGGGGTAGTAAGAATAGATGGCAACCAGGTGGAAGCTAAGAACTATTATTCCTCGTCCATGAAGCTGGAGGCCAAGCAAACGATAGCATAGCAACTATAACAACATCCTAGGAATGTGCTGGAAGCTCGAGAACAAGACCTGAAAGAAGTATCCTTGGACCCTGAGGATCCAGACGTAAAAGTTTTCCTACGATTCAGTATCCCTACTAGCATTGAAGAGGATCTAGTATCCTTCCTTAAGCAACAAATATCTACATTTGCCTTCAAGCACTCTGACATGATAGATATTGCAAAAGAGGTAATTACTCATAAGCTAGGCCTTGATAATTCTATTAAACCCGTTCACTAGAAGCGAAGGAAATTCGCTCCTGCCAGGAACGCGATCATACAAGAAGAAGTTGAAAAACTTCTTAAGGCCGATATGATCAGAGAGGTTAAGTATCATCGATAGTTGGCTAATGTGGTGGTCGTTTCAAAAAAGAATGGAAAGTGGAGGGTATGTGTCGATTTCACCGATTTAAACAAGGCATGTCCCAAGGATCCTTTCCCATTATCACATATAGACTCCATGCTTGATGCAATAGCAGGACAAGATGCTTACTTTTATTGATGCTTCCGCTGGATTTCAACAAATTCATATGGAACCATCTGATCAAGAAGACACATGATTCATGAATCCTACTAGAATATATTGCTATTTTGTCATGCCCTTTGGAGTAAGAAATACAGGTGCGACCTATCAATGCTTAGTCAACATGATGTTTAAAGACCAGCTAGGGAAGACCATGGAAGTCTATATAGACGACATGGTGGTCAAATCCAAGACGGCTAAAAATCATCTTAAAGACCTGGAAGAAGCCTTCAATATCCTTGACCAGTATAACATGAAACTCAATCCATCTAAATGCCATTTTGGTGTTAAGGAGGGAAATTTCCTTTGTTATATGGTCACTAAGAGGGGTATAGAGGCTAGCCCCGAACAATAAAGGCCATCATCAACTTGAAGTCACCCGCGAATGCAAAGTATGTACAAAGGTTGACCGGAAGAATTGCAGCCTTGAATAGGTTCATCTCTCGATCTTCGGAGAAGTGTAAGGATTTTTATGATATCCTTAGAAAGAATAAAATGTTTGAATGGACGGAGAAACATGAGGCTGCTCTCAAAGTCTTGAAGGATTACTTATCCTCAGCACCAGCATTAATGAAGCCTATTGATGGAGAACCCCTATCCTTGTACCTAGCTGTCTTGGGAAATACCGTAAGTGCTATACTTGTTAAGGATCATGAAGGGGAACAACATCCTGTTTATTATGTAAGTAAAAGTCTTCTAGATGCTGAAGCCATGTACTCTCATTTAAAAAAATTAATTCTTGCTCTTATTATGGCTTCTACCAAGTTAAGGCATTACTTTGAAACTCATATTATAGTTAACCATCCTATCAAGAATGTTCTTAGAAAACTAGAGATGTCAGGTAGGATGGCTAAATGGGATGTAAAGCTAAGTGCATACGAAATCCAATATGAGCCAAGGACTACTATAAAGTCTCAAGCATTAGCTATCTTTGTGGCTGATTTCAGTAGTGATCTACAAAAGGAGGCTGACTTGGAGTTCCAACAGTTAAAAGAAACCAAGGACCCATGGATCTTATTCATGGATGGGGCATCCAATTTGAGAGTAACAGGATTAGGTATCCTACTGAAATCGCCACAGGGGGACATAATACCCCAGTCTATAGCATGTGAGTTTCAAGCCACAAATAATGAAGCAAAGTATGAAGCTTTATCGCAGGTTTGCAACTAGCTAAACGCATAAGGATCAGGTATCTTCAAGTATATATAGATTCGTTATTAATAGCTAACCACTTTAATGGCTCATATGCTGTTAAAGGAGAAAAACTAATCAGATATCTAGACATTGTGAGAGAGCTGCCAAAGTTCTTCGATTCTTTTAGTATTATACAGGTACCAAGGGAATAAAATGTTGGGGAAGATGCCTTATTGAATCTAGCATCATCCTTGAAGGTTCCGGAAGCCACGAAGAACCCAATCATACATATACTCTCACCAGCAGTAGGAGAACAAGAAGTTATGGAGATAACAACTAACAAAGAGATTGTGTTGTGGGATCCATTATCCTCAAATAATCAAGGATATTGGATCCTCCCGATCAAGAAATTCATTCTAAACAGAGAGATTCCCGCAACAGAAAATCCTAAAACCTTCAAACTTAAGGTATCACCATACATCTTATTACATGATATTCTGTATAGGAAATCTCTTGCAGGTCCATACTTGAGGTGTATTGAAGAACCCGAAATCCAAGAGGTGCTCAAAGACTTTCACGAAGGTGATTGTGGTAATCACACTGGAGGAAGAGCCTTATTCTATAGGATTCTAAGAACATGATACTTCTGGCCAACCATGAAGAGAGACGCCATGGAGTACTCAAAGAAGTGTGATTCCTGTCAAAGACACGAGAACATTCTGCACCAGCCGGCGGAGCCTATGTATCCTATATCCTCATCATGGCCTTTCATGAAGTGGGGGATGGATATTGCGGGTAAGCTACCTAAAGCACCAGGAGGAAAAGTGTTTATGCTTGCCATGACTGATTACTTCTCGAAGTGGATAGAAGCAGAAGCTTTTGTACAAGTCCGCGGAAAAGAGGTGATATCCTTCATTAAAAGAAACATTATTACTAGATTTGGTATTCCTTCAGAAATTATTTGTGACAATGGTTCCCAGTTTATCTGGAAAAGAACCACTAATTTTTTTTGACAGATGGGGCATCAAGATGATTACCTCCACACCGGTCCATCCTCAAGCTAATGGCCAGGCAGAATCAAGTAACAAGATCATTACCAACAATTTGAAGAAAAAGTTGGGATCCAAGAAGGGTAAATGGGCTGAAGAGCTACCTTACCTTCTTTGGACTGACAGGACAACACCCAAGAATGCAACATGTCAAACACATTTCTCATTAGTGTTTGGATCAGAAACTGTAATCCCTACGGATATGGTGGTTCCCACTGCTAGAACAAGCATCCGTGATCCTCAAGCCAATAATGAAATCCTACTCCAAGATATAGATACTGGTGATGAGCTCAGAGACCTAGCTAAGATCAGAATGGCAGCGTATCAGCAAAGGGTAGCTGGGGCATACAACAAGAATATCAGGATTCGAAGATTTCAAGAAGAAGATCTAGTTTTAAGAAAAGCCTTCCAAAACACAACTAATCCCGCAGATGGAAAGCTAACACCTAAGTGGGAAGGCCCCTACTTGATCGAGTCATAAGCTGGAAAGGGGGCATATCACATACTGACTATGGAAGGCAACAGGTTATCAAGAGCATGGAACACTATCCATCTTAAAAAGTACTTTTTCTAATCAGGATCAAGTATCACCTGCTGACTATGGAAGGCAACAGGTTATCAAGAGCATGGAACGCTATCCATCTCAAGATGATCAAGTATCCTTAGAGGATCAAGTATTCTTAAAGGGTCGAGGATCCTGAAATTGGTAATATTTTTCTATTCACTTATTCATTTCAGATTCTTGTTATTAATTAAAGGATAATATATTCTTAACATTTATATTTTCCAAGTTTTAAGTAACAATGCAGATTTTATCAAGAGGTTCAATAACAAAGGGGTTGGCCACCTCTCCCTCATACTCAAGGTACATTGTTATTTCCTTGGCCTTGCCCACAATTAAGATGTGACCCCTGATGGTCATATCTTCCATGGTTTAAAGGTTTTCACCTTTCTAATAAATTAGAGTTTCTACACTCTCGCCTGGAGCTCACGCTATCCAACGTATAATTCGGGGTAGCGGGACCAGTGCACGCTTAGTGGTTGACAATTTCGTTGCTTTCGGTTATATGAAGGATCCTACGATTTATGGTAGACGTACCATACCCCCGGTTTATAAAATTTTCATGTTTTCTCAAGACAAAGGTTTCTAACATTTTCATGTTAGCTAAGGTTTTGGCGTTTTCACGTTACTCACGTTTGGGCTAAATCCCAATTCGGGCGAGTCCCCAGTTTAACACCGGTTTACTTGGGCTTGTCCCCAGTTTGTAGGGTTTATTCCCAGTTAATATGATAAGTTATTTGTATCAGGTATCCTAAAGTCAAACTACAAGGATTATGAAGATATCAACACTTGTGGTAATTTAGGTTTAATCAAACCTTATGGTATGATTTCAACTTATTAATTTATACTTATTCGGTTTTGATTTATATCCGTATGGATGTAAGGATCTAGTATTCTTAATCTGTTTTCGTAAGGATAATGTATCCTTGAAACTATATTTCAATCCTACTAATAAATTTAAGACTACAATAGGTATACTTTCGGAATAATAAACAACATGCAAATAGATAAAAGTTTTAAATTATTATTAATAATAAGTCACCTGGACTTACCCAAAATCCTTAACCCGGATTTCACCATTCAAAAGATGGACCATACACCCGAGTTAAGCAGGTGTTACTAATTGTTTATCAGAGTGCAGGAAAATAAAACAGGGGCATCAAAGGCATCTTCCCCACTAACAGAGGATCCCTCCACCTTTGCTACCCCCTACAATTGTTTTAAGGATCATAGATCCTTTATCCTAATAAACTAATATCTTAAGTACACAACTATAATATCCATGAAAACATCAGCAAATAAAAAAAAACGGGCTCAGACCTTGTCAATATTATCCTTCATTGCATGTCTTGGCAGCTTCCTCATCAACTGCTGCTTCTTTCCCTTCCTCCGTCTCACATGCATCCTTCACACCAATCGTCCCAGCTCCACTCCCGTCAGCTACCTCAGTATCTTCATCCTCATCTCCTCCACCAAGTGTAACCAGAGCCTGCTTCCACTTCTCCACATTCCAGGCTGATATGTCGAAGGCAGGATCACCAGCTTCCATGGCCATCTTGATCCTAGCCTGCAGCACTGGTTTGGCCGCCCACATTTTGGCCTCTTTGGTAGCCTGCTTCACTTCTTCTTGGTGCTGAGACTCCGTTGTGGATAGCAAATCGTCCAGGCGCTTCTTCTCCTTAGCAAGTTTGGCTTGAGCTTTGTCCTTCGCAGCAGTCGCAGTTCACATTCCAGTTAGGCTCTCCTCCAGTTCACTCACAAAAACCCTATATGAATTTGGCTTGAAAGGTCCGAACTTCGGGATCCAGAGCAAGAAATTTCTTTGTTTTTTCTCTTTTTTCAGGTAGGTTAGCCAACGAAGCGAAGTAATCCACTACAAGAAGAAAACAGAGTAAAGTGATTAAAAGAAGAATTGATTATCCTAAACAGCTTCTACAAGGATCCAGGATCCTACCCATTTTAACCCATTTCAACGGTAAATTAAACCCACCAAGAATGGAGCCTCGATTAACAAAAAAGAATTGATTCCTCCAATAGGAACCATTTTGGGTAACTTTGGAAATCAGAGTTGGTTGTCGGGGTTTAGATTTTAGAACGAATCGGTTTGACACGTGAGTGGTTAAGGTGTAATGGTGTGATAACTCCTGGACACTAAACTCAATATTATCTTCCTCTATTATCCTCTCAATGGTGCGCAAGACCCTCCAGATCATCAGCATGGCCTGAATATAACACATTCCGGTCGCATCGAAGAAGCTTTGGGTAAAAGGAGGGAAAGGGTATGAGTATCCAATGAAGAAGAGACAAGCCGATAAGCAGACCCAAGTTTTTGAGTAGGCGTCGCATCAAACCGAGGAGTCAAAAGGTCGGAAAATGGTCCCTAAACAATGGAGTTAGACCATCGATTTCAAGGTCCATAAATTTACATATTTCAAGAGATGGGTTTGTAAGAAGATTTTGGGATTGCATTTCTGCTAAATCTGACATCGGAAGAAGAAGTGGAAATGGCAGACATGTTTCAAGAGAAAATATTATTCAAAGATAAGAAAGGATAAGAGAAAGCATACCTGATTTCTGGCGATGAATATATAGGCGAAATAACGGTTCCCGAGGCGTATTATAAACGCGTTAATTGTTAACCTTAACTTGTCTAATCACCTTTACATATTTGCAGGGATTTTGAATTTCAAAATGCTATTTTTCATCCACTTGCAACCGCCATTTTTGGGGAAATTGTTAGGGCATAGATTTTATGCTGAGGATACTCTATCCTTATGTAACTTGTGGATCATTTATCCTTGAGATATTTTCCATGTTGCTAAGTATCAAGGATCCTTGGTATTATTTGTTTACTAACGATTGTGTTTGAATGGTGTTGTGATTAATAGATATAACAGCTATATGACCAAGTCATCCTAGTATTTGGCTACTGAACTCATTCAACACGTGGACAAGAGGCGTGGACAGAGCTAATGGGAGAGTGGCGGATTAATAGGAGTTTTAGTTAGTTGTTATTTTTGTTTATAAACGAGTTTATGATTAGCTAGGTTATATACTTATCACTTCACACACTTGAGTAATATCAAGAACTCTCTCTCTAGCAGTACACACACATAGAATTCGTTGTATTACTGATCATAACCTCCAACCTTGTAACACCTTTTTTGATTAAGAAAACTGGTGATAGAAGATTTGTCATCACCCGGGGTTTTTGTTCTGGCGATCCGACCAAGATCAAGGGCTTTTCCTCGCAACAAATCCTTGTGTTCTTATTTGTAATTGTTTCATAATCGTTATTATCCACCTAGCACTAAACCTCACATTACAAATTTGGTTACATTATCCTTGTTTGATTTTTGACCAAAACAGTATCCATGTCATCAGCCCCCAGTCAGAAATATTTAGATTGTAATGATGAATGACTGTGACTTAACTCTTTCATGATGCCCCCGGGTGTTTAATTCTTTAGTGCTCAGCGGAATGCATCTTCATAGACCAATGCATTACCCATATTGTTGTTTTAGGCTTGTTTTGAGAAAACCCAAGAGCTGGAAAATGTTTTCATATCCTGTGGTCCAGAAGTTAGAAGCTAATAACCTTAAGCTTTCGTGTTCGAAACTTATGGAGGAAGCATGGAGCTTCTCGTAGTGACATGTAGGTCATTATTACAATTTTCAGTTTGACAGCTACTTCCTGCTATGTCTGACTGATTTGACCTTTGCATCATAAGGCTATTATACAACCTGCTCTTACAGTTGGCCTACTTTCATCGTGGCCTTCCACATGTCCCTATCTTGGGTATTTGAATTTCAAAATTCATCTTATAACTCCCCATAGTACCGCCATTCAAGCCACTTTCCACCTTTTTCGCCTATTAAACTCTGGTTTTATAACTTTCCATATCTGGCTGTTTCTTTTATGTTCCTTCTCTTTTACCCAAAATTAAAATTGTTTCTCATTCGCATCGAATCATGGGTTCGAAAGGTGATATGGCAACTCAGTTCTCGAAATTAACTTAGTCGGAACTTGATCGATTTTGTTCCGATTACGATATTGGGGTTGATCTTCAGTCGGAGTTGCCCAAATCTTCTACTACCGTTTCCCAGTTATCTCTGTGGAAAAATTCCCTTTTACACCCTGTACTTTGATAAGTGTAATCTTCGATATCCTTTTTCTAAGTTCTTTGTTAGTTTTTGTAGCATCACAATGTTTGTCATGGTCAATTAGCCCCGGTTGGGGTTGCTCGGATACTGCATTTTGAGTTAGTGTGTCGTTCTCTTGGATACGAGCCCACCATCCGATGTACCATAGATTTTTTCAATTGGCCAAGAACATGAATTGGTTTACCGTTGAGAAGACTCGTTGTGAAACATGATTGATTTCAAGCATGGTTGGACTCACATCCGCATGGAAAGATAAGTTCTTCTTCATGTCAGGATCTATTTTGTCGTTTTCCCCGGTTTGGAGAAAACATGAACTTGCCTTGAACCCTACTAAGCCCAAGGTGTTGAGGAGCTTAATGCTACCTTTCTTAAGAACATGTGTTCTATATCCATTAAGCTTCGGACCTTCCTAGAAGAATTCCTTGTTTATTTAGGTTTTAGAATCTAGTGGTTTGATCCTCATACTGAGCCCAAGATCTTTAGCCATGAGAAAGGTAAGTTAAGCTTTCGTTTAAGCTTCTTTTATTGCTTGGTTTTAACCTTCACCTTATCTTTTAGCATAAATTAGTGCTTTGGAATTCCTTGAGTTTGAAGGTTTCTCTTCTGAGACCTTCGTGTCTACTAAAGTTGCTCCTAGAAGTCCCAATATGGTTGAAACACCAAGGATTTTTATCAATCTGGTGATTATGTGACTACCTCAACCTAATATGACCTTCCTCCCATGGGTGTTGTTAGGAAGGCTGCTCATGCTTCTTCCGTTCGAAGCAGCAAGAGGTTTAAAGTAACTCCTGCTTCCAGCTCTGTTGCTACCTAATGGTCGGTTAATTTGTATATGTTTTAGTTCGTTTATTATTTAGTTTTAACTGTTTATTCTAGAACTATCGATACATCATACGTGTATTATTGGATTTCAGGTCACAGGCGTTAAAGTACTCATTATGGACTTGTTGTGACACGGAATGAAGACCCGGGATGTCCAGCACGCAAACATAGGAAAAGAATGAAGATTGGCTGTAGCAGAACCCATCGCGGTACGCGATGGGTATGCTGAGGGTCCCATTGTGTACCGCGATTGGACTTAAATGAGACGTTGACTTTTGGTCAATCGCGGTACGCGATGGGCCATAGAAGAACCCGCGCGTACCGCAACGGGAGTGTAGACGGGAAATTATGTTTAATATCATCTTTTTCATCATGGAAAACCCTAACTCCGTTTTTTTACAACCAAGAGGCGATTTCCAGCAGTCCTATAGGCGATTTCCACTATCCTAGATCGTGTCAAGACCATATCTATGATCTATATCATCCGTATTGAAGATTCGATGATGTCGCGGCTCGGCTAATCTCCTAGAATCGCACCCGGGATGTATAGTTTGTAACCATTTACAGTTTTTCTCATGTGATTAAGAATACTTATGTTTTGTTATTGAAAGATTGATATATGATTATTGATGTTTAGTATTTCTGTGTGTTCGGTCGGTTTAGGTTTACGTTGGTCTGAACGATCTGTTACCAGTTGCTAGATAATTAGTCATATAATTGTTTGGTTAGATTGAATACGATAAAACGTACAATTACCCTTAACTGAGTCACACTGGCAAGGACTGTTTGATAACCAGTGCCGTGTGTAAAGTAATTGTTGACGTCTAAGGTTTTGTCTGGTTGATCAGTTTTCAGTTAATCGTTAATAATAAATCTGTTAGGTTGCATGAGATACTGTTTGGTTGCTTACTTGAATTCCCGGGTGTGATTTGCTTGTTAACTGTTTGAAATTCATTTACGTGTTCATTGCGTAGTTCTCTACATTTACTAAAAAATTGCTTGTGTGATCAGTACTAAAACCAGTCACTTCATAATATTAAATCTGTTACACGGACCCTATTTATTTGGATGAGGATGCTGCTCTTGTTGCTTCGATCACTAGTTTTACCCCTTCTGGTGCGGAGAAGCTTTCTCGAAGCTCAACTCCTTCACCGATGAAGGTACCTATCAAATAGCCTGTCGAGAAAGAGGTTGCTGCTACTAAGGTCAATAAGACTGTCGAGGCTACTGATAAGAAATCAAGGTCTGCATTTGTTGGTAAGAAGGTGAAGAAGAACAAGGAATCTACTGGTGTTCAGTCTCCTACCAAGAAAAGTGTTGCATTAAATAATGTCAAGGGGAAAGGTGTTGCTTCCCAAGTTTCCGTTGATGAGGGGGCCTCCTATGATGAAGCTACCTCCGTGTATGCACCAGCATGGAAGGTTCGTAAATGTGATACTCTGAAGAAGGCACATGTTTTCTCTGACCTTTTTATTCATTGTATTCCCCCAGCCGAGAAGAGGGTTGTTGAAGGGTTGTGTGATGGTGAAGTTATGGGCAGGATTGTGCAGCATCTTGCTTGGTTGGTTGCTCTTAACCCGGATGGATTTGGACGATGGAGTCATGCCCCGGGAGAGATTAAGAATTTGATGAATGAGAAGGTGAAGTTGGAGGGTTCCTTGATTAAGGGAGAATGAGAAAGTTGTTGAGTCAAACAATTGACCTAAGGAGGAGATTGTTGAGTCAGAGATTCGACCAAAATGAAGTATATGGAAGATTGGAATCTTCTCAACCTCCTCAGAATTCGCTAAGTATGGATCCGGGCACACCTTAGACTTCCGAGCAAGCTTTTACTTAGACGGGTATGATATTTTGTCTATCGGGCAAGGTTTACTTCAAGTAGTCTTCTTTAGTGGATATCCGAGCAGGGTTTGCAAATTAGTGCATTACCGGGCAAGGTTCACTTGTTTATGTAAATCCGGGCAAGGTTCACTTTATCAAGCAAGTCTGTTCTTCATAGCCAAGTAAAGTTCACTCCCGAGTAAGCTTTTGGCTAACCAAGTCCATGAAGCCAAGTGATTGGAAGACCGGGCAAGGTATTCATTAATAATTATGGTCCGAGCAAGCTTGATGTATAAATGGAATATCTCTAAGTAACATCGGGCAAGGTTCAACTCAAGCAAGGAACAGTGCTCCTGAGTACGCTTTGCTAATAAGTTATATTATAGCAAAGAGTTGAAATGAACCATCGAAGAACAAGGTTGCTCGCAAGGGTTTGTTGGGCAAAGTCTGGCAAAGTCAAGAACACTGAAGTTTACCCAATGAGTATTTTACTTGGTAAAATACTCTTCAAGTAAAGTCTACCCAGAAACTGATCCCGAGCACACTTCTATGTTACCAAGTCTAAGGCAGGCAGAGCACACAGTCTACTCGAAGAAGTTTACTTATCCAGAGCCTACCCGGAAGACTTGTTTTACACTTAGAATATTTTCTGATTATGTAATTTGAATATGTATTTACGTTTGGGGTTTCTTGAAGGAATGACAGCTGTCCTAGGTTGGCAGGCCTATAAATAGAATGTTTTAGGGCACGCCGCCAAGGACACAGAGACAACACACGGACAAAGGCAGACAGACACATTTATTAAGATAGAATATTGTGTGTGACGGCCGTCTTTGTACGGATAAACCCTCCTTCAAGAAACCCTAAATCGATAATCCTATTTGTATGATGAATGTTATATAAATGGAAATATTTTGAGTGAATCTTGTTTGTGTTGGTTATCATTGAATACTTATTAAGCAACCGTATGTTTGTTATTGATTCCGCCTTTAACAAACGGATATCTTTCTAAATATAGCAACCCGCCATTAACTCCCTTGTCAACACATCAATCTGTGTGAGTTATGATATGATTAAGTAAGATCCAGCTGAAATCAAGGGACCCGACAAGTGGTATCAGATCTGATTACTGCTATTTTAGAAAGATTGTTGCTGATTGAAGATTTGAAGAAGAATGACATAAGCAGACCACTGTTCCATTGATTTGTGAAGTCAGCACCTATGTTCTTAATTTTTTTTTGGATCTACAATCATTTGGTGTTTTCTCTTCCTTGTTCTATTCAAAGTTTTAATCTTTATATTTAAATCTTTTTTTATCGAATCAGACACCTCAGATCTGAATATTTTTGAAACTCTGTTTTTGACAAAGAAATTACTTTTGTTTTCACAAAATGTCTGGTTATGAAGAACAAGAGGTGTCTACTAACAAGATTCCTAGATTGTATGGACAAGAAAATTTCACTGAATGGAAGGTCTTGTTTGAAGCAGCCGTTTGCTACAATGATGTTGATATGTGGAACTCCATCAAGAATGGTCCACAAGCTACTGTTGAGGAAGGTGAAAATCCGGGAGCAACTGCTGATGTGAGAGAAAGGATGAGAAAGGTTGATGACAAGGCTTTAGCAATGTTGAAGCTAGGTCTGTCTTGGGAAATACTCACCAAAGTTGCACATCATCCCAATGCCAAGGCAATGTATGATGCAATACTTGAGATGTTTGAAGGAAATGTTGAACTCAAGAACATCAAGAAGCAGAGATTGAAGCAGCAGTTAGAAAGATTCAAGTATAAAGAAGTAGAAAGGTTGAAATCAATTCTGGAGAGGTTTCTGGGAATTGTGAATGAGCTCAGAACCACAGACTATGTCATGACTGATTTTGATCTCAACACCAAGCTGCTGAAATCTATGCCAAAGGAATGGTATACTGCCTGCAAGTTCATTCTTACAAAGCACAACTTCAATGAGCTAAAAGTAGATGATGTAGTGTGTTTTCTTCAAGCTGCTGAGATTGAGATTATAGAGAATGAGATGATAAAGGAGGAAAGACCCTGCTTCAGTGTATCAAATGCATTGATCGCACCTATGGGTAATCTGACTACCAAGAATCAGCAGCAGATTCCTATCATTGAAGAACCTGTTGAACTCAATTCTGATACTCCAAAATCATTTGTTGGTGTTAGCACAAGTAATCAAGGAAATCAACAAAGATTCAATGTGCAGCTGATTGATGACACTGATTCTGCCTCTATGACAAGTGGGAATGTTCCTCACACTGGTGGTGGACATGGTCAAAGCAGTGATACACAGGCTTTGCTTTCAATGTTCACTGAGTCATATAATGCATTTGTTGCAAAGAATTTAATTCACACAAGTGTAGTGCAAGATGATCTTGAACAGATAGATGCTGATGATTTGGAGGACATGGATTTGAAGTGGCAAGCTGCCATGTTAGCTTTGAGAAGTAAGAGGTTGTATAATATGAATGGTAGATCTCTAGTTTCTAGTCCTAACGAAAGGATGGTTTTGACAAGTCAAAGGCAATCTGCTATAATTGCCAACAGCTAGGACATTTTGCAAGAAAATGCAACCTGCCAAGGAACTATCAGATGAATCAATTTCAGAATCAACAACCAAGAAATCAGAAACCTCAGTATCAGCAGAGACAAAACAACAACTTCAATCCCAACAACAACTACAATCCCAACTTCAACAACTTTCAACCTCAAATGAATAATCTTAATCAAAGTATGCAACAGAATCAAGGTTTTCAAATGAACAACAATCAAAACCTTCAAGCAGTTCAAAATGTTCCAAATAACACAGTTCCATCCAACCAAAATCAACTGAGAAACCAAGGAAATGTGGCAGTGACTACCCAACATGAAGGTAATTTTGATTGGAGCAATCATGAAGAGGACATTGCTGATGATATCAAGAGAGCAAATGTGGCATTTATGGCTATAATTGAAAAAGAGACTGGATCATCATCTCAGGTACACTCTGCTCCTACTATTGATTTAAATGAACTTATCAATGACTTGAAAACAAAAGTAGGCAAGCTGGAAAGTGAGTGTTTCAGGAAACAAAGTATCATCAATGGGTATGAGGCAAGTGAGCTGTAGTGAAGAAAATATCAAAAGTTTGGAAGATGACTGCATGATCAGTTATAGAGCTCAATCCAGATACATCAATGAGATAGATGGATTGAAAAAGATGTTAGTTGAAGAAAAGGTGCAGAACACAAAACTAAAAGTGGAAACTGAATTTTTGAAGAATTTGGTTTCAACAGGCAACATATGTGGTATTCTGAACCAAGTAAGGATCAAGACAAATACAAAGCAGTTCCACCCCCATTCAACAACAACTTCATGCCAAAGGTTGACAAAGAGAAAAGAGATGCATACTTGCAACAATTCAGAGATGTTTTTCAAGACAAAGAAGAATTTGTTGATTTGTACAAGAAAATAGAAGTGAATGAAGAAGGTGAGTTTGTGCTTAAGGAAGAAGTAAAAGAGGATAAGTCAATTGGAGTTCAAGTCTCTGAGGATGACTTTGATCCTATTGAATTGGATCAAGATGACTTGAGTGATCAAAGTGATCAAATCACTGATGAAGAGATCAAAGCTGCTGAAAGAGGAAGAAGAAACAAGAAACCAGAATTAGTTGACAAACTTCCAAAGTATCCTCCAGTCACATCAAGAATGAAGAAACATAATGAAAGAATGAAAAGAGAACATGTGTCCTTTGACATATGTGAAAGAAAGAGGGTAAATTACAATGTTGTAAGGCCTCCAAGCCAAGAAGTATTGGAAAAGATAAAGCAGAACAACAAGAAAAGGGTGCAAGAAGATGTGAATGTTGAGAACTTTATCCCTGTTTATCATGTTTTCTCTAATCATGAAGTTCTTGATATTGGAGAAGTGGAAACTATGGAAGAATATGAGAAAAGACAATCAAGACATAGAGATAATCAGGATGAAGAACCACTGAATATGCAAAAAATTGTGTTTGTAAAAAGCAAGACTAAAAGAAAAGACATCAAGATTGAGGAATTTGTTCCTTTCTCAATCAATTTTGACAGTCTAAAGAACAAGAAGACCATTGGAGTCAATGAGCCAAGACCAAGTGAAAGGTTCAAGAAACCTAAAGAGCATGAAATATTCAAAGGAAAGGTTTGGTGTAAGAAGTGTGATGAGTATGGGCATTATACAGACTCTTGTAATGAAAGACTTAAATTGAAGCCTTTTCATGTCACAGATGAAACAAAGTATAGACAAGACTTTGTGGCCTATAAAATGAAGTATGAAAAATATTTGGGTATGGGAAAGGATTGTGCAGAGGAAATTCTGGAAAAAGAGAGCCAAAGGCATTCACTAAAAGTCAAGAAACATGTGATCAAACCTGTTAACAAGGCTAAATCTACCAGTGAAGCATGTGAAAACTGTTAAAAAGGACTCTCAACCATTGAGAACAATCCCAAAAAGGAGTAATCAGTCTGTCAAATCTGATAGTTCTCAAAGATCATCAAGCAGTGAGAATACAAAAAGACATGTGGTATCTAGAAAGAAACCAACAGAACTCACTGGTGATGAGAAGTTTCTGTTAAAGCATGGATATGAACCACAAGGTTTTCTTTGGAAACCTAAGCCTGAGATTAAGGTTGAAATAGTAGCTGATGTGGGAGACTACTCTGAAAAGAAGGACTATGTGATAAAGGAGTGTGACACTGACTCAGCTGAGTACCAGAACTCAACATCACTTGTTAAAACCCCAAGAGAGTGTGGTTATGAAATAGACAATTAAGATAATCTAGAAGTCACTCATGAAGATCCTGAACCAACTACACTCACTTCCCAAGCTGTGTCTGAAACTGAATCTGATGAGCTGCAAGTTGATAAGGCTTGCACTTCATCACTCAACTAATCAAACTTTCTTTGTATGTGCAGGAACAGTCCACTCCTCTGAATGACATATGGTACATGGATAGTGGATGTTCTAGGCACATGACTTGTGACAAGAGATCTCTTGTCAATTATGAAGAAAAGTATGAAGGTTGTTAGTGCACGGTTTTGCGTCTTGAGTCTTTGTATTTATCGTTAACGTTTTTGTTTATTATTTAATGTAATAATTAGTTTATTTAATAGCCAGTTCTCTAAGTTAAAGGCTAGTTCGCTAGGGGATGTTAGCGAACTAGCCAAGTAATGTATTCCCTCCTGATTCGTTAGGGGATGTTAACGAATCAGGGGGTGTTTCGCTAAGCTTATGTATGTAACGAAGGGGAAGCTGGTTCGCTAGGGGATGTTAGCGAACCAGATCACCTTCTATATATAGTGAACTCCTGTTCACGTTTTATATAGAGCTTTTGAGAGATTAATTAACAAATTGCTGTCCAAACTCTCTCTCAAGCTTCACCTAATATTATACAGATAATATATTGATAATATATACACATACATATCACTGAACCAAGGTTAATTATGAGCTAGATCCTTAATCGTATTAATCGTATATACACAGATCTAAGATCTGTTCGTTGTTACTATTATTGATACGAGTAATTGGGTTCTAACAAGTGGTATCAGAGCTGTTGGTGCTCAATTTACACTTGATTTGGTGTTTTATTGGTTTCGTTTTTGTTAGTTTTCGGTTTTGTTTGGTTTTGAATCAATTGGTAGTTTGAATTGGTTGAATTATGGACGGATTGGATTGAGTTTGTGTTGGTTAAGGTATTGGATAGGTGTGTTTAAGTGGAATTGAGGTTTGGATTGGATTTGTGTGATTTAGTTTTGGTTTCGGTTTAAGTCCGAAACAGGGGTGTTTGTTTTGGTCAAATTGGTAAGGTAATTAGTGTTAATTGGTTACGAGATGGTGTGTACTGGATTCGGAATTTGATTACGAGAAGATTGATAGGTTATTTGTGCATTTTGGTTGAGAAACGAAGTAGTATTACAAATCTGGTATTTCTGGGTTTCTGGGTTTGATCTTCAAAATTTCTGGAAAATTGCTTTGAATGTTTGAAGATTTGAAGATGAACTTAATTCGTTATCTTCTTTCTGATGATTCGCTATATGTTTCATCGTGATTCGTTATAAAAATTGTTACTTCGTTACCCAGTTCATTAATCAATTCGTGTGAGTTATTGGTTCGTGTTATCTAGTTCGTTAACTAGATTAACTGATTCGTGTGACACGCGTCCAACTTGGGATTTGTGTCCTAACAACCTTTGCCACGTGGCATAAGGTGTCAGAGTTTGTTACAAACGGTTGTTACAACCTGATTCGCTATAGTGTGATTCGCTAATCAACTGTAGCTGATTCGTTATCTTAATTCGCTAAGAATTCCTTGGTGATTCGTTACTGATTATCATCTGATTCGCTAAACTAATCCTATCTGATTCGCTAAGCTAATCCTTTGTGATTCGTTTGGTCAATTCGTTAAGTTGACTTGTCATTCGTTATTTGTTTCGTCATTTGGTTGATTAACCTTATTTGTGATTCGTTAACTTTCAATCTTAACTTCGTTAAGACTTGATTCGCTACACTATTCATAGTTCGCTATAACTGTTCACAGATTGTTAAATTTTATTTGTTACACCCTTTAAATTTTTGAAACCTTTCAAAGATGGCCGGTATGTATGCATTAGCTTCTCAAAACATGTTGATGCAACAAATGTTGCAACTTGATACCGAGATAGGTTCGCATTCTAAATGTCCAAGATTGATGAAGTTCAGTGACTTTGCCAAGTGGGAACCTCAGTTTCGTGTACATTTGGGATCTGTTCATCCTGATTGTTCTACTGTCTTGATGAAGTTTATGTGGCACCAATGATTGGTGATGATACTATTGGGTATACTCCTAAAGCTGTTTCTCAATACTCACAAGAAGAGAAGAAAGCTTTAGAAATCGAGATAAAAGCCTATTCTACTCTTACCATGGCTTTACCCGAGAATATCTTTCATCAAGTTGGTAGTATCAAGAGATATGCGTCTTTATTTCAACATCTGCGTATGAGAAACATGGGAAACACAGCTGAGAGTAAGAAAGTGATGCTGAAGTTTCAGTTTCGAAACTTTAATCTATTGAAGGGAGAAACAGTTGAAGAGATGACTACAAGATTTAGTCATTTAATTGCTGAAATGGACAAGATGAAAATGAAAATTTCTGAAAGGGATAAAATTGACACTATTAAAAGTGTGCTTCCAAGTTCCTACTCAACATTTCTAATGGTTTTGAAAGAGAATGACTATTTTGTGAATGAAGACTTGACAGCACTTGAATTTCTACAAAAGATCGAAGCTAGAGAATACGATCTTAAGTGTTAAAAATCCTCCAAAGAAAATCAAGATCCAGCTTTCTATGGTGGAAGTATGCCTCTTAGTTCAACGATCTCTCCAATCACTGCTTTTCTTACTCATGCTGCAAGTGAACAAGAATCAACTATGTTTAATGATCCAAAAGTTTGTTTCTACTCTGCTTGTAATTCGGGTGTTTCTGGAAGTTCAACTAATACAAATCCATTTGCTACACCACCTAGTGTTAATATGAAGGAAGCTGAGCAAAACTTTGCTTTTCTGACAGCTTTTATGTCTTCATATGAAAACTTAGTGAGTAGTAAGATTGCCACAAGTGATTTAACAGATGAGGACTATGATCAGATAGATCCAGATGATCTAGAAATCATGGATTTAAAATGGAACATGGCTATGATCGTTCATAAAGTTAAAAGATTTATGCAGAGAACTGGAAAAGATCTTCCAGCTTTAAACAAGAAGTTGGGTTTTGACAAATTAAAAGTAAAGTGTTATAATTGTCAAGAATTTGGGCATTTCGCGAAGGAATGTGACAAACCAAGGAAAGAATACACTGGTCCTCGTGGTCAAAGTCAAAATGCTTCTACACCACGAGGAAGTGATGCTGAAAAGAAACCATCTTCTTCTACAACACAAGCAATGTTAGCAGATGGAACCGACTGGTCACCACGGTTACTATGCAATGATGTTCGAGCAAATTTGGCTATATTTGGATTACACAATGATTGTCAATATGCAACTGCTAGTGAGATGTCTTCCGATAATGATTCTGGATCTGATTCTGACGACTCTTGCGACAAGCCTTCCGAATCAATGTTTGCTTGCATGGCCAAGATTAACGAGGTTAGTAATTCTATTTTTGCTACTTCATCTGTTAAAGCATCATGTGTTGACTGTGAATCTAACAAATCTAAGTTAGAAGCTTTGAAAAATCAAAATGATAGTCTTATACAAGAAATTGCTTCTTTGAAAGATACTTATCGACAATCTCTTGAATCTCAAATGAGATCTCGAGAAAAGATTGAAGCATTGTCGACAAGTAACCATGATCTCAAAGCCGAGTTATCTGTGAAAATAACCATTAATGACCAAAAGTTTCAGGAAATCTTGAAACATCGTTCTAAGATAACTGAGCTTGAGAACGAGGTTCTTGAGTTGAAGAACAAATTGGGGAAATTTAGAAATTCATCTTTTCTGTTGAATGAAATCATTGAGGTATCTGGAAAACAAAAGGATACCAAGAAAGGTATTGGTTTTGTTGAAATTCCACCACCTTTCCATAATGATTATAAAATTAATCCTTTTGCAAGAAAAGAAGAGGATTTGATTCAAAAAGAATCTGTGATTTCTGAAAAACCTAAATTGGTTAAACCTGAAATTGTCAAAACCCAAGTTGCTCCTCAAAAACCTCATATGGAAAGTAAAAAGGTCTTTGTTGAAAATGTTGACAAAGTGATTATTGAGGATGTGTTTGAACCCGAGATTATACACAAGAATAAGAACATTCCTAGTTCTAATCACATTCTGTGCGAGCCTCACAAATTTGAGGAAGCAGTGTATGGTTCACACAAACCTCAAGTGAAAAAGGAAAATCCGATGAAAGTGAACTCTGTGAAGGCAAAGAAGTCAGAAAAACCGAAAATTTCTGATGAGGATTTAATGCGTTTCATTAATCCTTCTAGTTCTAAGTTATCTGCTTCTAGAGTTTTTAAGTTAAAGGGAATGGATACGATGTTCATGAAAAATATATTCCAATAAGTATTATCAAACCTGAACTTATTGAGAGTGTTTTTGTCAATGAAACTTCAAAAATTCAAGAACTTGAACGTGTGTATGCTCAAACAAAAACATCAGTTCAATCTGACCCATTGACTAAGGCAAAACAACTTTTAAAACAAGCTATAAAATTAACTTTGTGAAGTCAAATGGGACAGATACACTAAAAAGTTTTTTGAACTGTTCTAATTTAGATTTTTACTTAAAGAAGAAATCTGAATAATCTGATGAGTTTGCTAAGAGCATGACTAAAAATGTGAGTCATCATCAAACTTCTGGGTCATTCATTCCAAATACCTCGCAACAACATCGTGTAGACATGCAAAGTTGTTTCTTATGCGGTCAACAGGGTCATGTTGTGAGGAATTGTAGTCAGCAGAACTATCAGAATCTTCATCCTTTTATCAAGGACCATTCCAAACCGATTCCTGTGGTAAAGGAGATTTTGAAACGACTTGTGTCGTATGCTGATGATACTAATATTATGTTCTCTAATGTGAATCCTCGTAAGGTTCTTCATGTCAATGAGACACATGGTCAAGTGAAATCAAAATTCGTTCCAACTGAACCCATATGTCAGAACAAGAATTCAAACATTGTTCAGGCAGCTTACTTAAGACGAAATTCTAGGAAGCTGGTAACTTATTCACAAGTGGCTGAACAACAGTTGAAATCTGTTCAAGTTAATGATCAAAGAGAAAACCAAGAGGTGCCTAAGACCGAGGTCTGGGTTGCCTTTTTGAACTAATCACTTTTGTTTGTGTGTAGGGTTCATCCAAGACCATTTCTGGTGAAAACTGGATCATGGATAGCGGATGTTCTTGCCATATTACTGGAAATCTCAACCTTTTATCAAATGTAAGAAATATTCAAGGGGGTTATGTAGCGTTTGCTGGGAATTCTGGGGGCATGATCACACAAGAATGTGAAGTTTCAAATGGTCATATTACGTTTGAGAAAGTGAATTATTGCGACAAAGTTGATCATAACTTATTGAGTGTATCGCAGATTTGTGATAAAAAGTACATTATGATGTTTACTGACAAAGAATGTCTTATCTTGAAACCGGGTTATGTTATTCCCGAGGACATGGTTGTCATGCGATCACCACGATCAAATGATATTTATGTCTTAAATATGAGTTCTAAGGTATCCACATCAATCGAAACATGTTTGTCTCGAAAGCAACCGAGAAAGACTCGATTCTATGGCATCGTAGAATGGGCCACATACATGTCAGAAAGATGAATTATTTAATGGCAAATGACTTAGTTGAGGGTGTCTCGTTAAAGAATTTTAAGTTATCCGATCACTGCGTTGCATGCAAAAAGGGCAAGCAGAAGAAGAAGACACATCCCTCTAAGTTATTGAATTCCGTTGATACTCCTATTGAACGACTTCATATGGATTTGTTTGGTCCTGTGAATCGTGCGAGTATTTATGGGGATTGGTATTGTCTTGTAGTGACTGGTGATTATTCAAGATACTCTTGGGTGTTATTTATGAGTTCGAAGGATCAAACACCGGTTGTTTTGGTACAAAACCTTATTACTAAGATTGAATCACTGTATAAACAAAAGGTGAGGAGAATCCGAAGTGATAATGGTACTGAATTCAAAAACACTATATTGGATTTCTTTTGTATTCAAAAGGGAATTCACCGAGAATATAGTGCACCTTATGTACCTCAACAAAACGGTGTTGCTGAACGAAAAAATAGAACTCTGATTGAAGCTGCACGCACAATGCTCGCTGATTCAAAGCTTCCTATCCAATTCTGGAATGAGGCAGTGAATACAGCTTGTTATACGCTTAATCGAGTTCTAACTGTGAAACGACTCATGAAGACAAGCTACGAGCTCTTAAATAATAGAAAACCTAATTTAAAGTACCTGGAACCATTTGGGTGTCCGTGTACAATGTTGAAGAAGGATTCGGGTAAATTTGAAGAAAAATTTATCGAAGGGTATTTCTTGGGATATGCATCTCCAAAGAAAAGGGTTTTTAATTTCACATCTGGTTGTCTTGAAAAATGGTACCATGTGGATTGTCAGAAGTACACTACTCCTTCACAAGGGAAAGGTCCAGACTGGATGTTTGACTATGATAGTTTATTTAATTCATTTACTCCTTCGACTGAACACATCGATGAAGATCTGGTTCGAGCATACTTTGAAGATCATTTGACCATTCCAAGATTTTCAAATTCTAATGATGTTGAAGCTCAACCAGATGCTCCAACTGAAGAACCTCAAGTTGTTTATCCAGTTGCTATTGATAATGTTTTCTACTTCTTTTGATGATGATCAAGCTGAAGATCTAGTTATTAACCTTGACAGTGATAATGTTTCATCTCCCGAGTTAGGTGAACATTACACTAACTTATTTGATAATGTTATTGTTCCTGAGAATCACACTCTTCGGATTCATGGATATCATCCATAGGAAAACATCATTGGAGAACTTGATGTGGGCATTCGTACACGTCATCAAGTTGCTTCGTCAAGTGATAATAACATATTATGTGCTTACACTAACTTACATTCTTCTGGAATTGTAAATCTTGCAAAATTTCTTGCTTTCTATCACAAGTTGAGCCAACGACAGCTCGTAAGGCACTTGAAGATCATTCTTGGGTAGAAGCTATGCAAGAAGAATTACAGCAATTTACACGTTTGGGTGTTTGGAACTTAATACACAAACCTGCTAGAGTCAAGAAAGCCATTCCGACTAAGTGGGTATATAAGTGTAAGAAGGATGATCGTGGGGTAATTGTCAGAAACAAAGCACGTCTAGTGGTGCAAGGTTTTCATCAGCAAGAGGGTATTGATTACACAGAGGTATATGCTCCAGTTGCAAGATTAGAGTCGATTCGAATCTTCCTGGCATATGCAGCTTATAAGAATATCAAGGTCTATCAAATGGATGTTAAAAGTGCTTTTCTCAATGGTGAAGTACACGAGGAAGTGTTTGTTTTACAGCCTCCTGGTTTTGAAGATCCTGATTATTCGGACCGTGTTTACCGATTAAACAAGGCCCTATATGGTCTACATTAAGCCCCGAGAGCTTGGTATGGCACGCTCGCCGACCATCTGACTGATAATGGCTTCAAACGAGGGACTGTCGACTGCACTTTATTTCATAAAACTGTTGGTGACGATCTTCTCCTAGTCCAGATTTATGTCGACGATATTATTTTTGGGTCTACAAACGACACATTGTGTAAGGAGTTCGAGAAGTCCATGCAAACAAAGTTCGAGATGAGCTCGATGGGATAGATGAATTTATTTTTAGGGTTGCAGGTTCACCAGTCTGCTCACGGAATTTTTATTCACCAGACTAAGTATGTGAACGATGTCTTGGAACGGTTCAAGATTTCTGCCGGAAAAATCCCTTCTACTCCTCTTCCAGTAGGGCACAATTTATCACCGGATGAATTAGAGGATACCGTTGATCCGACCCTTTATCATGCCATGATCGGTTCTTTAATGTATTTAACGGCTTCTCACCCTGATATTATGTTTGTTGTTTGTCTTTGTGCTAGGTATCAAGCAAGTCCACGAGTGACTCACCTAGCTGCAGTCAAGAGAATTCTTCAGTATTTAAGGGGAAATCCAGACATCGGGTTGTGGTACCCCAAGGATGATACTTTCGATCTTACTGCCTACTCAGACTCAGATTAAGGAGGACGCATGATCAATTTCAAGTCTACTACAGCGGGATGTCAATTTTTAGGAAACCGGCTTGTTTCCTGGCAGTGTATGAAGCAGACAACGGTCTCCACTTCAACCGCCGAAGCTGAGTATGTTGCAGCCTCGAGTTGCTGTTCCCAGGTTTTGGGGATACAACAACATCTTCGCGACTATGGTTTGAAGTTTCTTACTACTCCTATTTTGATTGATAATTCTGCTGCAATTTCTATCACAAAGAATCCCGTACAACATTCGAAAACAAAACATATCGAAATTTGATATCACTTTATATGGGATTGCTTTGAGAAGAAGTTGATTGACCTTGAGAAAGTACATACTGACTTTCAGAAAGCGATCTGTTTACTAAAGCTTTTGACAAAATGTGTTTTAAATTTTTGCTTGATTTAAACGGATTGAAGACCCTCGCTGATATCCTTAGACAAGGATGACTATCTTTATTTTCTGTCATATTTTCTGTCATATTTTGTTGGTACATGATGTCAGTAGTTCAGTGTCTAGTGTCTGTAATTGAGTTAGTTGGATTTGTATTTGGATGTAAGCGAAGTTCTCACAAGTTCGCTGATATAGGCGAACTTGTGGAACAAGCGAAGTTAGGGACAACTTCGCCTAAACATGCTAGGTGAAGTTGTCGTGTTATATAAACTGCTAGGTTACGGCTAGATCAGAAGACGAGACGAGTTAGAGTTTTAGTTTACGAGTTATTCAGTTTGTGTAATCGGTTATCAGTGAATCACGTGTTTCCAGTTGCAATACAACGTGTCTTTGTTTATTGTAACGTGTGTTTGATCGTGTTAACGTGTATCGTCTTCTACGCTCGTAACGTCTTACGTAGGGATTCCGCACCTACGTAGAACGAGATATTCCGTGTAGATCCGGCTGGGAACCTACAATTGGTATCAGAGCTTTTGCTCGTGATTGTGTGGTTCGGGATTATCACGCGGGTGTAGAAATCGTTCCGTTCGACTATTCGCGGGACGAGTTTACCGAGTTTTTGTGTCCTACTCATCTCCCACCATCAAAAACAACCCATTACACCTTCGCATACATCGCAAAATCCAGAAATCAAACCTGCAAAATCATGGTGTTCATCAGGCGAAGTTGCCGCTACTGTTTGTAGGGTTTAGGCGAAGATATAAGGTTAAGCGAAGTTATCCACAATTTCGCCTACCTCACAAGTTCGCTTATCTCAAGCGAAGTTATCCACAACTTCGCCAAATCAGGCGAATTTAAAAAGAAGAGCGAAGTTAAGAATTAAAGCGAAGTTAAGACTTAAGCGTAGTTATCCACAACTTCGCCTATAGTACTGTTAAGGATAAAATTTTTATTTTTCGGGTTTCTTTGTGTTTTCGTTTCGTAAAAGATGACTTCAATAAATATTACGGAACTGGTGAAGATGGAAGTGGAAGCGGGTTCAGCTACTAAGGCACCGAAGATGCTAAAGGGTACCAATTTCGTGGCTTGGAAGGATCGGTTTGAGCAGTATGTTAAATACCAAGACGCTAAGATGTGGGTGTGCATTCAAGATGGATACATTCCACCAACTGCTCTGTATGAGGGTCGTGAACAGATTAAGAAATACAACAAGATGAAAGTGGAAGAAAAGAAAATGTATGAGGCTGAAAGCAAAGCTCATGCTGCGATTACAATGGCTCTTCCACAAGAGATTCTTCACACCTTCAGGAAGTATAAAACCGCTAGAGAGCTTTGGGAAGCACTTGAAAACCGATTTGAAGGTAATGTGGGGATTCGTGCATCCAAGATTAAACTACTCAAAACCCAATTCTCGGTGTTCAAGTATTTGAAGAATGAATCACTTGATGATATCATCACGAGATATTATCACCTGATGACCGAACTCAGCAATTATTCCATTGCTTACAAAGAAGAGGAGATCATGGAAAAACTCCTTGATGCTCTTCCACCGAAATGGGAGTTGTACATTGTCTTGATGAGAGAAGACAAAGAGTTTGCCGACTATGACTTGGAAACAGCAGTCAACAAACTACGAACTTTTGAACTTAACATGGTTCGAAAAGAGACACCAACTGATCAGGTTCAGGATCCGAGAATGTATGGTGCAAAAGTTAACTCAAGTTCAAGTTCGAAGTCTGAATCGTCTGCTTACTACTCAAAGGGAGACTCGGGCGCTAACTCAACACATGAAGGTCATGTAACTCTCAACATGGATGGTGATGTGTGTTTTGTAGCTGGAGGAACAAATGCTTCTAAACCTCAAGCAACCAAGGGTAGTTTCTCTTCAAGTGTTCCTAATAACAACTACTCTAAGATGCCCATGAGTGTTAAATCTGCTGAACAACAGTTTGCTCTCTATGCATCTTTCATTGCTTCGTATGAAAATTACATTAAAGGCAAGATTGTTGATCCTGCAACGTTAGATGAAGACTATGATCAGATCGATGCTGATGATCTGGAAGAGATGGATCTGCAGTGGCAGATGGCGATGATTGTAAGAAGGGTTAAAAGGTTTATGAAGAAGACAGGTAGAAAGTTTGTTGGTGAAAGACCAGGTTTTGATAAGTCAAAGGTGCGGTGTTATAACTGTCAACAGAATGGACACTTTGCTAAAGAGTACACAAATGAACGTGTAGAACGCAGTCAAAACAGGTCTACACAATAGAGTGGGGGTGGTAATGAGAATAGGGCCATGATATCCAGACAGAACGATGAGTACAACTGGAATCTGCGTGTGGAGGAAGTGTTCGAACAGGCCAATTTGGTGACCATCGAAACTGCAGGAAGTGAGAAAGTGACTGGAGAAAATCAAGCTTACATGGCAGAAGTGACAGACCAGCTCTCCGAGGTAAGTACTAAACTCCCTTGTACGAAATATGAAAATCTGTCTGAACAATTGAAAACAATAACTGATCAGTTTGTTAGTTTAGATGCTCAATTTAAAACATTAAAAGAAGATCATCATTACACTAAAGCTAGAGAAAATAGTTACAAGGTAAAAATAAAAGCTAGTGAGAAAGATATCAGAAGTCTTAAAGCCAGTCTAGCTGAAAAAATACAAGTAATTGATCTTAGCTATGAAGTGTTAGAAGAGAAAACCAAACTAATAGCTGAAAGGGATAAACAGATAGCTGATCACCAGGTGAAAGTGGTGGAACTTAACAGAAAGCTTGAGCAATTTAGAAATTCCTCTGCTATACTTGATCACCTTGTAAGTGATCAACGTTCCCCAGTTAAAAGGGGAGGAATTGGATATAATGAAGTTCCACCACCTTATAATCATAACTACACTTATGATCCTAGTAATCAGAAATCCGTTGATGTTGAAATTGGCCAGACAGTTCCGGTTAAGGTTACGATTAAAGATCCAGAAGTTAGTAAAGGCGAAACGAGTAAGCCTGTTTCTAATGTTAAGATTTCTGTTCCTAGTCCTGTCTCATCAAATTCAGACAAGTCATCTGAGTCGAGTGAGACAAAAGAAGAGGCAGTGTTACCAAAACGTGGAGACGAACATAAACCAACTGAAAAGAATTCTCCACTAAACCCGTATGTCCCACCATATGTTAGACAAACGAGCAGTAATGCAGCCTCAACATCTAAAACAACTATTGATACGAAAGTTGAACACAGGAGTTGTTTCAGATGCAATCAATTAGGACACCTGATTGCTGATTGCCCTCTGAAGCAGAGATTCAGAGGTATGCGGCCTTCAAAAACTGAGAATAGAACTAACGGTAATTACTATAATTGTAAAAATGAAAATTCATCAAAGTTCAGATATTGGACTAATCCAGGTATTCAAAGAAATTGATCTCAGTTTTTCCCTGTTAACAACCAAACCATTAGTAATAATTCATTTAATTCACGAAGGTTTGGATGGCCTCATAGTCAATCTACAAGAAGGTATCCTTTTAGGACTTACAGAAATCATACTAATACTAACTTTGGACAGCCAAAGTACGGGATGCATTTTAACAGATTTAATCGACCCAAGACCAATAGGTCTTGGGTCCCCAGATTTTAATCCTCTGCTTTAATCATGCAGGAACAGTTGAACAGGGCTGCAAACAATCTATGGGTTGTGGATAGCGGCTGTTCCCGGCACATGACGGGTAACAAGAATTTGTTACACGAATGGAAACCTGTTCAGGGAGGAAGAGTGAGTTTTGCTGGAGAGAGTGGTGGAAGGATTACTGGAATTGGGACGGTGACTAATGGTAAAATGACGTTAGAGAAAGTGAATTTCGTTGAAGAACTGAAGCATAATCTGCTGAGTGTATCGCAGATCTGTGACAAAGATTACACTGTGCACTTTACCAAGAATGAAGCGATCGTACTGTATACTGGTTTCAAGATACCAGAGGATTGGATAGTAATGAAGGCTCCAAGGGAAATGAATACGTATGTTATAGACATGAGGTCGACTGAGATGGCAACAGAAGAATCGTGTCTTCTGTCAAAAGCAACTGAATCGGAGTCCGAGTTATGGCATCGAAGAATGGGGCATATTCATCTTCGGAAAATGAACTACATTGTCAAGAATGGGCTGGTGCTGGGTGTTCCCTTGAAAAATTTCAACTTTGAAGACCAATGCTTATCGTGCAAAAAGGGAAAGCAACACAAGAAATCCCATCACACCAAGAAGGTTAATTCAATAGTCAGTACCCTAAACCTACTTCACATGGATCTCTTCGGTCCCGTGAATGTAAAAAGCCTAGGTGGAACATCATACTGTTTGGTGATCACTGATGATTTCTCTCGATATTCTTGGGTATATTTCCTGAAGACAAAGGATGAAACGGTTCAGATGGTAATAAATTTGATTACCAAGGTTGAGAATATTATGGGGAAAAAGGTTAAATACATCAGGAGTGACAATGGGACAGAGTTCAAAAACTATCAGATGGAGATCTTCTGCTTACAGAAAGGGATAGACCACCAGTACAACGCCCCGTATACTCCGCAACAAAATGGGGTTGCTGAGAGGAAGAACAGAACGTTAATTGAAGGAGCCAGAACCATGCTGGCTGATTCGAAACTTCCTGTGGTGTTCTGGGCTGAAGCTGTTGCAACAGCCTGTTATATCCTTAATAGAGTGTTAACTGTTAAAAGATTGAATAAAACATGTTATGAACTTATGCATGGGAGAAAGCCTAACTTGAGTGGTCTCGAACCATTCAGGTCCCCGTGTTCGATATTAAAGACGAACTCAAAATTTGGTGAAGTAGCCGACGAAGGTATTTTAGTCGGATATGTTGTTGGGACTCCCAACAGACGAGTCTTTAATCTATCGACCAGCAAGGTTGAGGTGGTGTGTAACACTGACATCACAAGTTACACATCACCAATACCAAGCACGGGACCCGCTGGGGCTTTCGACTATGATAGGCTTTTTAAATCTTTTAACATGCCTTACTTGGATTGTGCAGAAGTTGATGAGAGAATAGCTACGAAGATGCTTTACGATGAGGAAGACAATTTTGTGCAAAGACCGCTGTACGATGAATGTCAACCTTCCTCGTCAAATGCTGTCGATACCCCTGTTGCCTCTACTGAAGAGGAATTCTTCAATCCATTTCACTCTCAACAACAATCACCCATTGATGAGCTATCTTCGAACCTGGAAGACAATCTGCAAGTCAGTTCGGTTCCGACTACGAGTGTTCACAAAAATCACCCTTTGGAGAACGTGATAGGTGATCTGTCCGACGGTGTACAAACAAGACGAAGCTTGAATGAGCACACTTGTGTTTACACAAGCATTAAAGATACAGGCATCATTAACGAATGCTTGTACACCTGCTTCATAAGCCAGATTGAACCAAAGAACTATCAAATGGCTTTCAAGGACAGCTCGTGGGTTGAAGCCATGCAAGAAGAGTTAGCCCAGTTCAAGAAGATGGAGGTTTGGAATTTGGTTGCAAAACCAAAAAATGTGCATGCGATTGGCACAAAATTGGTACATGATGTCAGTAGTTCAGTGTCTAGTGTCTGTAATTGAGTTAGTTGGATTTGTATTTGGATGTAAGCGAAGTTCTCACAAGTTCGCTGATATAGGCGAACTTGTGGAACAAGCGAATTTAGGGACAACTTCGCCTAAACATGCTAGGCGAAGTTGTCGTGTTATATAAACTGCTAGGTTACGGCTAGATCAGAAGACGAGACGAGTTAGAGTTTTAGTTTACGAGTTATTCAGTTTATGTAATCGGTGATCAGTGAATCACGTGTTTCCAGTTGCAATACAACGTGTCTTTGTTTATTGTAACGTGTGTTTGATCGTGTTAACGTGTATCGTCTTCTATGCTCGTAACGTCTTACGTAGGGATTCCGCACCTACGTAGAACGAGATATTCCGTGTAGATCCGGCTGGGAACCTACATATTTTCTTTTAAAATTTATTTTGGTTTTAGGGGGTGAAAATCTAGAAAATACAAAAAGATAGTGTTTTTCGTTTATATAGATAAAATCCAAAAACATTGAAAGAGATTAAAAAAAATTCAAAAATAGTGTGTTTTTATGTTTTTATATTTTCAAAAATTTCTGAAAAACCAAAAACATTTTAAAAATTAGAAAATTCCAAAAAGATTGTGATTTTTGTTTGAATAGAAAACTATTTGAAAAAGGCAAAAAGAATGTGAATTTTCGTTTTTTTAAAAAGAAAAATCCGAAAAGACAAAAAGATTGTGTTTTAGTTTGTAAAGGGAAAAACCAAAAAGATTTTCGCTTATGATTGCTGAAAATTATGTCATTTGCTTCTATTTCGAATGACATATACTTGTATATGTTTGGTCCTGATAATTTCTTGAAATCTTCGGGTTAGCCATTTATCTGACAAATGGAAAGTATTTGAGGCGTTCATTAAGCATTCTGTTTTATTTTAGCTGAGAATTTAGTCAGTTATTTAAGTTTGTAAAGCATGCTTGCATGTCTTGGTCCTGTTCTCTACTTGTAGATGAATAGGATAGCCATTAATTTATAAACTTAAGTTAACTGGGGCGATTAAATTTATCTTTTCTTTATTTTATGCTCCTCAAAATTTTGAGTTTTTGAAGCAAAAAGAGAACATGATAGTACATTGATTATCTTGACCCCAAATCCAGCAAAAAGTAAGCTTAAAAGACTGTGTGCTTAATTGCATTGGTGCATTGGTAGGTCTTAAAACAACCAGTAGAGTAAAGTATGTGATATAAACATAAAGAAACACCAAATTGAAAGGGGTGTTAGTCTCTAGAAAAAGTCTCGGTGAGGATGGCAGAAATGTAATAACCAGTCATACTCAAGCCTTATATTTGTTGATCACCCAAAAATAAAATAAAGCTAATAACAAGTGTTAGGATTCTGGACACTGTGAGTCTTTATGCGGCTTAATCATCTGGGTATTCATAAGCATGAATATTTCACTCGCTTTCAAGAAGCAAACCCAAAGTCATTAAACTTGATCACCGCTGTACTTCGTACAATTTAAATTACTGACTTGATCAAAATCCGCTGTTAGTCATACAATTGTTCCTCCCTTGTGTGCGTCTTAATACCAATAAGAAACGGACCCCAGGGGATACAATGTATCTAAGCCGACAGATGGACTCGTGCATACTCACTCACAGTAAAGGAAACTTGATGCATTGCTCAAAATTTCAAAATTGGTATCAAAAATTTTGATCAACAATATAATGGTTTAAGTCAAGTTGGGGTGATTTGGCAACAATCAAATTAAGCTTGAACCGAGATTAGGGGCTGATAGTTTCTGATATTCTGTGCTTTAATTGAACAAATTAATCATATCACAAAAATATTTGAATGTGTGTTATTATATTTATGTGGATAACAACACCAATGACCGACTTATCGCCAGTCATAATATCGCTGAAATATAAAACTGTGATGGAAGGGCAATTTGGTCAATATGATTCTCTGCTCAAACTCAACAAAAAAAATATACAAAAATATGTTCTGTTTTTGAAAAGTTAATGAAAACACAAAAAGATTGTCTATTTTAATTGTTCGGATATTCTTTTGTAAATACATTCTTTATTTTTTTTTTCAAAATACCTAAAATATTTTCGTTTTTCTTTGCACATATTAATTTTAAGTTATGTTTCGGAAAACTGAAACGTTTTTTAAGGTATTTGGTTGTCGGGATAAAAATATTCTAGATAACCTAATTTATTTATATTATTTAATTATTTAATTCATTTAATTATTTAATTTAAAATTAAATAAAAGATTTTTTAATTAGAATCTAATTCGTTACTTATGAATAACGAACTAGGTGATTCTTTAGTGAACTAGCTTCTGGTTCGCTAACCTAATTCGCTTCCGTACTCTGTAATGAATCATCCCTTCGTTATGCATGTTTAACGAATCAAGCCACGAATCATATTTTGATTCGCTAAATGTAACGAATCAGGAAGTGATTCGCTAACCTAAGGTAACGAATGATTTAGCGAATGGGCTAATTCGCTAACTTTATTCAAACGAAGTGCCTACTTCGTGCCAGTTGTACCTCGGGTTGTGTGCAAGGTTATAAAAGACAAGAAAAACGAACAGCTCTCCACTGTTCGCCTTCTTCGTTCACCTTAAAGTAACCTTATTCAAAATTTTCTATGAAATTTCAATCGTCACGTGTTGATATTTCTAAGATATCTTTCGATTTCTAAGGTATAGCCGATCATGGCGATCTAATTTTCGTCAAAAATGGCTAAGATTTGATAGTTAAATTCTGAACTGTTAAAGGTTTAAGGGTTTCCGAGTTTATAAACCCCATTTTGGTATAATTTGTGTTGACATACTTGTTAATTTAGATATCATTGTGATCGGATTGTGATTCCGATACCCTTGGTGGACTCTAATCAACATTTGATTATTGTTTGCTGGGTTAATTATGTGTTCATGGTCTCGGTGTTTATGTTTAGTTAGTTTCACGTAGGTATTTAGAGATGTTGAGCCTTAATCTCATCGATCTTAGCTTATGAGCGTGATTCCGAGTACAACGAGATCATTATCTCGATGGTTCAACGATAGTTATGGCCTAATTGAATCTGGGTTTATAATGTTGACTGTTGTTGTTCTTCCTGATTTTGACCTTGACTATGCGAGTCAAATAGAAAGTCTTAATTTTTGACCATTCGTTAATCTTAGGGAATTGGGACTGTTTCGTGTCCAATTCGTTAAGATCTTACACGAACTAGCTAAGCGAATAAGATGTTACACGAACTAGAGTTTAGTTCGTCAAAAATTAAATAGTAATTCGCTATGTTCAGTTCGTTAAAGTATTTACTTGATAGCGAATCGCCTGATTCGTTATCTTATTGTAACGAATCAGTGTGATTCCCAACGAATGACATTTATTAATTAAATTAATTTCAATATTCATTTAATTTAATTAAAGGATTTAAATCGTCTAATACGCGTAAATAGATTAACTACACATATCTTTTAATTATATATATATACACCATCTATAGATATATTGATATATTTTGATATCTCTTCTCATATTCGATTATATTTATACAGTAAAACATGGCTGATCAAGAACAACAAAATCAACCACCACCAGAACAACCTCCACAAGGACAACCACCACAACAAGATCAACAAGCTGAAGTGATCTTATTGCCGTTTGATAAAAAGCATAACATTTGTGCTTAGTTGATCAAGATGTGACTGATTTGGAAACGTTTGGAGCTATGTTGACTTTCTTACGACGTTCAAAGATACACTATGCAATCACTGCTAACCCTAAAGTGTATCTTAGTATAATCAGGCAATTTTGGAACACGACGGAATATGTTGAGGCAGATAAATTGGTTCGAGCTACAATCAATCAGATTCCAATTACGATTGATGTTGAGGTCATTCGTCGGGTACTTCAATTTGACGATAATGATGATAACCCGAGTGAATTTGACAGGACATTGGTTAGAGGTTTATTCACACGCTTGAACTATGGTGGTGATATTCGTAAATCTATGCTGAACAAGAACGGGTTGTGTCCACCATACAAGTATATGTTGCATGTTCTACTTCATTGTATGAGTGGACGTCGCGGTGGGTTTGATGAGTGTCGCCTAAGTTTGCAGTCGGCGTTTGTTGCCCTAATCCTGAACAAGCCTTTCAACTACTCAGAACTCGTCTTTGATCATCTGAAAGAACAGGTTCAGCAAACTCTACAGTCAAAGAAGTTCTTGATGTACCCTCGCTTTTTACAGCTAATTATTCAAGATTTGATTCCGAATTTGGTGATTGATCGGACGTTGGTGAACGATGATCTTGATATGGAACATATGAAAGCTGAAACGGTGCATCGTATGTTAATTTATAGAAAGGAAAAGCCACAGGACAAACGGATGATTGGTCATATAATCAATCCGGATTACGTATGTCCTCCTAATGAGCGCTGGATCCACGATGATTCGGATTCTGAGCGTGAAGGGGGAGAAGGTGGGAACAATGATGGTGGAGATGATGATGGGAATGATGGTGCTGGTGGAACTGGTGAAACAGCTCTTAAAGAACAATAAGATGCAGTCGATGCTGCGTTAGCTGCCACCATTAAAGCTCAACTAGAAAGAAAACGAAAAGGGAAAGCGGTGGAAACTAGTGAGCCATCGAAAATAGACATGTTTCTGAAGGAGCTAGGGTGGTTATTGGAGTACCACCACCACGTCAATCAACTCCTCAAAGCTCGGCGGTGCCGCTAACTACTAGCACTCCGATGCTTACTTTGACGACGACGTTGGTGTCACACGAGAGGCTCGGTCTTATTCCTCAAATGGTGTTAATCGAGATACCGAGACCTCCTGCTGCATTGTCTACAGTATCTCCTACTACATCAATGAGACCTCCTCCTCCGCCAACAACTACTCCTCCTCCACCTCCGCCTAGTGATGTCTCATTCATGAGAATCACTCGGCCTCAAGGACCTGTTCACCCGTCCGTATACAACTTGCCACCAGGTCGTCAAACTGAAATGCTGCTAAATCTGCTACATCTATATGAAAATCAAATGGCAGCTGACCGTAAAAATCAAGAACGACTCATGGAGAATCAACGACAAATGATGAGTTATATTTCTTTCTGTCAGAAGGAGACTAAGTCATTGCGTACGATTGTTGAGTCTCAGGGGGTGAAATTAAAGGAACAAGAAGAGTTGATTTTACAATTAACTTGTAAAGAAGATGCCCTCAAGAAACTCAAGAATGACGACGATGATCCTGACGAATCTGGTGCAGGAGGTGAGCCTAAACAATCGCATGGGTCATCCTCTGGTGCTGGTGTTAGTGGCGATGATGATTCGAGCAAACAAATTATTATTTATCAAGATCCAACAGCTGCCAAGCCAATTGAAATGATTGCAGCTAACACAGTGATATTTGTTGATGAATCAGGGGTGGTTAAGAGTGTGGTGAATAGAGATGAGTTAGAGGTTGGGGAGTTTGTAGAAAGATCGTTGACACGGACGCAGATTTCGATTCTACTTGGGCTGAATAACAATCAGTTGACTGCTTTAGAGACTGAGCCCGATGTCGAAGTGATAACTGAGGAGGATTTGGAAGTTGATCCGTTGTTTATGAATACGGATTTTGTTTATGAGGATGAGGAGATTGAGATGGAGGATGTGACTGCTGATGAGTACCCGGACATGTATCAACACACGAACGTTGATCAAGGTGCTCCGGTATTTCAAGAAGAGGTGTTTAAAGAGACTGAGGATGAATTGGAAAAGGTTGTGCAGCGAACAGTACCCTCACTCAAAGAAGTGACTGATGAGGACGTAGAAAGATGGTTCAAACGTCATAAAGTGGGTAAAATTATCAGTGCTTATCGTTATGTAAATCAAGAAAGAAAAGATACTGCTGCTGCTTGGGTTAAGGCTAATCAGGTGACTACCTTCAAGACCGTTTCTAAGGTACATGGTGATATTGTCTCCTGGCTCTATGATTCTGACCTTAAAGTATTTATAGTCAAGTGGGAAAAGGGTGTCCAGTATTACGAGAAGATAATAGATGTTCTTACAATGCCGCGGTGGGATGTTCGTACCCTCGCGAGACGTCCATTTATCAATCGTGGGGGTTACCGAACAGCTGAGTGGTTTCACCAACACTTACTGTTCGAGGTCAATCATGGCTTCAAATTCTTCAAGCCCCAGGTCCCAAGACGTAAGGGCATTGACGAGATTGATCCAAGGACCGGCTGAAGCATCTCGAAAGTTCTGTAATATATGGTGAAGAAACTTGTCTTGAAAGTGAAGCCGCCAAAGACGATGAAAAAGGTTCCTGTGAAGACAATGCCTCAAGATATTTATCTGTCTTTCAACCGTTGGTACTATAACAATCGTACTGGCGAGGCCATTATTGTTCGCGGTCGAGGACTGCAGACCAAGCTCATCAAGATAATCGACCCGATGTGGTTGGTTAATTTATAAGAGACAGACAATGATGTGCTACACAGGAAGCAGATTTTGATCGAGCACCAAGAAGATTATGACCTGGCTATGCAATTCCAACGAGTCGTTCGTGTGTGTCATGAACATGGAATTCATAGTTGCAGAGACTGGCAGTCCAAGCGCTTCAAATAAGTTAAAGACAAAGAGCTCAAGACGAGGGGGTGTCTGTTAGTTCACGGTTTTGTGTCTTGAGTCTTTGTATTTATCGTTAACGTTTTTGTTTATTATTTAATGTAATAATTAGTTTATTTAATAGCCAGTTCGCTAAGTTAAAGGCTAGTTCGCTAGGGGATGTTAGCGATCTAGCCAAGTAATTATTCCCTCCTGATTCGTTAGGGGATGTTAACGAATCAGGGGGTGTTTCGCTAAGCTTATGTATGTAACGAAGGGGAAGCTGGTTCGCTAGGGGATGTTAGCGAACCAGATCACCTTCTATATATAGTGAACTCCTGTTCACGTTTTATATAGAGTTTTTTAGAGATTAATTAACGAATTATTGTCCAAACTCTCTCTCAAGATTCACCTAATATTATACAGATAATATATTGATAATATATACACATACATAACACTGAATCAAGGTTAATTATGAGCTAGATCCTTAATCGTATTAATCGTATATACACAGATCTGAGATCTGTACGTTGTTACTGTTATTGATACGAGTAATTGGGTTCCAACAAAGGTCCAGTAGCTTTTGGAAGTGATGAGAATGGTGGAAAGATTGTTAGAAAAGGAATCTTAACAAATGGGAAAGTCTCATTTGATAATGTATTTCATGTTGAAGGTCTTCAGTACAATCTGCTGAGTATATCACAAATGTGTGATAAGGGATACAAAGTCAGTTTTAGTGATTCATACTGTTTCATTCTAAAACCTGAGTTTGTGATTCCACCTAAAATGATTATGATGATGGCACCAAGAAATGGCAATCTGTATGAATTGAATATGAAAGATGCTGTTTCAAGAGGAGGTGCATGTTTTGTTTCCAAAGCCACTGAAAATGAGTCAAAATTGTGGCATAGGAAACTGTGTCATGTGAACTTGAAGAACATGAACAGACTTGTTAAAGGTGAGCATGTCATAGGCTTACCCACAAGAGAATTCAAATTGGAAGATCACTGTAGTTCATGCCAAAAGGGAAAACAACACAAATCTACTCATAAGTCAAAACTCATCAACTCAATTGATCAAGCACTTGAATTACCTCACATAGATCTTTTTGGTCCTGTAAGTGTACCAAGTATAGAGAAGAAAAGATATTGTCTTGTGATCATTGATGACTATTCAAGATACACTTGGGTTTATTTCCTAAGTACCAAGGATGAGACTGCAGAGTTGGTTAAAGGTTGTGTAACAATGATTGAGAACAAGTTGAATAAGAAAGTCAAGATGATGAGAAGTGACAATGGGATTGAGTTCAAGAATGGATTTATGCAAGAATTCTGTGAAGCAAAAGGAATACAACAACAATTCTCAGCTCCTAGAACTCCTAAACAAAATGGTGTAGCAGAAAGAAGAAATAGAACCTTAATTGAAGCTGCAAGAACCATGTTAGCAGATGCTAATCTGCCTGTCACTTTCTGGCCTGAAGCCATAAATACAGCCTGCTATGTTCAGAACAGGGTACTTGTCAACAAAAGGCATAATAAAACTTCATATGAAATGTTTCACAACAGGAAGCCTTACATTAAGTTTTCAAGCCCTTTGGATGCAAATGTTTTCTACTGAACACAAGAAACTATTTGAACAAGTTTCAAACAAAGTCCCTGGATTGTTTCTTTGTTGGATATTCTACACACTCAAAAGCTTACAGAGTATATGTGAAAGACCATTTGAGTGTTATAGAATCATCTGACATCATCTTTAATGAGAATCAATTCAATACAGTTGATGGTGCAGCATGGCTGTTTGATCATGAAAAGTTAATAAGGTCTTTCAAGATTTATCCTGAAGACTTTGATGAATCTTTCTACAAGACCAGTGAAATTGAAGAGAAAAAGAAGAAATCATTGGACTTGGAAGAATTATGGAATAAGGTTGCTAGAAAAGAAAAGGAGTATACTTTTGTGAAGAATTCCTCATGTGATATTGGTGAACCTGATCAAGAAAACAATCACAATGTTGAACATGATCATACTGAGAACAATCAAGACAGTCAGGATGTACAGAATGATCAAGTTCAGAATGAAGGTGACACAAGCAACCAAGAAAGTGGAGAAGAAGCTGCATCTACAGCAAGATTTCAAGAACTATTTCAAAGATTGAACTTAGAAAACAATAGTGCATCTACTTCAGGAAAACATAATGATGAAGCACCAGAATTTCATGATGCAGAAACTGATTTGATCATTGAAGAACCAGAGCTCAATGAAACAAATCTTGACACAAATTTATCTACAAATATGATTATACAAACTCCTTATGTGGAAAAGAATCATCCTTCTGAAAACATCATTGGTGATTTGCATGAAAGAGTTACAAGAAGTCATTCTGAAATTGCAAATATGTGTCTTTACTCCTGCTTTCTATCCCAAATAGAGCCAAAGAACATTGCTCAAGCACTGAAAGACAATAGTTGGGTGGAAACAATGCAAGAGGAACTGGCACAGTTCAGAGACCTACATGTGTGGGATCTTGTAGATAGGCCAATAGACAGATATGCAATAGGCACCAAATGGGTTTTTAGAAACAAAAGGGATGAAAGGGGTTTGGTGATTAAGAACAAAGCTAGACTTGTAGCACTGGGATGTCTTCAAGAAGAAGGAATAGACTTTGAGGAAGTCTTTGCTCATGTTGCAAGACTTGAAGCTATCAGGATTTTTCTTGCATATGCTGCCTCAAAGAACATTAAAGTGTTCCAGCATGATGTTAAGTCTGCATTTCTAAATGGAAAGATTGATGAAGAGGTGTATGTAGCTCACCCTTCAGGTTTTGAGGATCCAATGTATCCAAACAGGGTGTATAAGCTAAATAAAGCCCTTTATGGATTGCATCAGGCTCCTAGAGCATGGTATGATAAGCTGTCAAATCATCTTCTTGAAAATGGGTTCAAAAGAGGATCCATTGACAAGACACTCTTCTACAAAAGAAAGGTATCAGACTTTCTTCTGTTACAAGTGTATGTGGATGACATCATCTTTGGATCTACAAATGAACAAATGTGCATGGAGTTTGAAGGGGTAATGAGGTCCAAATACAACATGAGTTCTATGGGAGAAATGAACTTCTTTCTTGGATTGCAAGTTCAACAGAAAGCTGAAGGGATCTTCATTCACCAAAACAAATATGTGCAGAACATCTTGAACAAGTTCAACTGTCATGAGTACAAGACTGCTTCAACTCCAATGGACACCAAAGAAAAGATGATTGCAGATGAAAAGGGGGAGCCTGTAGATGAACATGAATATAGAGCCAAAATTGGATCTCTGATGTATCTGACTGCAACAAGACCAGATATTATGTTTGATGTATGTGTGTGTGCAAAATTCCAATCAAGTCCAAAATTCTCCCACATGAATGCTGTTAAAAGAATATTCAGATATTTGAAGGGAAGACCAGGCTTAGGGATTTGGTATCCAAAGAACCAAGATTTTGATCTGATTTCATATACAGACAGTGATTATGATGGCTGCAACATGAGCAGAAAGTCAACCTCAGGAGGATGCCAATTTTTGGGTGAAAGGCTAGTGTCATGGCAATGCAAAAAGCAGACAACAGTCTCAATCTCTACTGCTGAAGCTGAATATGTTGCTGCATCTGCCTGCTGTGCACAAGTTCTATGGATTCAAAATCAGATGCTGGACTATGGTTTGAATTTTCTGAACACCCCTATTCTTATTGATAATACTGTTGCATACTTTACTGTTAAGAATCTAGTTCAACATTCTAAGACTAAGCACATTGAAATCAGACATCACTTCATCAGAGATTGCAGTGAAAAAGGTTTGATTGAAATGCAAAGAGTTGATACAAGTGACAATTTGGCTGATCTATTCACCAAACCACTTGATAGAACCAGGTTCAACTTTCTTCTGAAAGCCCTGGGAATGATCAACTCTGATGAGATCTGATTAAGGATGTGTGCTTGGTTGTGTACCTATATGTGCTAACTGATTATTTTGTTAGAGGTCACACATAATGAATGTTTAGTGAATATGCTTGAGTATGTTACTAATTATGCTACTGAATATGTTAATTGATATGTGCTTTAACTGATGATGATTTCATAGTCTTGACATGATTGATCTAATTGATATGCTTGTTTGATTATCAGTTGATGTGCATTTGTGATGTTTAGTATAAGTATCTCTTGTTATTATCTACTTGTTAGAACAAGCTTATCTGACATCATTGCTTAATTGCTTGAATATATGCTTTATATGATCTTCTGATGTTATTAAGATAGGTTAGACTTTGAATGTTAGTACTGTCTACTTTCTTGATGATATCAAGTTTGATTAAGATTTGATTATGTTACAACTGTTTATGTCAAAATGAGTCTTATGTCAAAATTAAGTGATAAAATGAAGTTTTCCAATGAATTTTGCATAAATACTTAATTTTGATCAAAACATGAGCATGTTGTTAATGGTGTAGAGATATGATAAGATTATTCAGTTCAAGCTTTAAAAGAAGCTTAAAAGAAGGATTTTTAAAGAGAAGTCTCAAGAAGTTGTTTTTGCTGAAAATTATGTCATTTGCCCAGTTGGAAGGACATGCACTTGTGTATGTTTGGTCCTTAAATCTCTACAGACTCAAAGGATAGCCATTGACCTGAAAACTGAATGCATTTGGGGCAATTATGACTTGTTTCTTATTCCTTCACTTAAAACTATGTCAATAACTCTGACTTTGAAAGGACATATATTCACATGTATGTTTGGTCCTGTTGACCACTTGTGGTCAAACAGGATAGCCATTTACCTTCCAATGAAGAGAAATTGGGGTGATTGAATATTAAACTGTGGTTATATATGGGAAATGATAGTACATTGACTACTTAGCCACTCATATGGATTTAATAGGCTAAAAAGACCATAGTATAGTCATTAACATGTATTGTTGCCTTCCCATGATGATGTAAAATCTAAGGTAATATAAACATAATGAATATGCTAATCTTTATGTGGAGATACATAGTTGTCTTTGCATGTCTCAAGTTAAATCTCTACGAATGATAGGCAGAAAAGTGATTACCCAGTCATACACGAGCCTGTTGTTATTTGGTCAACCAAAAAAAAATGAAGCATCTTTAAATATGACAAAGAACAAAGTTTAAGAAAAATTGACAAAATATCAAAAACAAGGGGAAGTATGAATAAATCAACCAAAAGTTGATAAGTGTTTTAAATATTTTATCAAACAAGAGGGTAACAACAACGAACTACAAAGATGTTGACATAATCTGTCTCATCTTGAATGAAAGGCATGTTATTAACAGTAAGTCCAACGTTCATCCTCTATATATGTTTGAATCTCAAAAAATACAAACATACAATAAGTTCTGTCATACAAAAACAATTTTTGACCAAATACAGGAGGTTGGAGTCAAATTGGGGTGATCTGGGGAAAGCCAAATAAGCTTTGAGAAGAGATATGAGGCATCATAGCACAGTGTTGACCATTAATGCATTATGATTAAATTGAACCTTAATCATATCACCAAAGAAATGAAATTCATGCTAAGTTTATACTTGCTGTTAACCTATCTATGTTGTCATAATAATGCTGAGAATGAAGTATTGAGAAAGCTACTTAGTCAATATGATCCCATTCTTGAGATCTTTTCAGAAAATGGAAGACACTGTTTTGAAGAGAAATATAACTGAAATTTGATCTCTAAATGCACCATTTGCTCTTAAACTATGATCTTTAATGAAAAATATATTTTAACAAGTGGTTTAAGTCAAAAAGCGTTGCATTTTGCCTTTAATTGGCCGAATATGTAAGTTCGGATAAGGTTTGATGTTTTATAACCTTTCCGGGCACAAAACAGTTGAATATGTTTGAATATGTTTCTTCGGGTAAGGTTTGATGATTTATGACCTTTCCAGGCAAGCTTAGTCATTTTTAACTAAGTTTATGATTTTCGGGCATGCTTTGAAGTATTTACACTTTCCGGGTAGAGTACACTGTTGTACTCATTTCCCGAGCAAGCTTGAAGTCTTGAGATGATTATGTGGTATAGCTAGCTTTTAACAAGACATTCCTGTTTCGGGCAAGCTTTGCATTTTATATGCTGATTGTGAGTTCAAGCAAACTTTGTGAACTTAAGTTAGTACACTGAGTAAGCTTTGTGATTTATGTGAATATGTTGTTAGGAAAGGTTTGTTAATCTTTCCAGGCACACTTAGATAGTATTATTTAAGTTTGTCATTTTCGGGTATGGTTTGACATGTTGAAATTCCCTCGAGTAAGGGCATACCTGATGATTGAATGTGTTTATCCTAGCAAGTATAGTGCTAACATAGGATTTTTGGGCAAGCTCTTTGAAATTTTAGACTATAGCACACTTAAATGTTTATGTGTTTTAATTTCATTTCTAGCATGCTCTGTGATATGTGTGTTTATGATTTCTTTGAAATTACAAGTGTTTTCGGTAAAACTTTGTTTTCCGGGCACACTTTATATTTCGGGTACACTTTTGTTCCCTCAATATACTTGGTAATTTCAAAACTTAACTTTCCGAGTACACTGTCTGCTATAAATCCTTTTACGGGCACACTTTGTACTATATGAAGGTTATTCGGGCATACTATTCTCTTGAAAGGTTGCTCGAGCACACTATGGTTCCAAGTATACTTGATTAAATATGTTTTTTATATGCTTGATTGAATATGTTTCTTATTCTGATAGGGTTTGTGCTAGATTAAGTTTTTAATTTGAATTTGAGAAATCTATATGGGTGTCTTGATTGATTCCTAGTAAGGATGTTTATTTTATGTTTATACTTGATTATTTATCTTGTAATTAAGTTCTCAAGAAATCTAGTATTTCGGGTAAGCTTTCTTCATTATGTCTTAACTTTAAATAAATTAGCTTGATCGAGCAAGGTTTATAAATAGAAGGATTCGGGCAAACTTTGTATATTCAAAATGAAAATTTTTTTAAGCAAGGTTTGACCGGGTAAACTTTGTGTAAGTGGAAATATACCGAGTAGACTTTGGTTATATGTTAAAATTTTCCGAATAAGGTTTACTAAAAGGGTAAATAAATGTTTTAATATATCAAGTGGATAATGTTACTGTGTGACAGCTAATAACTCACTAAACGACAAAAAGCATTTAAACCCACTTTCAAAAGGTATATAAGAGGGAGTTAGGCAAAATTTTCAACATTATTTTTCCCTCTCTCTCCTTCCACTGCAAACTGCTTACTCTCAAAGAAACCTAACCGACTAATCGCATTTTACTTCAATCCAAACCCTAACTTGAATTAGCCCTCTAATTCCGACTCGGTAAGCAACATTAATGTGTTTTCCGACCACAATTAGACTATAATGGGCTTTGATTATGTATCTGATTACTAATATTCTGTTTATGTGTTTAGGTTATAAACTTGTCGAAGAACAGGTTCTTGATGATTTTTCTTTCTCTTTCTTCTTCATCTTTATACCTTGAAATTACTTAAAGTACTGAACTTTATGACTAATTTCATTTTGAATATGTTTGACTGTGTTGTTCAGATATGATAGAAGAAGAAGAAGTTCAACCTAAGTATGCTTTTGAGAAGAAACAAAATATGTGTGCACTTTTACAAGTCACACCTGACAACGAGCCAGTGGCACCAATGATAACCTGGATGGCTCGATCAAATGTGAGCTTTGCTTTCACTGAAAATCCTGTTATCTACAGAAATCATTCATTGGATTTCTGGAGATCTGCAAGACTAGTTGATGATGTTAATGGTCGGAGAATTGAAGCAACAGTTGCAAGACAAGAGATACAAGTCACTGAAAGAATGATTAGACGTTGCTTGCAGTTACGCGATGATGATCATAACCATATAAACTTTAATACTGATCACCTGATGAAAATTTTTGAACAAGCGATGGGATATCAAGGGACAGTACATGAGGGGCGATTTCAAAAGGGAATGTTCCGTATGTTGTACAGATTTTTGATACACCATGTGATACAAGGATTTGCTTCAAGGAAGGGGTCATGGACTCTGATGAGTCGTGATCTAGCTAATGCCACTGTTGGTATTGTATATGATCTGCCTTTTAACTTTTCAAAGATGATATTTAAAGGCATGGTGGGAAATTTAAAGAAGGCTGAGGTAGATAGATTTTTGCAGTATCCAAGGTTTCTACAGATAATTTTCAACAGAGAATTGCAAGATCTACCCACTATTGGCATAACCCACCTACTCCAGAACCCTGACACTTACAAGAGAATTAAGAATCCGGGTGTGGCCAATCGATTCAATGCTGAAGTTCCTTTTGGGATTCAGCCATGGTTGTTAAACCATGAATTTGAGATAATGTCAGTGCCTGAGTTAAGCTCAGAGGAGGAAGAGGTTGATGATGTTGAGAGTGATGATGATGACTCTGATGATGGAGATGATGGAGGAGCTAGAGTAGCTACAGACATTGTTGCACCTGATCAGGGGGAGCAACTTGAGCATACAAAACAACCTATTCCAACACCACCACAGACCCCACCACACATTGACCAACCCATTGTTCCATCACCACCACAAACTCCACCACACCAAATCACTCACACACCGCCTCAAACCCTAACCATAAGCCAACCAGAAGTGTCAACACATACATCCCTAACACAACAAACACCACCACAATTTAACCCAAGTCATTTTGATCCATTAATTTCTAGCCCACCTCATACACAATCACCACCACCATCCATTTTCCAAACTCGCACCACAGAAAAACCTGAGTTTGAATCTTTTTCTACATCACCACCCACAACGCCAATCACTAACACAGACCTGTTCCAGAGAAATTTGGACTTAATGTTGGAGAATGCTGAATTGAGAAAAAGAAATGAGGAGGTGACAAATGAAAATGTGATGCTGTTAGAGAAGTTGGTACATGCAGACTTGAGAATTCAAGCCCTGGTGCAGGAGGTTGAGAAGACCTCAGCTGCCCCAAAACAGGGGGAGAATGAATCTATGCCAACTGTCTCAGGTGTGAATATTAAAGATACTGCAACAGTTGTGGAGACTGCTGATAGTTTGAAGTTGATTATGATTTATTATGATGATGGAGAGGAAAGTAGTGAAGAGAGGAGGATTGATGATGATGAATATGATGGTGACAGATCAGATGTTGGTGAACAAGATTATGATTACAATGAAGAAAGAATTGATGAGGAGAATGTTGAGAGAGAAAATGAGACTGAAATGACAAATGTTGAGAAGAGTGTAGAGAATGTAGCTGCAACTGATATGGCTACTGATGTCTTAACTGACATGCAGATTGGAGTTGAGACAACTGAAGTATTAAATGAAGGAGATACTGCTGTTAAGGAGCCCATCACTCAAACTGAACAACCAGAATGCTCCAAGAGGGCAGAGTATGATCCTGAATTAGAAGCATTAGAAAAGGAGATTGATGACTATGTACAGTCAGAGGATGAAGAGGATGTAAGGAGGAGGATTGAGAAAGGCAAGGCAAAAGTCAGTGTAAAAGATCCTGTAAAGCCTATTCATAAAAAGATGTGTCGTTTACAGATGATGATACTGCTGATGCTAATGCCCTGAGAGAACAAGAGAACATCTTAAGAGAAACAAGGGATAGGGAAATTCTAGCCCAATCCATGACTCCTGAAGAAATTGCAGAACAGGAGATCTTGATCAAACAAGCCAAACTTGTAAAAGAAATTTCTGATGATGTGGTTGATCAAGAAGTAATTGAAGCCTTGATTAAGCTGAGAAAGCAAGAGGAGGCTGAAAAATCATTGGCTATGGTGGTTAGCAAGTTTCAACCTGAAAGTCAACAATCAGAAACTGCTGAACCAACCAATCTGAATATTGGTTTGATTATTGAAGAAGAAAGTGGTGAGTCCATTACTTCAATGGCTGCCAAGAAATGGATTGATCAAGTAAAAGAAGATCTGAAGAAGAATCATACTGACAGCTGGTCAGAAAGGGTGAATGTGCCTGAGCCTGATGAAACACTTAACCAGAAAAGAGAAAGACTTTCTAAACTTCATGAAGAATTTGCTGAAAAAGTCAATAGGTTTGCCAAGACCTACCTGAGGAGAAAGAGGACATATGAGCAGTCTGAACATGAAAGAGCTTATAAGAGGGGCAAGTGGGATGATAAGAACTAGTATTTTGTTGAAACACCAGAAGATGAAGCTAGTCCTATAAGGGCTGTCCCACTACAAACCTTGCAACCAGGTGAAAGAGTTCAAGGTGTCCCTGATGTGCCAAATAGAAGTGAACCAGATCATCCACCTTCTGATGAACCAAAGATTGATGCAATGAATGATTTAACTGAAGGATAGGATGAGTCTGAGGATTCAGATGATAATGATGATGACCCTGAGAATGATCAAGGAAAAACTGTCAAAGTTACCAATGTTGTGTCCCCACAAGTTGTAATGACTGATGAACAGAGGGCAAACATTGAGTTGAGTATGAGAGAAGCTAAGAAGAGTCATCCTTTGGTTGTAAAATTGAGAAGATATGGAATAAGTTTTGACTCATTGGCTGATCTTGATGATGATCAGTTGCATATTAGACTTGATAAATAGAGAGATGCCCTGAAGAAAAAGATGGAAGAGAAAAACAGAGAGAGTCAAAAATTCAGGGATTATCTCAGAAGGCACAACTATTCTGAAAAAGATCTGTCTCACTTTAACTTTGACCAACTTCAAGATTTATACAACAGTGAGAGAGAAAAGGTCATTGAAAAATGTGTAAAAGAGAATGAGAAACTTGAAAAGACAGAAGCTTTGAAGAAAAAGTTTGGAGGAATGTGTAGATACCTGCTGGAGAGAGGTATGAAGCCTGAAATTGTTGAGCATCTGTCAAGAGAGTCAGTGGTAGATCAGTATAATAAATTGAAGAGAAAAGAAAAGCTGAAAAGAGCTCAAACTGAAAGGTCTACCAAACAGGCTGAAGAAACTGATGAACCTCATGCTAAGAAAAGAAGAATTCAAACTTTGAGGGAGAAGACAAAAGAACAAGTCAGATCAGTTGAAACCCCTACTCCTCAAGAAGTAAAGCCTGTACCTGAGGATGAACCATTTGTTCCTTGGGAGAATGAAGAGATGATCAACATTCTGAGAAACATAATGATCAATCAAAGAGGAAATGAGTGAAGCAGACTTTAATGTCTTGGAAAAGGAGGATCTGAAAAAACCTTTTCTATCTTCAAACGAATGAATGGGAAAAAGCTTTAAGAGAAGGTGAGAACCCAAGATACTATGCAGATGGAAGATTTGTGCCTGCTGGGTTGGCAAGAACTCCTGGAATGACAAAAATGTTACTAGAACTTAAAGAACATGGAGTAGATGTTGTTGAACTTGCCAATCTTCCAACTGAAATGGTAGAGGCCATCTACATAAAGTTTTTCAACTTGAGGCCTGGGAAACCAAAGAAGTCTATTCCTTTCAGGCCTCCAATTTCAAGAAGATTTCCACAAGGTGGAAGAGGTCAAGGAGGAAGAGGTGAATCAAGCAGTTCTGCACAACAAAGAACAAGACCACAATCTGATGTGGATCTACCAAGAGAACTATACTTTGACTCTGTTACTGATTCATTGAAGGTGATTATGGAGAGCAGACAATTGAGAGAGATTGTTGTTAGGAGTGACTTCCGTGAATATAATGAAGAGCAACTGAAAAAGATGGTGACTCTTAGATTGTATGATTATCGGAACATAAACAAAATGGCAGGTAGACAGATGAATGATCTGTCAAAATTCTTGTATGAAGAAGCTGACAAAGGGTTCAAATTCTTGAAAGAAAAGAGAAGTTGGAGAACTATCCAACTTCACAAGTCAAAAAGGACTGGAAAGCTGAAGAGAATAGACATAGCTGAGAGAGATTATCAGATGACTATCAGAGAAGAGAATCCTATGTCTAACATGAATACATGCATAAGTCTGGGAAGAAGAATGAGACGCCCCAACTACACAGTGCAGAGGAATGGTATTATAGCTGAAATTGAATACAAAGAGAATGCTGATCACTTTGTACTAAGAAACTCTGATGGGAAAATACTGGGGATTATTAAGAAAGATGAAGACTTAACCTGCCTGCATAATGAAGATTTGATGGATATAAGGGATTTGGCTATACCAGAAGGTCACACTCACTACCAAGCCCTTAATATCTTCAAAATGAAAGCTGCTTCAAAGATAGTCAATCGAAGACAAGCCGTTCTTAATGCAAGAAAGAGACAAGATCAATAGAATATGCTTTGTTTTGTAATGTCTTCGGACAGCTTTTGATTATGTAATCTGTTTATGTTATTTGATTATGTAATTTGACTTTGAACTTTGATGTGTATTTTTTACTAAGTGTGTGTAACATTAGAAATGTTTTGGGTCAGCTGAGGTGTTCCAATCTAGGGGGAGTTTGTTGAGTCAAACAATTGACCTAATGGGGAGATTGTTGAGTCAGAGATTCGACCAAAATGAAGTATATGGAAGATTGGAATCTTCTCAACCTCCTCAGAATTCGCTAAGTATGGATCCGGGCACACCTTAGACTTCCGAGCAAGCTTTTACTTAGTCGGGTACGATATTTTGTCTATCGGGCAAGGTTTACTTCAAGTAGTCTTCTTTAGTGGATATCCGAGCAGGGTTTGCAAATTAGTGCATTACCGGGCAAGGTTCACTAGTTTATGTAAATCCGGGCAAGGTTCACTTTATCAAGCAAGTCTGTTCTTCATAGCCAAGTAAAGTTCACTCCCGAGTAAGCTTTTGGCTAACCAAGTCCATGAAGCCAAGTGATTGGAAGACCGGGCAAGGTATTCATTAATAATTATGGTCCGAGCAAGCTTGATGTATAAATGGAATATCTCTAAGTAACATCGGGCAAGGTTCAACTCAAGCAAGGAACAGTGCTCCCGAGTACGCTTTGCTAATAAGTTATATTATAGCAAAGAGTTGAAATGGAGCATCGAAGAACAAGGTTGCTCGCAAGGGTTTGTTGGGCAAAGTCTAGCAAAGTCAAGAACACTGAAGTCTACCCAGTGAGTATTTTACTTGGTAAAATACTCTTCAAGTAAAGTCTACCCGGAAACTGATCCCGAGCACACTTCTATGTTACCAAGTCTAAGGCAGGCAGAGCACACAGTCTACTCGGAGAAGTTTACTTATCCAGAGCCTACCCGGAAGACTTGTTTTACACTTAGAATATTTTCTGATTATGTAATTTGAATATGTATTTACGTTTGGGGTTTCTAGAATGAATGACAGCTGTCCTAGGTTGGCAGGCCTATAAATAGAATGTTTTAGGGCACGCCGCCAAGGATACAGAGACAACACACGGACAAAGTCATACAGACACATTTATTAAGATAGAATATTGTGTGTGACGGCCGTCTTTGTACGGATAAACCCTCCTTCAAGAAACCCTAAATCGATAATCCTATTTGTATGATGAATGTTATATAAATGGAAATCTTTTGAGTGAATCTTGTTTGTGTTGGTTATCATTGAATACTTATTAAGCAACCGTATGTTTGTTATTGATTCCGCCTTTAACAAACGGATATCTTTCTAAATATAGCAACCCGTCATTAACTCCCTTGTCAACACATCAATTTGTGTGAGTTATGACATGATTAAGTAAGATCCAGCTGAAATCAAGGGACCCGACAAAAGTGGTGACTTTAACTGCTCATGAACAAAATTTGGTTCATGAGCTTGCTGTTGCTAAGGCTTCCGCCGAGGATGAGCGGAGCAAGGTGGAGGCCTACGCCAAGGACCTTTATGAACAGCGTCATAAGGTCGGCTGAGAGAGAAGCTCTCTTGTTGAAAAAAAAAAGCTAACTGTTGAGCGTGGGAAGCTAGAAGGTGAGATGCAGAAGCTTCTTAATGAGATGTTTATTGACGATGTTACTATTGCTGATCTCCAGACCATGGTTAATGAGATCCTTTCTGAGAAACGCCTACTGTTTGAGCAAGGTATTCCTCATGTTGTCTCTTATTTCTTACATAGTGGTGACTTTCAACTCTACCCATGGTGAAGTTTATACAAGGGTCATTGATCATGGTCGACACCATGGCATGTCCATTGGATTTGAGGCAAGTCAAACTGGCCGTCCCCTTGAGGGACTTTCAGGCTACCGACCCCATGCTTCCACTGACTTTGTAGCCGCTATGAGAGCTAAGAAAGATGAAAACCTTCCCTTACCTTGAGGTTTTTGCTCGCTGTCATGATTTACCTTTCTCATCTCTTCAAGGTATGGAACCAAAAGGTCTCAAGAAGAAACTTGCATATCGGTAATAAGCCACAGTTGACAAGACTACTGGGAAAGTTAGTTCTGATGGAGACCATCAGGAGGATGCAACTGATGATCGACATAATGTCGAAGAAGCTGCCATCAAAATTCTCATTGACCAGCCCGCTGATGATGAAGGTAGGGAAGTTGAGCTTACTCCTTCCTGTGCTACTGATCTTGAGCGTACTCCTTCTTCTTTAAGAGAAGTTGAGCATGCTTCCTCTCATGCCTCTTCTGAAGCTTCCCCTGATGCCTTTGATGCTGAAGTGAACACGCTATACGGGGACCTTTTGGTGAAGCTTCTAAAGTTTCTGGATAGGAGGATGCTGCTGGTAAGTAACTTTGTTGTTTATTTTTAGGCTTCGTGTGCGAAGCTTCTTTATATTTGGGTATGTAAGCCTTTGTTGGCATGAACAATTTATAACTTGTTATGTATGATGTTTGTAGCACCTCCTAAGGTACCTTTGTGTTTGATTCTATTTCGTAGTTGTTTATTGATGTGCTAAAAGTAGTCAAATAATTATTAACTAAATTACGCTAAACTAGACACTAAGTAATACTCTAGACTCTTTAAAACTCGACTAAACTATTGACCGGCAAGCGAACTGGTTGACTCTGGTATAGCTAAGTAAGTCCGGATATCGAACCCACGAGACTCGTTAAATTACGTATATTAACTAATTAGACTCAACTGACCGACACGACTATTTAATTATTATTTATTAAGGGGGGTTTTAAATGAATTATTAATAAACTAAATAAAACAACTAATTAAGAAAAGACAAGAAAAAACACAAGACAATTTAGTTCAGCTGATTCAGATGGTAATGAAAAACCACCTAGGCTGGAATTCCCAAAGTTTCAGTTATCAAATAGTTGGAAAATAATAGTTATGGAACTGGGATCGTAAAATAGACACTTAATAATAAACCCGAACAAGACCCCTGGCCCTTCTCAATAAGACACCTATGTGTTTCTAATAAGTTTTAAGGCACACCAGTTTTATAAATTAAACTCCCTTGCGGTGATCTAATTAATTATGAAATAGTACCTTTATAATGAAATCCTACCTTTCAGCGCGGAAATCAAAGATAATTTGATAAACTAAATTGACTCGCTAAACAATATTAATTAATCAAACCTAGACGGACTCCTTACGAAGAACTAAATCTAGCAATCTTAATCAACAAATATCTAACAATAAGCTATCACCTTACAGCTTTCTAGGTTAGCAGCACACTTTTATTCATTTGACTAATAATATTATTCCTATGATCTTATTCGAATTCAATCACAAACTAGTCAAAAACACAGTAGATGACCTAACGAAATCCTATTATATGAAACAATCACCAATGATGATATGGAATAATAAAACTAGATCAACCAAAACCAAGTGCACATACGCATCAATCAAATAAACCAAATAATTTACTGAATCATAAAACCATAACGAAAAGAAATAATCCAACTAAAATCAAAACATCAACGATGGTTCATCGATAACCTAGGCAGACTATTAAGTTTTAGCATAGCATCTTCAAATCAAACAAAACAATATTAATAGAAAACATGGTGAAAGTGTAGGTTCCCAGCCGGATCTACACATGAGTATCTCGTAACAGGAGGGTGCGGAATCCCCTACGTATGCTATACGATTGTTTATACGACAGAGACGTAAAGAACACATAACACGTAAGAACAAAGGTTTACTTGTTATTAGATGTCAAACCAAACAACCGATAAACCTAGCCGTCCAAGACAAACTGATCAGAATTCTCTACAAAGAAGGCCGAAGTTAGGTTTATATAATCACGACAACTTCGCCTAACAGACTAGGCGAAGTTGTCCCTAACTTCTCTATTATACTAACTTCGCTATTACCCACTTTAACTAACAAGATCACCAAAACCTAATAATCAAAGTAACGATTACAGACACGATAGACTCAAGACTAATGAACTACTGGCATAATGCACCAATAGACTCCCCCTTTGCAGTAGCTTCATTTATCTTACAACTTTGTTTCGTCTCGTAATCCAAAAAGCCGTACTATCCATCTTTAAGCATGCATCCCTTGTCTCACACAAACTGAGACCACCCTTTGATACTTCCTCGCTTCATCTTTCCAAGCTGGAATATAAAGGATCTTCTTTTCGTTTAGTACCTACAAATCAGCTTGAGACAAATTAACCAGGTGCATAGGATCATACACCCTCAAGATCTTCTGTTCATCCTCATCTTCCATCACGGCTTCAGCGGTCTCACAATCAACGTACCACCATTTAAGATCTTTCATCACATCTTGAGGCATGGTTTTCATTGGAGCCTCTTTCATACATCGAATCAGTTTGTACTTTATCATCATCCACGGCTTGCCATCTGCCTTCATCCCCCGTTTAGTATCTTCAACCAATTTCCCTTTTTGAGGCTTCAACAACACAAACTTTTTCTCTTTAACAACTTCACTCCACACAATCTTACCAACCTTGCTAGCAAACATGTCCCCACTTCTATTAATCAACCTTAAACGAGCCAAATCCTTCACCTCACATTCAGGCAACGTATTGAATGATCTCAATCTCTTAGCAAAATACTGAATCCCATCATATCTCTTAACCACGAACACCTTAAGTTGATCATCGTACAACCAACAGATAATACCTTTCTTTGATTCAGCATACCCATTGATATTGTAACTCCTTTTGAACATCGGAGTCACCTTCGATTTCTTTGTCTTGTTAAACCAGTGAGCACACTCTTCTTTCCACCTTGATTGTTCTTCCCACTCAGACTCCCCAACTCCACTACTTTCTTGACTTACCTGTTCCTGACCACCACTAGGAATATCATGTTCAATACCATCATCTGCTATCTCCCCTTTCTCTAAACCACTATCAATCTCAATCTATTCACCAGTCTTTTCAATCTCATTAAAAGACAGCACGTCCTCAACCATATCGTCCTCATCATCTACCACAATAGTCCCACCACCTGCACTGCCAGATGGAACAGTACACTCCCCCTGAGATGTTGAAGCCCCAAGAGTTTGCTCAGTTATTCGCAACTCATCACCTGCATCTTTCGATGTATTGGGATCATCATCTCTGTCCTCTCTCCTCTTAGTCCTCAATTCATCACCTTTGGAACTACTCTCCCCCTGAGATGCTAAGAACTGTTTTAAAGCATCAAAAAGTTTACCATGTTCAATAAGGAGAGAAGACTGAATTTGATTTTCAGCCACCAGTCAGTGAATAGCGTGAGTTTGAATGAGATTAATCCTTGACTGTTCAACTATAATACGTTCTAGAGCCGCTATTCGCTCTGAATCGGAAAACGGAGTATCAAAGGCAAATGACATGTGAGAAATGTCTTGAGCATATGGCGGAGGAATACCCAAAGTCACTGGAATCTCTGATGAAGATAGAATAGTAACCGGAGGTGGAATTGTAACCGAGGACCCAACAGTTGCCACCACAGTAGATTCAACAAACATAGCCACAACTTCAGATGGAGTAACAGTACGTTGTGGTAAGGAAGCAATCTCTGGCACTGACATCTCAACTGTAGATGGTACAATAGACGGTGCAAACAAAGCCACCGTTGGTATACTAGATGTCACTAGTAATGGAGTAGATGAGGATGGGACCAGTGTAGACATACCAGATAACTGTGGAGGAGTAAAATGAACAACACTCAATCTTTCACCGGCTCTAGCCCTATTTGATCTACGTACTAAGGCATGTATCTCCTCTTCATAATACAACTCACTATCATCATCTGAATCTTTCTTTCGTTTTCCTTGGATTCTCTCTTGTGCAGCCAGAACTCTCTGAGCTTCAACAGCTTCATCAGTGGAAGAATCAGATAATGTTTTGTTAGAATCCTCAACAGAGGGAAGAGAGTGACTAACTGAACCAACGATCGAAGAAGATGGTACCCCGGACAATTTGATTAAAGAAACCTGAACTTCAGAAGGCACACCAAAGATCCCATGTACCCCCAAAGCAGCATCAAGATCTGTCCCCTCTGAGGCAGACATAACAGGATAAGTAACTGGATCATCCAATACAGGAGCATCTTGAAAACATGAACTGGAGCATCATAAACCACGGGAGGTGGTTGAGGAATATCAGCTTGTGCTTGAACAGGATCAGCAAAACCATCTTCTAGTGGAGCGATATAGGCTGGATTCACAAGATACCTAAATGAAGCTGTCAGGTCCCAGATTTCAGCTGGATCTTACTTAAATCATGTCATAACTCACACAAATAGATGTGTCAACAAGGGAGTTAATGACGGGTTGCTATATTTAGAAAGATTATCGTTTGTTAAAGGCGGAATCAATAACAAACGGGGTTATTGCTAACAATAATCAAAGGTAACTAACACAAACAAGATTCACTCAAAAGATTTCCATTTATATAATATTCATCATACAAAGGTAATCGATTTAGGGTTTCTTGAAGGAAAGTTTATCCGTACAAAACCTAGGACCGCCGTCACTTTCGAGAAATATTCTTTCTTATCCGAAAAGTGTAAAGGCACAAAATTCCTTACTGGTCCTTAGGCGGCGTGCCCTAAAACATTCTATTTATAGGCCTGCCAATCTAAGACAGTTGTCATTCCTTCTAGAAACCCCAAACGTAAATACATATTCAAATTACATAATCAGAACTATTCTAAGTGTAAAACAAGTCTTCCGGGTAGGCTTTGCAACAATATTCATTTTCCGAGTAGGTTGTGTACTCTGCCATCCTTCAGGACTTGGTAACATAGAAGTGTGCTCGGGATCAGTTTCCGAGTAGGCTTTACTTGAAGAGTATTTTACGAACTGGGTAGACTTCAATCTTCCTGACTTTGCCAGGCTTTGCCCGACAAACCCTTACGAGCAACCTTGTTCTTCAATGGTCCATTCAACTCTTTGCTAGAAAATAACTTATTAGCAAAGTGTGCCGGCAACATAGTTCCTTGCTTGAGTTGAACCTTGCCCGATATTACTTAAAAGATATTCCATTAAATCATCAATCTTGCTCGGACCATTATTATTAATGAATACCTTGCCCGGTCTTCCAATCACTTGGCTTCATGAGCTTGGTTAGCCAAAAACTTACTCGGGAGTGAACTTGACTTGGCTCTGAAGACCAGACTTGCTTGATAAAGTGAACCTTGTCCGGATCTGCATAAACTAGTGAACCTTGCTCGGTAATACACTAATTTGCAAACCCTGCTCGGATATCCACTAAAGAAGAGTTCTTGAAGATAACCTTGCCCGATAGACAAAATATCGTACTCGGCTAAGTAAAAGCTTGCTCAGAGGTCTAAGGTGTGCCCGGATCCATACATAGTGAATTCAGAGGAGGTAGAGAAGATTCCAATCTTCCTTATATCTCCCTTAGGTCAAATCTTGACTCAACAAAAGTTGTGTGTCTCGGGCGACGGTCAACATTGCTTCGTGTGCTCGACGTTCGAAACTGATCAAAAATCCTCTTGTTCACACTTTCCACAAAAGACATAGGACTACAATGTTGAAGATTAGGAGCGACGTGACTAAGAATCATCTTTAGAAACCTAGGATACATCAAGAAACTGTCCCGAGCTACAGCCCACCGCTGACGATCAATCTCATAGAACACCATTTGGCTTAAGCTAAATGGTTTATTATATTCCAGCGTGGTCATAGCAGATTGCATTATCGCACCCATACCATCGGATCCAGCTTTGCGACCAGACATGAAAACGATCAACACGTGCATCAAGAAACGCCATTGGTCTAGTAAAAATACCTTTCTGCGTTGTGAGTCTTCCAACGGACCCCATACTATCATATTCAACCGTTCTCCAAAACTCTTCAATATTTGGTAAAGAGATCGGAAGAGTTGTAGTGATAGCATGAAAGATCCTTAAGCGGATGAGAAATGAACTAATCTCCGAGTATCTAGGTCTAAGGTCACATACATGTTGTGTCCCCGAAAGAATTGTCTCTTATCTTCCGTCTCCTCCATCACCACCTGTGCCACCAGCACCCGCTACCGCAGCCATACCTGCAAAGCAAACGAGCTAAGTTAGACAAAAGCTTAATCAGTTGGTAACTTCGTTTAGCATGTGAGCCACGAAGTTAGAGTGCCAGCAAAGTTAAGATCAATAGGGTGTAAGGAGCGAAATTATTAGTCAAGCGAAGTTGGTGATGACTTCGCTATTGTGATAACTTTGCCGTATGAACAGTCCAGAAATCGACGTCCTTTTCCGTTGCAAAGAAAGACGATCATAAGACCAACGAAGGTACTGCAAGATCCGATTAAAGCCATAGAACACCCGATATCACAAATACATTAACAACCGATGAGTATTAAAGACCTTAGAGTTATCAAAGGAAATCAATAAAAACCGTACATTATAGAAAGGATTAACAAACATCAGTAACAAATTATGAATCGTTATTAGATAATGGACCTTGTAAGTAGACCAAAATCAGATTTGGGCAAGATTGATTCAGAAGATAAGTTCGCCGAGGGTTTAAGAAAAGTTGTTTGACCTATTTTGACCAAAGAGGTGTTTATATACTTTCAAAAAACCCTGGAGGCGAAGTTAAGTCAACTTCGCCGTCACTAACAACTTCACCATAGAGAAGTTAATTTTAGAAAATTTTGAAAGATATGGATCAAGAACGAGTAACCCAAGATTTATAAGTAAAACAACTTTAAAATAATCGAATAAAATAAAATAGAATAAAATAGACGGGATTAAATTTCAGTCTTTTAGAGAACCCATCGTGTTTAAGAAAAGATCCGAACATAGAATCATATTGATTAAGAGGATGTCACTAGGATTCATGTTCAATGCTATTATGACATAGAGAAACAGGTTAAAGGCGGGTATGAAACTTAGCATGGTTTTCATTGCTTCTGTGATACTGGTTAGGTTTAATTAGGCTTAGAATTTAGATGGACATTATTTTAGGACCTGTGATGCTTCCTATCTATTCTCAAGGCGTATTTGGCTTTCTCCAGATCACCCTGATTTGACTTCGACCCGTAGTGTCTGATTAAGAGATGTACATGAGAGTCGGCTTTACAAGCCTTACATTAAGTGTGTACAAGACTCAATTGATGCCTCATCCTAGTTGTATTAGGCTTTTGAATTTCAAAGGAAACAAACGTCATTATTATTATTATTATTTGGAACAATAACGAACACCTGCAAGTCCCGAATATGGATCATTGCAGGAAGATAAAACAATATACGCGGGGATCAAGACACTAACGGGCTCTGTATGACTGGGTAATCATTTTTCTGCCTATCATTCAGAGATATATATGTGGAGACATGCACATTTCAAAATGATTCTCCACAGTAAATCGAGCATATTTAATTTGTATCACTTCAACTTTTACGCACCATGGAAAGCTACCGTGCCAAACAATGACTGTTCTAAAGTATTTTAAGCTTAATAACTTCACCCGTTAGGCACACAAAATCAATTTATCTATCATTTTCCAAAGGTTGGATCAGTTATCAATTTAAAACTGATTTTGAAGCTTCTTGAGAAGCTATAGACTGAAAGAGTATATCATTTCCCAAAAAAAAACAGTTTACATTCAGATGCCCCGGTCACCTCTAAGCTATTGGGTAAATAGCTATCCCAAAAATCCAGTAGATTAGCAGGACCAAACACATATGAATATGTGTCCCTCCAACTTAGTATAACCGACATAATTTTCAGCAAAGGAATAGAAACCCATCACAACCGCCCCAGATGCTTTTAGTTATTAGGTTAATGGCTATTCTTTTAATCCACAAGTAGATACAAGGACCAAACATATTCAAGAAGATGTCCTTCAAACTTAAGCGACCGACATAATTCTCAGCGATAGTGACGTTTTTTTAATAACAAAAAGAAACATGGTTACTCGGGATTGATCATCCCATTAAGCTCAGTTAGGTTTTGAAAACGAGAGCGGTCAAAAGCTTTTGTAAAAAGATCGGCAAAGTTTTCCAGCGAATCAACCTTTTCAAGCATGATTAATTTCTACTCAGCACAATCCCGTATAAAATGATGACCAATGTCAATATGTTTTGTTTTACTATGTTTAACGGGATTGTTAGTTACTGAGATTGCAGCAGTGTTATCAATGTAAATAGGAGTTTGAGTGAAATTCATACCATAATCTCGCATTCGTTGTTGTATCCACAAAACCTGGGAGCAGCAATTTGATGTTGCCATGTACTCAGCCTCACAGGTGGATATGGCAACAGAGGTCTGCTTCTTGCATTGCCACGACACCAATCTTCCTCCAAGAAACTGACAACCACCAGTTGTCGATTTCCTATTCTGATTGCATCCTCCATAGTCAGAGTCTGTGTATGCTACCAGATCCAGTTCTCCTCCTTTTGGATACCAGAGACCCAACTTAGGCTTTCCTTTAAGATACAACAAAATTCTCTTCACGCCTTTCATGTGCGACTCCTTTGGATTAGCCTGAAAACGAGCACAAAGACAAACTACAAACATAATGTCAGGTCTGGAAGTAGTTAAATACATCAAAGAACCTATTATAGCCCGATACTGAGTGGGATCCACATCTTTATCACTGTCGGAGTCAGCACCCAGTTTGTGGTTGACACAGATTGGAGTGTGAAACGGAGTGCATTCTTTCATCTTAAATCGTTTGAGCACATCGTGAACATATTTAGTTTGATGAATAAACATGCCATCCTTCTTATAATCTACCTGTAAACCCAAAAAGAAAGTTAATTCACCCATGGTGCTCATATCAAACCTTTTCTTCATGACCGCTTCAAATTAGTGACACATAGAAATCTTTGAGGCCCTGAAGATGATATCGTCCACATAGACCTGAACGAGAAGAAAGTCCTTCCCATTCCACTTTACAAACAATGTACTGTCAATCTTTCCTCTCACAAATGCATTCTCCAGCAGGTAATCTGATAAAGTTGCGTAACAAGCTCGTGGAGCTTGATGTAGACCATATAATGCTTTACTGAACTTGTACACACGATCTGGAAAGTCTGGATCAGGAGAGCCGAGAGGTTTCTCGACATTTACCACTTTATCGACCTTGACATTTAGAAAAGCACTCTTAACATCTAGCTGAAACACCTTCATATCTTTGTGAGCAGCGAAGGGCAAGAAAAGTCGAATTGCCTCCAGTCTTGCCACATGGGCAAACACCTCATTGTAGTCGATCCCTTCTTGTTGATTAAATTCCTTGACTACTAATCTTGCTTTTTTCCAGACGATTACCCCTTTCTCATCTCTCTTGCATTTGAATACCCACTTCGTACCGATTGCATGCACATCTCGTGGCTTTTCAACCAACCTTCATACCTCTATTTTGTTAAACTGAGCCAATTCTTCCTGCATGGATTCAACCCATGAGCTATCTTTCAACGCCATCTGATAATTCTTTGGTTCAATTTGACTGATAAAGCAGGCATGCAGGCATTCATTCATAATACCAGTGTCTTTCATGCTTGCATACACACATGTATTTTCTTCCAAGCTCCTTCTGGTACGCACTCCATCGGAAGGATTACCAATCACATTCTCCAAGGGATGATTCTTGTAGATTATGGTGGTTTGGACAGGAACAACCTCCAAGTCTTCACCAAGATTAGGAATGAGTTCATCCGAATTATGTTGAGTGTGAAATGGATTTATAAAGTCATCACCACTTGAGACCACAGGGGTTTCAACAGCACTGGACACGTTAGATTGTTTATCATTAAATTGTGGACGATGCATGATGGCCTCTTCTTCATCAATTAGCATCTGAGTGGCCATCCTTTCTTCTATATCTGCAAATTCAATAGATGGTAAGTTAAAAGACTTAACAATTTATCGTAATCAAAAGCCTCCTCTGGTCCCATGCTAGGCTTTGGTGATTTGTAACTGGTAATGTCCATGTTACAGACTACCTCAACCTTATTGTTCGATAAATTAAAGACTCTTCTGTTGGGAGATCCAACCACGTAGCCAACAAGAATACCTTCGTCAGCTTTCTCACCAAATTTTGAGTTAGTCTTTAAGATCAAACATGGGGACCCAAAAGGTTTAAGACCTTTCAGATTAGGCTTTCGACCATGAATTAATTCATAACAGGTTTTATTTAATATTTTAACAGTCAAAACACGGTTAAGGATATAGCAGGCTGTGGCGACAGCCTCAGCCCAGAACACCACGGGAAAAATAGGGATAAGCACCCATATGATCCCATAGACCTCTTTTAAGGATTCCAATCTAGAAAAAGAATTGATAGCTTGTAATTCTGTTGTATCAATTATCATTTTAACGATCAACTTCTCCCATGATGATATATATACTACCTAGTATCATCATAATATCAGCCAAATTCATTTTTTTAACTAACTGAGGAAGAATATGCATTTTATCATCTGCCAGCATAGTCCTGGCGCCCTCGATTAGAGTTCTATTCTTCCTTTCAGCCACTCCATTCTGTTGGGGAGTATACGGTGCGCTAAACTGACGCTCTATCCCTTTCTGTAGACAAAACATCTCCATTTGATAGTTCTAGGATTCTGTGCCGTTATCTCTTCTGATGAACTTGACTTTTCCTCCGACTATGTTCTCCACTTTGGTAATCAGATTAATTACCAACTGCGTTGTTTCATCATTAGCTTTCAGAAAAACACTCACGAGTATCATGAGTAGTCATCAGTCACAACCAAGCAATAGGACGTTCCAACCAGGCTTTTAACGTTTATGGGACCAAATAAATCCATGTGAAGCAAATCCAGAGGTGTGACAATTGACTTAATCAACTTGGAGTGATGTGGTTTCTTGTGATGCTTTCCTTTCTTGCATGACATACATTGATCTTCAAAGTTGAAATTCTTCAATGGAACCCCAAGTAACAAACCATTCTTGACTATGTAATTCATTTTACGTAGATGAATATGACCATCCTCCGGTGACACAATTCCGACTCAGTCTCTGTTGCTTTAGACAAAAGGCATGATTCTTCTGTCGCCATCTTGGTGGACCTCATGTCCATCAGATGTGTATTCTTCTCTCTTGGATCTTTCATGACTACCCAGTTTTCAGGAATCTTGAAACCAGGATAAAGCACGAGTGCTTCATCCTTTGTAAAGTACACGATGTATTCTTTGTCACAGATCTGAGAGTCACTTAGAAGATTGTGCTTTAACTCTTCCACAAAATTAACCTTCTCCAACTTGATCCTCCCATTAGTAACCGTACCGATTTCAGAAATTTTTCCTCCACTTTCTCCTGCAAAACTAACTCTTCCTCCCTGTACAGCTTTCCAATCACGTAACAATTTCTTGTTACTCGTCATGTGCCGGGAACAACCACTGTTGACAACCCACGTGTTGTTCACAGTCCTATCCGACTATTCCTGCACAGATAAAGAGACGAATTAAAAGCGGGGACCCAAGACCTTCTGGTCTTGGGTTAGTCAAACCTGTTGAACGGGATCCAACTCGTTGGTTGCCTAAAGTTCCTTTGAGGGAAGTTTCCATTTGATCTATCAGGAAGATTTCTAGAAAAATGATTACGAGACCAGCCAAGCATCCTTTAGTTTCTAGCATTAAAAGTTTCGGATGACTCAAAGTTTCATGTTTTATGATTAACTGGGAAAAAACGAGGTTGGTTTTTTTGGAAATCTTGGGTTCATCCAACGATTAGTGTTAGTAAATTTAAACTTCTTATCAACACTAGTTTTAGATTTCGTTTTATTCGCAGTTTTGGTTGGCCTTATATTTTTAGATTTCTTCCTTTTCAGAAAACAGTTACTGACAACGTGTCCTCTCTTATGACATCTAAAGCAACACTTGTTCGAACTATTAGTGTTCATCCGAACATCCGTTTCGAGAGATGCGGCAGAAGATGAGATTGTGTTACTGACAGTTTGTTTCACAATGGGGGGGGGACAAATGGGTTTAAAGAAGATTTCTTTTCACCAAAAGTATCATTCTCCCCCCGTTTGAGTAACACAACTTCATCATCCATCTTAACAGAGTTGACAGTCTTTCCAGAATTTGAAACTTGACTTGTGACTGGAGAATTTTCCTGAACCGATTTGTTAATATCCTTATCATCCTTCTCATTATAAGTAACATTAACGTCGGTATTGCTTGTCTAGACCTTAACGGGCACAGCGTTGAACTTTATGTTACCCTTTACAGTCTGATCAGTTTCAACACAAAGAGATGGCTGAATACAAGGATTATAAGTATAATTATTATTAAAAGGTGATGGAACTTCTGTGAATCCAATTCCCCCTTTGTTGATAGGAGAAAGTTGAACACTTAGGACATGATTAAGCATCATGGAGGAGTTCCTAAATTATTAAAATTTTCTGTTTAGTTCCACCACTTTTACTTGGTAGTCAGCTATCTGCTTGTCCTTGTCAGCTATAAGTTTGGTCTTTTCTTCCACTACTTCATAACTTAGATCAATGACTTGTATTTTCTCAGCTAGAGTGGCCTTAAGGAATCTTATGTCTTTTTCACTAGCTTTTATTTTTACCGAATAATTATTTTCCTTTTGTTTAGAATAGTGATTTTCCTCCTTTAAAGTTTTTAATTCCTTTTCCAAACTTACATACTGATCAGTTAAAGCATTCAATTGTTCAGACAGTTTCTCAGATTGTTCACACTGAGGTTCAGAACATACCTCTGAGAGCTGATCATTCACTTCTGCCATGTATGCTTGATCCTCCACTGGTTCCTTTTCACATATTCCAGTCACGATATTCACCAGATTTGCTTGTTAAATCACCTCCTCCACTTTGATGTTCCAATTATACCCACCATTATGTTGAGACACCATGGCTTTTGTCTCAATACCATTTCCATTCCCATTTTGTTGAGTTGGCCTGTTCTGACTCCGTTTAACTCTTTCATTTGTACACTCTCTTGCAAAGTGTCCATTTTATTGACAGTTGTAGCAACGAACCTTTGACTTGTCAAATCCTGGTCTCTCTCCCACGAAATTTCTTTCAGTCTTCTTCATAAACATTTTTACCCTTCTTACTATCATCGCCATTTGCCACTGCAAATCCATCTCTTCCATGTCATCAACATCTATCTGATCATAATCCTCATCCAAGGTTGCAGGGTTAACTATCTTTCCTTTGATGTAGTTCTCATAAGAAACAATGAAAGAGGCATAAAGGGCAAATTGTTGTTCAGCACATTTTACACTCATAGGCATCTTTGAGTAATTCACACTTGAAGAACTTGTGGAAGAGTTACCAACTGAAGATTGAGGTTTTGAAGAACTACTTCCACCAGCTACAAAGCATATATCCCCATCCATATTCATCACCACATGACCATCTTGAGTAGAGTTTGATTCGCCACCTGAGTAATAAGCAGCCGATTCTATTTTAGAGCTTGAGTTTGGAGAACCTCTTGCACCATACATTCCCGGATCCTGAACCTGATCAGTAGGCGTCTCTTTTCTTATCATATTAAGCTCGTAATTACGTAACTTGTTGACCACCGTTTCCAAATCAAAGTTTTCAAACTCTTTATCTTCTCTCATCAAAACTGTGTATATCTCCTATTTTAGTGGAAGAGCATCCAGAATTTTTTCTGCATTTTCAACCTCAGTGTACTTTATGGAGTAGATGTTCAACTCGGTCATCAAGTGATAGTATCCTGTGATGATGTCATCAAGTGATTCATTCTTAAAGTACTTGAACACCGAGAATTGAGTTTTCAACAACTTAGACTTTAAGTTCCGAATTCCGACGTTTCCTTCATAACGGTTTTCTAACGCTTCCCACAATTCTTTAGCGTACTTGTATTTTCTAAACGTGTGTAGGATCTCTTGAGTTAGTGCCATGGTTATTGCTGCTAATGCTTTACTTTCTGCCTCATACATCTTCTTCTCATCATCCTCCATCTTATTATAGTTCTTTAGTTGCTCGCGACCTTCAAACTCAGTTGTTGGAGGGATATAGCCATACTGAATACTTACCTACATATTTGCATCTTGATATTTCACATACTGCTCAAACTTGTCTTTCCACGCAACAAAATCAGTGCCTTTAAGTAACTTTGGAGCTTTAGTCGCCGATCCAGCTTCAACTTCCATTTTTACCAGTTCATTAATGTTTATCGAAGTCATACTTAACAGAAACGAGAACTGAAACTAACCCAAACTGTATTCTGCAAACAGTAGATGGCGAAGTTATACTAACTTCGCCTTTGTGATAACTTCGCTAAGGGAGAAGTTAGAAAGTGTTGACTTAACTTCGCTTTCTGCTAACTTCTCGGAATAACTTCGCCAATACACAACTTCGCCAAGTATATCTTCGCTGAAACCCTAATAACGATGACGACAACTTTGCTAGTAGAATGATCTATTCCAGAGTTTGTTTCTTTGATCCAATAAGGTTTTTAATGGAACGAGGATTAGCGACAAGGGCTGTATTGTAGAGGAATGGACAAAAACGAACGGTTTTTATGTGAAACTAATCCGCGAACACTCAAGCAGAACGATTTAACACTCGTGTGATAATCTCGAACCACACAATAACGAGCAAAAGCTCTTATACCAATTGTAGGTTCCAAGCCAAATCTACACAGGAGTATCTCGTAACACGAGGGTGCGGAATCCCCTACGTATACGATACGAGTGTTTATCCGAGAAAGACGTAAAGAAAACGTAACACATTAGAACAAAGGTTTACTTGTTATTAGATGTCAAAACCAAACAACCGATAAACCTAGCCGTCCAAGACAAACTGATCAGATATCTCTACAAAGAATGCCGAAGTTAGGTTTATATAATCACGACAACTTCGCCTAACAAACTTGGTGAAGTTGTCCCTAACGTCGCTATTATACTAACTTCGCTATTACCTAACAAGATCACCAAAACGTAATAAGCAAAGTAACGATTACAGACACGATAGACTCAAGACTACTGAACTACTGGCATAATGCACCAACATAAAGTAATGAAAACCGGAAAATCAAAGGTGGTAAAATCTTCGATTTTAAATGTAGAGCTCTTCACCAAATGCTTCCTTGCCTTCAAAACCGCCAAGAATCTCGAATAATTGCTCCAAGGAACTCCAAATTCGTCTGGTGGCTATAGGGTAATTTTCAAGTTAAGGTTAGGGGTATTTATATAGTGAAACATGGCCCAAAACTGATCAAAAACGGAAAACTTTCTGGAAATATCCTCTAGAGGCATCGCGCGAACAGGTCTGCCCCCCTGGCTGCGCGGCGCGGCGTGCTCCGTAGGGGGGGCGTCCTACCGGTTCCTTTCCTGATACTTTCCGGCTTCTCGTTTAGGCTTATTTTGACTCGTTTTTTGCCCTTTTCAACCACGATCAACTTCCGGAACCTACAAAACACAAATATGTTAGTAGTATACAAATCTTAACTAAAACGAACAAAAACTAAAAAAATATTATATAAAATACACAAGGGAAATATATATATATATATATATCATATATCTTTTATTTTGTTTGTTTGTGATTTTTTTATGTTTTTGTTTGTTGTTTTATAATGTGTTTGAAATTTTGTTAAGGAGTGGTGCTGCATACACCCTTCCTTACCTTAGTAACTTAGAACCGATGTAAAGCGTATCCTTATCCGCTTGTCAGTCCACAAGATTTTATTAACATGTTTGTGGTATATTGTTACACAAGTCCTTAGCTTTCTGGCTTATCAACCTTGTAAGCTTCTTGCCTCTTGTACTTATGGAGCAAGTTGATAAGAGATGTTCAATCTCATTACATGGAGATAACTTATTTTTATGTTTCCATGGAATTGTATTGTTTTAGAGACTCAACCTGTATACAGGATGATATAACATCTTGTTACATGTTGAGCGATATGGCCTAGGAGCTCAACCCTGTACATGAGTAGGAACTTCACCGGACCTCATGGAGCCTAGTTTAGAGGGGCTCACTCTTGGATAGGATAATAAACAAGATTGTTATTCAAAATATGATATCATTCATTGATTTTTAAATTCACATCAAACTGAAACAACTAATACATAGTTTTTGAATTGGAACCTAGACTAGAAAGCGCTTGAGGTGTTTATCACTCCAATGACGAGGTACCTTATTTCCTTCCAGGTTGTTGATCTTGTAAGATCCACCCCTGTGGGCTTCTCTTATGATGTAAGGACCTTCTCATTTGGGTCCTAGCTTTCCGTATTTAACTGCTTGTTGGCCTCATTGTTTCTCAGGACCAAGTCTCCGGGTTTGAATGTTTCCTTTCTTACTCTGGTGTTGTAGAAGGCTTCCAGCTTTTTCTTGTATCTAGCTTCTTAAATAACATCTTGATCATGGGCTTCTTTTAGGAGATTGAGGTTGAGTAGGACCTCAGAATCATTGGTTTCTTGATCTAAGCTTCTTATCCTTCTTGTGTTTACCCCTATTTCGGTAAGGATAACGACTTCTGAGACAAAAATTAAGTTGTAGGGTGTTTAGCCATGACTTGTTTTCTCCGTTGTTCGGATGGCCCAAAGAACACTTGGAAACTCTTCTACCCAATTCCCGCCATGCCTTCCCAATCTTGTCTTGATGCCTTCTATGATGATACGTTCATTCTTTCAACCTGGCCTTTAGATTGAGGTAGGCAACTAAACTAAACACATGCTTGATTTATAGCTCCTTGCAACATTTGCGGAATGGCTTCTCAACAAATTGCTTATCATTATATATCACCCGGCTATCCATATCTACAGATTATGCTTTCCCATACAAAGTTTATCACCTGCTTCCCATTTTGTGAAATAATCTACAGCTACTAGCAAGAACTTCACCTTCCCTGCTGCTTAGGGGAAGGGACCAACAATATCAATTCCCCATTTATGGAAGGGCCAAACAGAAATGATAGGCACCAGGTTGTGTTTTAGATTAGTCTTAAAGGGAGCATGGAGCTGATAAGCTTCACACTTGTGGATCACCTCAGCAGAGTCCTTGTGCATTGTTGGTCAGTAGTATCCTGGGTTCATTAGCCTAGTTACCACCAACCTATAACCGAAGTGTGTTCCACAAATGCTTTCATGTACCTCTCTTACAAGGTAATTACTTTGGTCTGGTCCTACACATCGTAAAAAAAGACTCAAGTACCCTTTCTTGTATAGGACACCTTCTTCCACAACATACTGCTTAGCTTTGAGCCTTAGGTTTATGGCTTCTCCTTCTTTGGTGGGAATCTTGCATCATTGAGAAACACTAAGATAAGGGTCATCCATGTGATCCCCTCTTATTTGATGATTTGTATTCTAGTTCCTCAATGGAAGGGCTTTCTAATACTTCCACCAAGACCTTTTTTGTTAAATGAGCTAAGGTCAGGGAGGCCAGCTTACTAAGGGCATCAGTCTGCTTGTTTCGAGTTCTGGTGTCACACCCAGACCAAAGGCAGCGGAACATGCCGGGGTGCAACGGCCATGAACACAAGACACTATTAAAATGACTATATTTAAAAAAACTCATTCATTTCATTAAATCAACCAAATAACACAAAATTGTTCATACAAATAACCGAATAAATAGTCAAACAAATAAATTGTTCATTTATATCTAATAACCTAAACAGTCACAAGATAATAGTTCTTCAAGTCTCCAAATCAACCAAGTAATAAACCTGTAACATTGCATAAAATAAACCTTGTCAACACGAATGTTGGTGAGCAATTTTCATAATTTTGAACAATAAGTATATAATAGATGAAATCCACAACTCGTATATGGAACAATAAATAATAACAACAATTTAGATATGCAAATAGTAAATAGTTGGAGACACCTTTCTATATGGTAACAACCAAATATATTCGGATAATAGTTGCCCTATGCTACTAGCAATTAAGCTAAAATAGTTAGGGGAGCGTATGATCATACTTAATAGTTTCATAGAGGCAGACCCGCCTAAAGCAATAAACATATAACATGTAATCATGTAAAGCATATAACACCAAATCGAGCATTTATTTAAGTGACATATACTAAAGAGTTTGTGGTTTGAGATATAAGTACGAATCATTTGAATTTGAATAAGTATGCAATGCCAACCCCAAAACGTAAGATGAAAAACGGGGGATGAAAAAGTACTCACGTTAACTAAGTAGCTTGAAAGATTGATTCGTAAATAGTCAGAGATCGGTTTAACGAGCAAGACCTATTTTAAACGGGTCTTGAGTTAGTAGGTAGTCTTGAAAGGGTTTAAAGTAAAATATATGGCAAGTAAATAAATAAAGTTTAGGGTTTAAAATGTAAATATTTGAGAAATTAAAGAAATGTTTCTTGAAAATTAAGTCTTGGTATTCTATTAATTAATATTACTCAACCTATGTTAAGTAATTATGTGGGTTATAATGCACTATTGCAACCCCTTTTTTATATATATACCAAAACGAGGTTTTAAGCGAGTGTTTGGATTTGTCAATTCGAGTCTTGATATTTAACCAAACTCAAAGTCAAATTTCCAAAGTGATAAATGTTATGAGATAACTCAATAAAAATCAAAAGACTTAACCAAGTATATAGTTCTATTGTGAAGAACTTTAACGTCCGTTAAGCGAGTATTTGGTTTTACCGGTCCAAACTTGTTATAAGATCAAGTTGGATTCCGACATGCCAAGTATGTTCAGAAAATAATTTAAAATTAGTTTAAAATATATTCTTGAAGAAAAAGATGAGTTTCGGTGGCCCAAAATACACTTGTGTGTCTTAAGCGAGTGAACACAGTTTAGTTCGGTTTTGGTTCGGTCCTTGACTCGGAATAATACCAAGGATGGTTACCACATACCCAAATACCATAGAACTATAAAAACGATTATAGAAGTTATAATATTCAAATCTTACATATAAAGGGGGAGATGAGCTGCAAGGGTGATGAATTGAGAACTAAGAAGAGGCAAGACAAAGACGATGATCCCAATGCATCGAAAGATGCAGGTGGTGAGTTGCCAAGAACTGAACAAACTCTTGGGACTTACACATCTCAGGGGGAGTCTGCTGGTCTGTCAGGCGGTACAGGTGGTGAGAATGTGGTGGTTGTAGATGATGAGGAAGTGTTGGGAAATGATGATGATGAGTTAATTGATGATGTGTTAACGGGTGATGAGATTGAAAAGATTGGGGAACAGATAAAGATTGATAGTGGGTTAGAAGAAGGGGAGATTGTTGATGATGGTGTAGAGCATGATATTCCAAATGTTGATAAGGTGAACTTGATTCAAGATGCAAATGTGCCAGATGAGTCTGAGTGGGAAGAACAGCCGAGATGGAAAGAAGGATGTGCTCAGTGGTTCTTCAAGACAAAGAAGCCCGCGGTACAAACAATGTTCAAGAAGAGTTACAATATCAAGGGCTACGCTGATTCAAAGAAAGGTATCATTTGCTGGTTGTATGAGGAACAGTTGAAGTTGTTTATGATAAAGCGCTATAATGGGATTCAGTACTTTAAGAAGGCTTTGAGATCGCATAACACTTTGCCTGAGTGTGAGGTGAAAGATTTGGCTCGCTTGAGATTGATTGATAAGAGTGATGACAATATGGCTAGAATATTTGGAAAGATAGTATGGAAGGAAGCTATTAAGGAGAAAAAGTTTGAACTTCTAAAGCCTCAGAAAGGAAAGTTGGTTGAAGATAAGGAACGGGGAATGCGGGCTGACGGCAAACCCTGGATGGTGATGAAGTATAAGCCGATTCTTTGTTTGAAAGAGGTGCCGATGAAGATGATGCCCAAGGATGTGTTAAAAGATCTCAAGTGGTGGTATGTTGACTGCCAGACTGCTGAAGCTGTTATGGAAGATGAGGACGAATAGGAGATTCTGAGAGTGTATGATCCCATGCACTTGGTTAATTTGTCTCAAGCTGATTTCCATGTATTCCATGATAAGAAGATTTTCTACATTCTTGTGTGGAAAGAGGAAGCTAAGAAGTACCAGAGGGTGGTCTCTGTCTGCGTAAGACAGGGTGTTCATGCTTGAAGACGAGTGGTACGAGATTTTTGGATTACAAGACACGAGAAAGAAGATAGAGATATGAAGCTACTGCCAAGGGGGAGTCTGTTGGTGCATGATGTCAGTAGTTCAGTATATTGTGTTTGTTTGTGTCTGTAATCATTTAGTTTGTTTGTTTTGTGTTGAATAGTGTTTGTTATATGTTCTCCATGTGTTGGGCGAAATTGAAGGACAGCGAAGTTATGACAACTTCGCCTAGTGTGTTAGGCGAAGTTGTCGAGTATTATAAACCCATAACTTCAGCTGAGTTGAAAAACTTTTGAACGATTGTTTGTGTGATTCTCTGTATCACGTGTTGGTCTTTGCAATATATCAAGTATTATCTTATGTTCTTGTGTGTTTGCTTAGATTCAACGTACTAATTGTATTGACACTCGTATCGTATACGTGGGGATTCCGCACCCTCGTGTTACGGGATACTCCTGTGTAGATCCGGCTGGGAACCTACAAACATGTTTATTTAACTATTTAAACAAAACTGGTAAACAAGAATTCGGTTTCAGTTCAGTTCTCAACTCGGGATGAAACCGAGGATAGTGACCACATACCCAATACCATGGAACTCATTTAACATGAACTAGAAACTAAACTACTTATACTTTAAACAAGACTAGTAAGCATTAAAGAAATATAGTATAATTAAGGACTATAATGAGTCCTCCATGTAGCCTAGCCTTGTAGCGTATCACCTCAACCGACCATGCCGGAGAAGGTGAAAGCCGAAGGAAAACAAGGGGTGCATATTATATATATGTTGTACAACATGCTTCAATTACTATGCAACAAATTAAATTAAAGAATGACTTTTGTTTGACTAGTAAGAACCTTAAAGAAATGAAGTTATGATCTTTGTTTGAGAGAAAAAGAAGTGAATGAACAAGTTGTAATGAAGGAGATGAGTTTGTTTATATAGGGTAATGGTCAAGGCTTATTTCTATGCTTTGCTTGCATGTGTTTTTAATTGGTTAAACAAGTCAAACAACGTAACAAAACAACAAAAATCGTCCAAGTTGCTGCAGACGCCATGGGGCGCCACACGACCAGGCTACCACCCTGGCCGTGCGGCGTGGCGTGGTCAGGGGGTGGGGTGGTCTGGTCCGGTTTGTTTCGCGAGTCGTTTCGGGTCGTTTTCGATGCGTTTTAAGCGTTTTAAAAGCCGTAAAAGGTGTTTTCGAAATTCGAAAAGTGTGAGATGGTTAGGCAACATAAAAACCTATTATTTTATATTATCGAAAGATCCGTGTTACAAATCGGGTCGGTTTACAGTTCAATCGTACAAACAAGTTAGCCCAAAATTGTCGAATGTCACATCTGGAAACTTAAGTTAAGGAGCAGCTTTTGAATTCCTTCATGAGCTCCTTCACATTCTGCTTGTATTTCAACATCGAAGTTTCCCTTGTCATGAATTCTTTGTTTACTTGGTTGGCCACCAATCTTGAATTAGCAAAGGCGCTTAGTTACGGGATTTTCATCTTTCTTGCTAGGCAAAGCCCTGCGATCAAAGCCTCATATTCAGCCTCATTATTAGTACATGGGAACTCTAATCTAAGTGCATAAGTATAGTAGATTCCTTGGAGTATGTAATTAATAGACCAGCTCTGGAACCTTCTATGCTTGAATCTCCATCAGTGTAGAGTGTACACTTTCCCAAGGGGATAGCATGTTCACCTTCTTCCAACTCATTTGCTTCCATAGGCTCTTCTTCTATTTCAACAAGAAAATCGGCCAGGATCTGACCCTTGATTGTCTCTATGGATTCATACATTATGTTGTGCTCACCCAATCCAATCGCCCATTTGGCCAATCTTCCAGCAATTTTTGGATTTTCCAAAATGGACTTTATGGGTTTGTCAGTGATCACCTTCACTTGATGAGCTTGGAGATATCTTCTTGGCCTTTTGGTTGTGTGAACAAGTGCGATGATGAGCTTTTCAATGGGCGTTTAATTGAGTTAACCTTCGCTTAATGCCATGTTGATGAAATACACATGAACTTGGACTTTTTCTCGTTCAACAAGAAATGAGCTAATAGCTTCCCTTCCTTCCGAGAGATAGATTGTTATTACTTCTCCTGCTTAAGGAGCTTCCAGGGAAGGCAAGGAAGCTAGATGCTTCTTTAGGGCTAGGAAGGCAACTTCTGCCTCCCTAGTCCATTGGAAGTCCATCTTGTCGTTGCAATTCTTCAAGGTTTAAAATAACGGTAGAGATTTCTCTGCCAATTTTGAAAGAAATCGTTTAAGGGCAGCAATCTTACCATTGAGGCTCTGAGCCTCTTTCTTTTTTTCTTTTTTTTTTTTTTTTTTGAGAATGAAAGTCAACGACAGCTTGTACCTTACTTGGGTTAGCTTTTATGCTTTGCTTGTCAAATAAGTGACCCAAGAATTTACCTTCTTTGAAACCAAATGAACATTTAACTAGATTTAAGCTTCATGTTGATGCTTCTAAGATTTCAAAATGTTTCTTCGATGTCATTGATCATTGCTTCTTCATTTTTGCCCTTTATGACTAGGCCATCAACATAAGCTTCCATGTTCTTTCTGATTTGATTGGAGAAGGTATTGTCAATCAAACGTTGGTGTGTAGCTCCCGCATTCTTTAGTCCAAAGGGCATCTTATTGTAACAAAAGATCCCTTTGTCGGTGTGAAATGTTGTCTTCTCTTCATCTTCAACCTTCATTAGGATCTGATGGTAGCCCTTGTAAGCATCCAGGAAGTACTTGTACTGGCAAGGGGTAGTTGTCCTTGGGACAAGCTTTGTTAAAATCTTTGAAGTCCACACACATTCACCAAGATCCATAAGATTTTTTTACCATGACTAGGTTTGCAATCCAGGAATGGTACCTTACTTCTCTTAGGATATCAGCTTTGACAAGCTTGTCTACCTTCTTGCATGCAGCTAAGCTTCTTTCAGCTGATAAGCTTCTTTTTCTTTGCATGAATGGTTTATGTGTGGGTGATAGTTCAAGGAATGTTCAGCATATTCCCTTGGATTCCATGTCATATCATTTAGACACCATGCAAAAACATCTTTACTATTTTGTAGAAGGGTTATGAGCTTACTCATTGTTGAAGAAAAAAGCTTACTGTTGAATTTGATAGTTTGTTCTCGGTAAGCTGAGTAGATGCTTATCTTCTACTCATGGCTATCTTCCATGTCTTTATCAAGCTCCCAAGCTCTTCTGCAGCAGTTAGGAGTAAAGCTTCTTATGTTGGTACGATGGTAGCTATCCCCTCCGTAGTCAGGAACTTCATCATGCCATAAGCTGTAGTTACTACTGCATCGAAGGTAGCCTTTCCGGTTCTACCGATGAGTATGTTATAGTTATAATGGTACCTGACCACATTGAAGGTAAGCTTCTCGACTAGAGAGAGATCCCCATCTCTGAAACTGACGTCCAAAGTGAGCTTCCCAAGTGGAATCACCTTCTCTCCAATGAAACTTTTGAGAGAGTTGTCCGTGTGTTGAGTTATTTCTTGGTTTCCTAAGGAAGTTGAAGAAAACATCTTTCATGCATTACCTCCATTGCTGCCCCACAGTCCATGTAGGCTCCATTTATGGGGAAACCATTTAGCTCAGCTTCCACAATGACTGGAGTTGTGACATTGTTGTGAGGGTTGGTTGGATAGAAGCATATGCTCTGTTGGTACCAAGCAAGAGTCTGTTGCCTTTTGTTATTTTGGATTCTTAAGCAGGTGAGCTAGCTCACCTCTTTGGACAACATCTTCAATACGCTTCTTTAGTTGGAAGCAGTCACTAGTGTTATGACCAACATCATTGTGAAAAGCACAAAATTGGCCGGAATCACGCTTACTTGCTGGCTTAGATAGTGGGGGGGCGAAAATTATGCTTGACTTCGTCAGTCTAATATTTCTTGTGGGGTTTCGGTCAGCATATAGAATATCAATTTATCCTTCTCCTTAGACCTTTGTAGAAAGGAATGATGGATTCTGTCATCTAACCTTCTGTACTCGTGGTGCTTCTGTGGATGCTTCTCGGCAAAGGGTTGAATCGAGGCTTATTTTCTTTTGAGGGGTGGTTTCTCCAGTTCCCATGGTTACGTTTCCTCATTTCTTGGTTATCCAAAGCTTCTTCCCCTCTTAAGTAAGCTTCAGTTCTCTCGAAGGCTTCTTTCATAGTTTGGGGAGATGCTTTCGTGGATCCTTCTTGCGAGCTTCTTCGCCTTGATGTCGTTCATGTACCTCGACATATGCATCTTTTCTGAGGCCCCATTATAGTGCAAGCATTCTTTTTTATGCCTTTCCATGAAAATTTTGAGGTCTTCATGTTATTTTTGCCTGATTTGGTGTAGGACGGCAGTATCCTTGGTACACCTTCTTTGCTAAGTGAAGTTGGTTAAGAAACTTTGGTAAAGGTCGTCAAATGAAGCTATGCTTCTTGATGGAAGGGAATTGAACCAAAGCCTGGCAGGTCCTATCAAGATCTGTGTGAACATGTGACAACACTCGGAGTTGTTCCATCTTTCTACAGTAGCTGCTCCCGTGAAGATCTGAAGAAAATCTTCGGGATCCCCCGTTCCATCGTAAGTCTTTACATTAGCCAGCATCTTGATCTTTGTTTGTAATACAAATTTTGCTATCTGTTCGGAGAAACATGACAAAGTTGATGACTTGTAAGGTTCCAAGTGTGTCAAGTCACTTGTGCTAGTAGTTATGATACTTGGAGCTTTGGTTGCCATGGGATGGCTCATAGCTGGGAGGCCTTGAGAAGCTTTCCATTGTAAGCTACCCCGCCATGGTTGGCCATATTGGTGTTGGAATACCATATGCCCGAGACACATAATTAGGTTAATGTGGCTAGTTGTGTTTGATCCAAGTCGGGTCATACCCAATAACGAGTTAGACACACACCAATTATGTATTTGTTAAGATAAGATCTATGAGACAAATACAGAACACGATACATTCAGAAAATCGGGTTTCTGAATACTTACTTGAAAGTGTTAAATAAATTAATTGGTTAATTTATTTATTCAAATAATTATTATTAGAATGATTATTTAACTATGTGTTCTTTTATAAAATGGTTTATAAAAGATGGGGTGTTTATATATTTTATAAAGTATAAAATAAATAAAAATAAATAAATAAATAAATAAATAAATATATTTGGGGCCGGTTTTGGGTGGGCCCCACACCCCATGATTTTGGTCAATATCTTGTCATGGATTTGGTATGGGTTACTTGACCAAAAACACCTAACACCATGTCTTGATTTGATGGAATGATGATATAAAGATCAAGATCATAAAATACTTTCAAGTAACAAAAACCACACAACTCTTTCTTTTCTTTCTTCTTGTTTTCGGCCAAGACAAAAGGAAGAGGCTCGGGTCTCGGTTTTTGGTGTTCAAGCTCCCTAACATAGCTCGGTGTGTGTTGGAGGCTCGGGGTACATTCCGTTTGAGGATTTTCCTTTGAAAGTCTAGCATCATCATCATCATCTTCTTCAACCATCAACTACATCTCTTAAAGGTTTAAGAATGTAAGTTTTACAAGCTTTGATAGTTTAGTTTTTCCGTATTACTTGATCCTTGCCTCGGGTTTCTAACATATAGATTATTGGTAATCTTATGACATGAATAAACTAGGTTGTTCATGAACACATATCATATAAACTTGTAACATATATATATATATATATACATATGGATAGATATGTTTAGTTTGTAAATATCACGCTTCCGCCTTAATTGTGACTAGTTAAATGGTTAACTTAGTATAAATTATCCATAGAAACCCAACAAATGGCATCAAGAGCCGGGATACGGGAAACTAAGCTTCGGGTTTTCGGTTTTATATTTTTCCCCTTGAAAGATTTTATACAAAAATAAACATGCATGATTTTTTGTATTTAATCTTGTTATTATTTTTGGCTTTGTTCAAAAAAAAAATAAATAAAAATATATATATATATATATATATAAAACCGAGTTCATGGGCCGAAGCCCAATTCGGATGTGATTGGGCCGAAGCCCACTTCATTAGGTTAATGGGTTAACCGAGAAGAAAAATAAAGGAGGGAAGAAAGTTAAATGGGCCGAAGCCCATTTTGGTCAAATGGGCCGAAGCCCATTAGACTTTTCATTGGGCCGAAGCCCATGTGTTTTGCACATGTGGGCCGAAGCCCATAATCAAGTTATTGGGTCAAGCCCAAATGGGTTGGGCTAGGCCCGATAAGGTCAAGGGGTTTTGGAACGGGTTCCTAAGACATAACGGGTTATGTTTGTTAAAACTAGACCGAGCCGTAGACCAAATGGATGTTTGTTGTGATTGTTATTAATTATTCAAAGTTTCGGTTTGTAATAATTAATTAGGGGCAATTTTGTAATTATTTATTCATATGGGTATGTAATAAATAGTTTATTTGTAATATCTTTATTTTATAGAAAAAAAAATGTATTAGGACATTTGTTATGTAAATTTAAAGAAGATTGCAAAATTGGAAGTTTGGGCCTTATTGGGCCGGGTATGGTGATAATGGGTCTCACAAGCCCATTAAAGGGATTCAAGCCCAAATGGACCTAAGCCCACCTAATGAGCCCAAATGGAAGCTTATGGAAGCTTAGGCCCAAGTTCAAGCCCAATGGATCACAACGGGGTTGAAGAAAATGCTCGAAGCATTTGGATGCGGGATCGAGTGGGAGCTACAACATCCATGTGTCATGTGTCCCTTAGGATTGGACCTAAGACACACACTTGTTTCGGCTAACAAGTGTGGTCTAACTTAGTGGCTCGTGTCTAGTATAATTGTGTATGCTTGTTAATTGATTGTTTGAATATGTGGTTGCTAGATATTAGGATATCAACTTCGTCACATAGAATTAATTAACAAAGCATAAAACGGGTTCTAATAATTATCGGTAATTACGTGACACATAGTTTAATAAAATGGATTTATTAACTAGCCGTCTCACGCCCATAATAAAATGGTTTTATTATAAATTAGAATTTTGAAAATGGTTTCAAAATAATCATGTTACTAAATGCATGTTAGAACATGATTTAAAGTTTTATAACTAGAATTATTAAAACTAAAAATCCCTTTTAAAATTAAGGATAACAAGTTAAACACCATCCTTTTGTATTAACGCTTAACATATTAGTAAGCTCTTAGTGGGAAAAAGGTCACCTAACCGCGTAGAGTAAATTAATATGTTGAGGTAATATTGGCATATAAATGGGAAAAAGGTCACCTAACCGTTTGTATGTTAATATTACAAGTTGATACAAGTAGGACGACTTAAATTAGAACCATGTGAAGAGGGTCACCCAAGCATGGGGTCTAATAGGTGTTGATGGGATAAACATGCCGATACGAAATATGATTTCGAACCGGTCCCATAAACTCTAGAAGTTGCAAAAGGGTTTGCAATTGTTATGAATAACTACCTTGATAAACCGACAATGGGAAAAAGGTCACCTAACCGGAGTCGTGTTTATCGTTGGATTCTAGATTTTAATTATTAATTATATTTGGTATATATAAAAGGGTATTAATAATTAAAATATGTAAAACACTAAAATGAACTTAATTAAAATTCTGCAGATGGCCGCACACGTCGACGACAACATAATCCCTAACGTCCAAAACGTATCTCTCCGATCTATTCTCGCTAAAGACCGTCTTAACCACAATAACTTTTCGGATTGGTTCCGAAATTTAAGGATTGTTCTAAAACAAGAAAAATTATATCATGTTTTGGAAACACCTATCCCCAATGAACCGGAAGAGGGAAGTGAGGTCGAATATATGAATTGGGTCCAACACACGGAAGATTCCATTCAAGTGTCATGCCTCATGTTGGCGACTATGGTTCCCGAAATCCAAAAGGATTTCGAAAACCATAATGCGTACGACATGATTACTCAACTTAAGGAAATGTTCCTTAAGCAATCGAGGGTTGAAAGGTTCGAAACGGTTCGAGCCTTGCATGCATGTAGAATGGATGATAATCAACCAGTTTCAACTTATGTACTTAAGATGAAAAGTTACATTGATCGCCTCGCCAAGCTCAATTGTCCCATCTCAAAAGAGTTAGCAACGGATTTGATCCTTAACTCTTTGTCGAAAAGGTTCGACACTTTCGTGTTAAATTATAACATGAACGGGTGGGACAAAAACATTGGAGAACTTCACTCAATGCTTAAAACAGCCGAGGCGAGCATGGGTAAAAGGGTTTTACCCGTGTTTGCGATCAATGAAGGTAGATCCAAGAATCGATCTCAACCCAATCCTAAGGCTAAGGTAGCAAAAAGAAAGGGCCTCCTATGCATCTTAAAGGTAAGGGCAAATCACCGGTTATGGCAAAGAAACAAAAGGTTGTGGAACCGAGGGGTCATAAGGATGATCCTTGTTTTGGTTGTGGTGAGACCGGACATTGGAAACGCAATTGCCCGGTCTACCTAAAGGAGCTAAGAGACAAGAGGAATGCGGGGCATGCCTCGGGTAATGTCTTTATGATTAATATTGAGCTAAATCTTATTTCTTCTAACACATGGGTATTGGATACCGGATGTGGAACTCATATTTGCAATTGGTTGCAGGGGTTCAAAAGGAATGAAAACTTAAAGAAGGGCGAAGTGAGTCTTTTCATGGGCAACGGTGCAAGGGTACACGTGGTCGCTAGAGGAGACTTCACTTTATCGCTTCCAAGTGGTTTGGAAGTTGTTTTGAGAAATGTTTTGTATGCTCCTAGTTTGACTAGGAACATTATTTCTGTGCACCTTCTTAGACAATGTAACTTTGACTTTAAATTTGTAAAATCAGAAATGCATGTATCATCTAATGGTATCTTTTATTTTAAAGCTGTACCAAACAACGGTATTTATGAATTGGTTCATGACAATACCTTAAATAGCTCATTATATCAAACTTCCACTAAAAGACTCAAAAAGGATTTGAGTGATTCCTACATTTGGCATTGTCGTCTTGGACACATAAACAAGAATCGTGTAAATACTCTCCAAAAGAATGGTCTTTTGAAAACAAATGAGTTAGGTTCGTTTGATGAGTGTGAATCTTGTATTCAAGGCAAGATGACCAAAGAACCTTTTAAAGGTACAAATGAAAGGGCTAAGGACTTGTTAGGTATCATACATACGGATGTATGCGGACCTCTCAAGCCCACTAGTAGGAATAGTGAAAGGTACTTCATTACCTTTACTGACGATTTTAGTCGATATGGGTATGTGTATCTAATGAAACACAAACATGAAGCCTTTGAAATGTTCAAGGAATTTCAAAATGAAGTACAAAATCAGCTCGACCGAACAATCAAGGTACTCCGCTCCGATAGAGGAGGCGAATACCTAAGTGATGCTTTTCAAAGTCATCTTAGAGATTGTGGAATTATTTCACAGCTCACTCCTCCTGGTACTCCTCAACATAACGGAGTATCCGAGAGGAGGAATCGAACACTGTTGGACATGGTTCGATCAATGATGGCACGAAGCTCACTACCACCATCATTTTGGGGATATGCGCTACTTACAGCGGCTCGCATTTTGAATATGGCCCCGACCAAAAAGGTGGATCGAATACCCTATGAAGTGTGGCATGGAAAGGTTCCATCCTTTTCATATTTAAGGGTATGGGGATGCATAGTTTATGTTAAACGTGACACCCCAAATAAGCTTGAGGCTCGATCCATCAGGTGTATCTTCATAGGATACCCAAAGGATGATATAGGATATATATTCTATGATCCTAGTGAACAAAAGGTGTTTGTTTCACGCAAAGGATACTTCTTAGAAACTAAGTTCCTTATGGAAGGACCTAGTGAAAAGAGAGTGGAACTTGAAGAGGTTCAAGAATCACTGGATGATACACAGTTGGTCGATACTAGTTTTCAACACGAGGATGTTGAAAGTGATCAAATGGTTGATCATACACACGTTGCTCGCAGATCTAGTAGGATTAGTCAACCTCCCGAGAGATATGGATTTCTCGTGGATGATTGCTACTTGGTCGATTCGGATGAACCGATCTCCTACAAAGATGCTATGTCACAACCTGATTGTGACAAGTGGCTTGAAGCCATGAGCGCCGAGATGCAATCCATGCACGATAACCAAGTTTGGGAATTGGTTGATCGTCCACTTAACTCCAAACTGGTTGGATGTAAGTGGGTCTTCAAGAAGAAGACCGATATGCATGGAAATTTAGATACTTACAAAGCACGACTTGTAGCAAAAGGTTTCACGCAAACTCAAGGGATTGATTATGATGAAACCTTCTCGCCGGTCGCGATGCTTAAGTCGATCAGGATATTATTTGCCATTGCAGCTCATTTTGATTATGAGATATGGCAGATGGATGTCAAGACCGCTTTTCTTAATGGATATCTTGAGGAAGATGTCCATATGGTTCAGCCTGAAGGTTTTGTCGATCCATCTAATCCTGACAAAGTATGTAAGTTAAGGAAATCAATCTACGGGTTGAAACAAGCATCACGGATGTGGAATCATCGTTTCAATGAAGAAATCAAAGCGTTTGGTTTCGTCCAAAACGGTGATGAGGCGTGTGTGTATAAATGGGCTAGTGGGAGTATAGTCATGTTCCTTATTTTGTATGTCGATGATATACTTTTATTTGGAAATGATATACCAAGTATGGAAAGCGTTAAAGCGTGGTTAAGTAGTCGTTTCTCAATTAAGGATCTTGGAGAAGCGACATATATCTTGGGAATAAAGGTCTATAGGGATAGACAAAGGAAATTGATCGGACTCAATCAAAGTGCATACATTGATAAAATCCTGAAAAGGTTCAGGATGGAAAACTCTAAGAAAGGTTTGGTACCTATTCCTAGAGGAACCGTGTTAAGCTCATCCCAAAGTCCTAGCTCTAAGGAAGAGCAGGATAGGATGAAGCATGTTCCTTATGCTTCGGCAATAGGATCTATTATGTATGCAATGATGTGCACTAGACCGGACGTCTCGTATGCTTTAAGCATAACGAGTAGATACCAGCACAACCCAGGTGACAGTCATTGGATGGCTGTCAAGAATATATTAAAATACCTTAGAAGGACTAAGGATATGTTTTTAATATATGGGTCTGGTGAGGAGGAACTCGTCGTAAAGGGTTACGTGGATGCGAGTTTCCAAACTGACCGAGATGATTCTCGGTCACAGTCGGGATATGTCTTCATTTTGAATGGAGGCGCTGTTTCTTGGAAGAGTTCGAAGCAGGATGTTGTCGCGTTATCCACTACAGAATCTGAGTACATCGCCGCTTCAATGGCAGCCCAAGAGGCTGCATGGATGAAAAAGTTCATCATGGATCTAGGGATTATCTCTACCATTCAGGAGCCCCTAGAGATATTCTGTGACAATGAAGGTGCTATTGCACAGATCAAGGAGCCTCGTGCTCATCAGAAAACGAGGCACATTGAGCGCAGATTCAACTACATAAGGGATGAAGTTGAAAAGAGAAAGATATGTATTCATAAAGTTCATACCGATCAAAATATTGCGGACCCACTCACGAAGCTCCTCGATAGGCCAAAGCATGAGGGTCATGTTTGTGCATTAGGACTTCGGTATTCTAGTGAGTGGATTTAATCTGTATTTAGTGTTTGTATAAGAACGAATGTAATGGGTATCTCATGAAAATTAATTATGTTTTAATTATTCAATGAGTTATGTTCTATATTTGCATGTTTAATCCATGAATGACTTATGTTGTTCTAAACGTCCGTAGTCGATCATACTTGTGGGAACAAGTATGAAGGTAAGACTATTATGAACCCGGATTGGTTGATATTCATGTGATGAATATAGGGCATAGGTTTGCCACCAAGGTTCATAGATATTTGTGGGATACAAATATTGGACATGATCCGCTCTCAAGGATCACTGCATGGAGTTAGTGCAACTGATCATAAGTAATCCTTGAGTAAAGGCGAGTATCATTGTGTCCTTTGACCTGAGATGCATATCGGATCTGGTTTTTCATCAAGTCTGATATCTTGACTCTCTTCTTTGTTATTTCAGTAACACGATGACGTGTAAGAAAGAGCTCAGATATCATATGAGATGTCAACGAGGATGTATGCAGTCAAGATGGAATTTGTTCCTCTTATGTGTTGAGAGTTTAGATGTCTAAGGCCTGTTAAGTTAAATCATTGAGAGAATGATCACTCTGTGTCTCTTCGATTTGACATGACATCTAGTAACAAAGGGATATAATGATAAGACTTACCTATATCATATCAAGTATGGACTTGAAGGGGATGATGTTATTGAATGGCACTTAGTCAAACACACTAAGATGGTGACCTGTTGTTAGGCGGTATTCACCATTAGCATTAACTTCTTATGAGTCACGTGCAAGTGGGAGATTGTTGGAATACCATATGCCCGAGACACATAATTAGGTTAATGTGGCTAGTTGTGTTTGATCCAAGTCGGGTCATACCCAATAACGAGTTAGACACACACCAATTATGTATTTGTTAAGATAAGATCTATGAGACAAATACAGAACACGATACATTCAGAAAATCGGGTTTCTGAATACTTACTTGAAAGTGTTAAATAAATTAATTGGTTAATTTATTTATTCAAATAATTATTATTAGAATGATTATTTAACTATGTGTTCTTTTATAAAATGGTTTATAAAAGATGGGGTGTTTATATATTTTATAAAGTATAAAATAAATAAAAAAAAATAAATAAATAAATAAATAAATATATTTGGGGCCGGTTTTGGGTGGGCCCCACACCCCATGATTTTGGTCAATATCTTGTCATGGATTTGGTATGGGTTACTTGACCAAAAACACCTAACACCATGTCTTGATTTGATGGAATGATGATATAAAGATCAAGATCATAAAATACTTTCAAGTAACAAAAACCACACAACTCTTTCTTTTCTTTCTTCTTGTTTTCGGCCAAGACAAAAGGAAGAGGCTCGGGTCTCGGTTTTTGGTGTTCAAGCTCCCTAACATAGCTCGGTGTGTGTTGGAGGCTCGGGGTACATTCCGTTTGAGGATTTTCCTTTGAAAGTCTAGCATCATCATCATCATCTTCTTCAACCATCAACTACATCTCTTAAAGGTTTAAGAATGTAAGTTTTACAAGCTTTGATAGTTTAGTTTTTCCGTATTACTTGATCCTTGCCTCGGGTTTCTAACATATAGATTATTGGTAATCTTATGACATGAATAAACTAGGTTGTTCATGAACACATATCATATAAACTTGTAACATATATATATATATATATATATATATACATATGGATAGATATGTTTAGTTTGTAAATATCACGCTTCCGCCTTAATTGTGACTAGTTAAATGGTTAACTTAGTATAAATTATCCATAGAAACCCAACAATTGGGACATCATCAAGGTGGTCATCTGAGGGTACGTCATACCGGGCAGCATGAGACCTGGTTGTAAGTAAGCTTGGGGCATGGAGCATGTAGTATCCACCATTGGTGCGGTCACCATGCTTCTGGAAAGAGGTAATGACATAGAGCTTCCGCTAAAAATGTATTTGTTAAAGGAAGTACCATAGCGGGTGAGCTAAGAAAAAGTTATTTCATGGTGTATTCTCCTGTTCTATTAGGGGTTATAGGTGAAGTTGTGAGGCTCACCATTTCCCGAGGAGAACTTGTTTCTCATATTCTCCGATTTATGAGCTGTTGAGCCCCTGAGCATTTCTTCTCGTCGGAGAAAGTGTGCTCATACTTGAGGGACCAGGTCTGGAGGAAAGTGTGATCTCAGGTTCCTCATTATAATCTAACCTTATTCTCACCCCCCCCCCCCTATCTCGCTCCTCCTGAGCATAATTATTCATCAGCTCCCTGAGCTGAAGGAAGTTATGTTTAACACCCTCCGACGTCATATCTATTCTCTCTACCGAAAGTAGAAAATCACTCATTGGAGAGAATGTTCTTCTACACGAGGGTGGTGTTTGGAACTCAAAAGATTGAGATGACGTAACCAATGGCCTGCTCATATCCAGCGAACTACATCCAATATTTTCGGCCTATGAGGAATTATTTTCCGGCTGATCATCGATCATAGGAATACTTTGATTAGGATTACTCTTTTCAGCCACAAGAGAACAATACTTGAGAATAATGGAGCTAAAACTACCATAATCGTTGTTCTAAGTAGCGCTAGCCCCACGGTGGGCGCCACTTGTTGCTACAACCGGATAGCCAACAATAATGATATGGCGATTCAAGAGTATGTGCCTAACCAGAGCTTCTTAATCTGCTAAGAATCAAAGGAAACAAGACTGGTTAGTCTCAACGTAGGAGGGGCTCTCTTACAATCAACCTCCTTAGGGTTTGATGATTAAAGGGTTTCATAAATAAATGAGATGTTATAACCTGTTTAAAAACTATTTGGGTTTGGTGAGACCCATGACCCATTTATTTCTTTTACTATAAATTTTTTTCTAAGTTATAAATAATATCTTATTTTAAAAAATCGATTTCCGTATATCCCTATTTATAGAATTTTCCTATCAAATTTGGTGAAATTAAATTTTAATTTAATGAGATGTTATAACTCATTTAAAGGCTATATGGGTTTCATGAGACTCATACCCTTTAATTCGGATCAAATGCATGAGAAGCATTTATTTACAAATAAAACAATCTGGTGGCATGCGTAATGTGGGGAGCAATTAGAGAATTTTTAAAATTTTTGTTTATATATATATATATATATGGGAAAGTGAATATGGGATTGTCACACATGCAAGCTTACATGCGAAACTCTTTAAAACTACGTCGTTTTGATCAAATACACTTAAAAGTTAAATTTTATAAAACCATTTCCTAAGTTATCTCATCTTTGTGCCTCATATTCAAACCTACACATATTTTCATCAAGACGATGCCATCTTGTAATCTGGCATATGTAATTAACATGTGAATTGGAGCACATATATTTTTGTTATAACTTCACGTTTTAAAATAATTGGCTATGTGTATAGCCAAAACCAAAAATTGAATTAGAGTACATATGATTCATAATAGTACTCACCGCCACAAATATAAAAATGTGAAATCACATTTGATTTTATTAATTAATATAATAATTATATGCATGGAAAATTTTAGAAGCAAATTCTCTAATAAAAATATTAAAACCAACTAGATGGTTACTTTTTTTTTGAATGTTTTAAGCTTGTCTCCTACTATTTATAATAAACCGCCATTGTCAGGGATCGAACCCTGGACCTCTCACCCAAAGGCCTAAGCCTTTACCATCCCACCAAAGTGGAGATGGCAACTAGATGGTTACTTGGAGTAGGCTAAGTGCCTAACGATGAATTTGCACAAAAACATATGAATCTGGGTGAATGTTTGAATTGAAGAAAACGAGATAATTTAGGAAACTGTATCAATTAATTTAGCTAACTTTTTTTGTTTGTGAATTTTAATTTTTAATTAGTTTTAATTAAAATAATGTAGTTTTAATGTTTATTTAGAAAAAACCAATAGCTGCTTCTCATGCTTGATCAATGGATCTAATATTTCATATTATTTTTTGTAATAAGAAAAGAAGTTAGAGAATTAGTTTATTGGGTAAAGGGTAAAATGGGAAGACATTTTGAAAAATTGAAATTATATACATAACTATTAGAAACTAGGTACCAACCCGTGGTGTTGCGGCGATGGACACGAATGTTGGTGGTATTATCTAGGTTTGTACCTGTACATATATTAAACCCAAAACACAAATTAGTGAACACCTAGAATAATAGTAATCAATGTTGTAAAAGTAGGTCTACAAGGCCGAGTACTCTCCGAGTACTCGCTACAAGGTATGATGCCAAGGGGAGTTTCTTTAACTCCGCCTAGTTACTAAAAATTGTTCAAAGGTGGTCAAATCAGCTAGAAATACATCTACTCGGTTAATTTGGGCCTATTTTGACTTAAAAATACAACATAATTCGTATTTATATAGTATTAAAGAATGAATATAATTTTTTTAATTAATGATTAACAATTTTTAGAATAATTCAGTATTTAAAAATGTATTTCTCTTATTTATATTGATATTCACTTATTTTGTTATAAATATTAGTAAACTTATGATATTTGAAATATATATATATATATTACCCAAAAATTAATTTTCTTTATATTTATCATGTCCGAGTACTCCGAGTACTCCCTCCAAGGGGGTCGGCCGCCTAGGGACCGTCTAGCGACTTTTGCAACATTGGTAGTAATACTTGTATAACATATGATACAAAGATTTTAAATACTTAAATCAACGTTTATTCGGTTAGTAAAACACAGTTGTTGCATTTGGTCGGTATCAGCTATGTTTATTACATTTCGGAACTAAACCCAAAAAACAATTTCGTCAAGTTAACATTATTAAAACAAAACATTGGCGTTTCGATGACTCGATGCAAATTCCATTGGTATAATTAGGTTCATTACATGTACGAGAACTAAACCTAAAAATTAATTTCACCATATTTACAAGAAATCAAGAGATATAACATAATTGAAAAAAAAAAAAAGCTAATACAACAATCAATACATAGATAGATAACAAAAAAGGCAAAAAAAAATAAGTTCCTAAAATGGGGACTTGAACTTGGATTTATTACTATATCAAGTATAACAAAAATTTTAAAGCATCCCATCAACCATCAAACCAACTTAGGTGATGTTTGTTTTTTCAGAGGTAAAATTTATGCAGTTTGTGGATCACATCTGCAGCCATCTGCAACAGAAGAGGTGAACCAAACCTCTGCAGTCTGCAAAAAGAAGAGTGTTTGTTTTTTAACGTCTGCAGACTGCTAGCAATTGCACTAATAACAATTGAACTATTATATCAATTTCTACAAACATTCAAATCAGTTTTTGCAAACAACTTAATTTCATCATTTAGATCTCATGTTAGGTTCAAAATTCATGTCTACACAAAAACAACTATTGACAACTTCACTAATATAAATAATTTCCAACATGAGTTGTTTGTGTTCCGTCCCAAGCACTTGATCATCAGTCTTTATTTATGCACAAGCTTTACCTAGGACATATAAAGTCAATTTTAGTACTCATGTATAACATCATATTAAATCATATTTAAACTAAACACAAAAGCCATGGAACAAAAAATAATTCAACACACTATTATATGCATCAACAAAATCCAACATGATCAATGTCCTACTAAGAAACCCGTTTTTGCCTGTTAGTGCAAATTTCTTGCATAACCCATTTGCTACCATTTATAACCCATAGAACACCTTCTAACAAACGAATACAGCCAATTAATAACAATATTCATCAAACATAAACTTTCAACAAACTTTTTTCAATCACAAACTAATAGCAATATTCATCAAACCTAAACTTTCTACAAACTAATAACAATCTAACGAAATTAACAAAAAAGCTTTAACAATTAACAAAAAAAAAGTACAAACGTTTTTCAACTACAAACTAATAACAATATTCATCAAACCTAAACTTTCTACAAACTAATAACAATCTAACAAAATTTACAAAAAAACATTAACAATTAACAAAAACTACAAATTTTTTTCAACTACACACTAATAACAATATTCATCAAACCTAAACTTTCTACAAACTTTTTTCAATTACAAACTAATAACAATAATTTATCAAACCTAAATTTTCTACAAACTAATAACAATCTAACGACAATTAACAAAAAAACTTTAACAATTAACAAAATACTACAAACTTTAACAATAATCAAACAACAACACATTTATAAATCTAAACATTTTACAATGGCGAACAAAGAAACAAATCCCACATGACAATTCATGATAGACTTCAAGAACAACACCACCTTATAGTTTAGTGTAATCACCTCAAATTAATGAAATATGTGTGAGACGGCGGCTGCTGTGGTGGGTGGAGGAGCGGCGGTGGCTGTGGTGGGTGGAGGAAGTGGGAAGGTAGGTGGAGGTGGCTGGGAAGTGGAAGTGATAGAGGAAATGAGAGGATGAGATTAGGGTTTGAGAAGATGAGAGTGAGCTGATGAAAAATATGTGTGAGAAGAGGCTAGAAGTGGTTGGACCATGTCTACACCTGGAAGTAGGCGCGCAGACGTTTTTTAATGAAACGTTTTCGAAAAAACAAACAGTCTATAGAGGGCAATGTCTACGCTTGGTCTGCGCGGTGCAGACAGAAGAAGAGGGCAAGGAAGCTCTTTTGGAAAAAAAACAAACACCACCTTAATAATTGATAAATCTCAAAAGTAATTGCATAAATAGTCAAAGTCATAGTCTTAGAAAACTTTATAACACCAAAGTTCTCGATTATAATAATTTATAATTATATAACTGAAAGCAGTATAAATTACATATACGTAACTATTAGAAATTATATGTTAGAGCGCTAAACCTTTGAATGTGTATGAGATATTACACATACAAACAACTAAGTTTACACAAATTTAAGATTACAAATATGTAAAGTAGAAAATTAAATGCCATAACTAAATTTAGATTAATAAGACTAAATTGCATACAATATGTGATTGTTTGCGCATATGTAGGCTACATATATATTATAAGTCGTTAGATAATGTAGCTCTAGTATGTTCGTCATAGTCTTCATCATATACTAGATTTAAGTTGACAAACTACTTATATGCAACAACAAAATTACATATATCTAAGTTGATAATTGCATATATGTTTTCAATTAAAATAAATATTGTGTTTTTTTCATTAATGTTCTTCTCTTCATCGTGTTCACATAGTCATCATGTCCTTTATGCTCATTGTGTACATCATCGTCATCATGTCTTTGTGTTCATCATCGTAATCATGTTCTTTGTGCTCATCTTATTAAACCAGTTAAAGAATTCTGGTAGAACAGAATAACTGGTACATTGCCGAAGATGTAAAAATGAAATTAAGAAAATCAATATAAAAAGTAGATATCCAAAAAACCCATGCTTCCCGGCTACGCAATAGTGATATTTATTGAAAAACTAGTTATGTAGATGATTTGACTTTTCCTTATGTTTGTAGTTTTCCTTCTCGTTGTGTTTTGAACACGAAAAAAAGATAAGCATGGAATTTATTAGAATTAGAGAAGATATTATAATGGTGAAAATCGGTAGGCTAAATCTAGTGATACGAAAGCTTGGGTTTTTCAATAGAAACTCAAGTTTGATTCTCACTTATATCATTTTGGGACTTGGGTGGATATTGACAATAAAGAATTTAAGCTAAGGCCATACGAGGTTGTTAGTTTGGATCCCGAGCCCACCCGGGTTTCGTCTAACCGTATGTTACGCCAGAGAGTTTTGCTCTTTGGTTTTACAACGACTGTTAAGTGGCAACCGGCGGTATGATTTCCCAAAGGAACGCCCAAGTCAAGCACTGATGCCAGCGTGGGTCTAGTTAAGACAACATAGTCTGACCAAAGTGAATTAACGAGGCACTCCAAATTGAAAAGTGTAATGACCTAATACAAAATAAAGTCGTTGTTCTAAAAAACAAAGAAAACAATACAGGTAATTTAATTAAAAAAACTATCTCTCTCATATTAAGGTTGAAGTTTACTAAAATATCCTTAAACCAATTTAAAAAATTAAAAATTAAATCTTATTAAGACTGATCTGTACATTCTTTTTCTTTAAACTTTTAAGGTTTTTTTTCCTTAATGACATTACATCATAGTAGGGTTTATGAGAATCAATACCAACTATTAGATTATGTTTTCTCGTTGAAGTCGGGTTCCGATTCATTTAATAATTTTGTGTCATGTAGTTTTGACTAGATGCTGAGTGGACACTAGCTAAAGCCACCGTTAAAACCACATGAGTCTGTTGTGGTTCAAGCTAATGGTGACTTTAGCGAAACTTTTTTTTTTATTTGATTTTTTAAATGTTTTTTCTTTCAAATTTTTATAACATAGATAAAAATTATATATACTGGTTTCGTAAAAAAAAACCCAAACTTATATAAATAATACAAAGTTTATACTAGTTTTATAAAACAATAACACAAACAATACAAATTATAATCAACACATTAAAAAATAACATAAAAGTCGAAACCCAACAAAAAAAATTTAGATCATGTTCTTCTTCCTTCTCCTCCTCCTCCTTCTTTAACAAAGATTAGGTCAAACCCACATTCAACTCCACGACTTAGCACCACATCCGAAGCATATCCACACTTTTCTCCTGTTAGCCGAGTCGACGTTGCTCACGCTGGCCTCCCTTTGCTGATACTCGTTGAGGTGTGCACGACCTATGTGGCTCGCGCTAGGCCGTTCGTGGCTCCACTTGTGAACCACAAGTCCACAACGCACAGTCTGTTATTGTAGATCGAAAAATCAGAGAATAAGGGTGTTCACACCAAATCAAGCCCCTGTTATTACCGGTAACACATTTACTTATACAGACTCGATCAGCTACAACTAACCAATTACAATGGTATCCTCAACTTTCTAACAATTACAAAACCCACCATCGACTTAGTAACTTCTAACTATTACAACTTTAATCACCCATGATATTACTAATATAACAATACTCCCCCGATATAGATAATCTTGACCTCAAGATTCAAAATTGGGAAAGCGTAATTGAAATTCCTCTAGGTCTTCCCAAGTAGCCTCTGTAACTGGTAAATTTATCCAATGAACTAGTACTTGGACCTAGCGTGGTTGGACAATGGAACGAGTATCCAGTGGCAGAGGAATTACTAAAGTAGCAGGACCATGTGCGGCTTTTAACAATGATACGTGGAATGTGGGATGAATCAATGAATCAGCTGGTAAAGCAAGCTTTTAAGCTACAGCTCCAATATTTTCCGTGATCATGTAAGGACCAAAGTATTTAGGCCCTAACTTTTGATTATGATGTTTCTTTATAGATGTCTGAACATAGGGTTGTAATTTGACATAAACCCAATTCCCCACCTTATAAGTTCGTTTTGATCGCTTTGTGTCTGCCATCTGTTTCATTCGATTCTTAGCTTAAGCAAGATTAGATTTTAAAGTGATTAACTTTGCTTATCTGGCTTGAAACCATTCCTCCACTGAAGCTACTTAAGTATCATTGGGAATATATGGTAAATGTATAGGTGGAGGAATACTGAACAGGGCTTAAAAAGGTGACATACCAATAGCATAATGAAAAGTGGTATTGTACCACCACTCGACTAGAGTCAACCACTTAGGCCATAGAAGAGGATCATCCATCACCATACATCTCAGATAAGTCTCTAAACACATGTTGAGAAATTCAACTGAGCTCCTTGTAGCTTCATAAAGTCTTTCCAGAATTGACTTACAAAGAAAGGATCACGATCAGATACAATAGTGGTAGGACACCCATGTAGTTTGAACACATTATCATATACAACTTGAGCAACTTGAGCAGCTGTATAAGGAAGAGATAAGGCTAGAAAATGGGCATATATAGTGAGCCGGTCAATGACTACTAAAATAGAGTCTTTACCAGTGGCTTTTGGAAGACCACTAATAAAGTCCATTGAGATGTCGGAAAAATAGAAGTAGGTGTAGGATGAGGTTGTAACATGTCTGGTGTAGCTACCCGTTCATATTTGGTTTTGTGTCAAATCTGCAGTCCTTTATCCATTGCATCACATCCTTATCACACTCGTTCCAATAAAATAGTTGATTAAATCTGTGTAAAGTAGCATGATACCTCGAATGCCCACCAATAGGAGAAGAGGGACACAAATGTAAAATATCTTTTCTGAGTTGTGCATTATCTCCAATGACAACCTTGGATTTCCAATCAAGCACACTTTTATCCAAAGTATAATGGTGTACATGTGATGTATGCTGCAATTTGTGTAATAAAGCTTGAATCTTTGGTCTTGATCCCAGCTGAGTTTGATTCTTGACCAAAGACAGGGATCAATAGAACTCACTCCCATATGAAATAAAGCTAATTTTTCCAACCTTGACAAGGCATCAGCTACCTTGTTTTGCACCCCTTGTTTATACACGATTTCATAGTCATATCACAACAACTTTGCCAACCATTTTTGTTGGAGAGATGTACTGACCTTTTGATCCATTAGGTATTTAAGACTCTGCTGGTCTGTTCTGATTACAAAATGCTTAACAATTAAATAATGGTGCCAATGTTTGACAGCCATCAAAATTGCAAGTAGTTCATTCACATAAATAAGCATAGATTGTTGCTTAACTGAAATACCTTTACTAATAAAAGCCAAAGGGTGACCTTCCTGCATTAGGACTGCCCATAAGCCTTTAGAAGAAGCATCTGTCTCCACAGTAACACCTTAGAAAAATCAAGTAGAGACAAGACAGCTACAGTTGTTAACGCAGTCTTGAGTTGATTAAAAGAAATCTGAGCGCTATCATTCCATAAGAAAGATTCCTTCTTCCAAATATTGTTTAAGGTCTGGGTATACCACCAAAATCATTAATTAACCGTATATAATAGCCTGCCAAACCCAAAAATAATCTTAACTGTTTGAGAGTGGTAGGAACAAGCCAATTCACCACAGCTTCAATCTTTAAAGGATCAGTGCTAACAACTTCTTTTGTAATGACATGTCCTAGATATTCCACTCTAGAACCAGCAAATGTGCATTTGTATTTCTTAGCAAGTAATGAATTTTGCATGGACAAATTCAAAACAGCCTCCAAATCGGATAAATGTTGCTCTATGTAAGAGCTGTAGATCAAAATATCATCAAAAGAACACTAAAGCACATTTCCTAAATAATGGCTTGGATGTAACATTCATCAAAGCTTAATTTAGCATTCATCAAAATAACCATCTTTTAAAATGATCAGATGGTCACAATTTCTTTTCAGAGGTAAAGAAGAAGGCAAGGAAAATACCTCGCATATTTTGCAACAGAGTATCAAGTTGACTGGTAGATGTGGATTCTTGTATAGCAGAAGCAAAATTTCCCTCTTGAACTGTTGATGACATCAGTTGAACATTAAACAATTGTCTCTGCGCAAACTTGGCAGAAGTTTCCAAAATACCTTCCATTTTTTCACTAGATCAGAAACTAACCCCTAGATCTTTAGCACCCTTCAAGTCAAGCACTTTATTGTTTACCAAAACTTCATAGTCAAGTCTTTAAAGTTCCTAGTAATATCTACCAAACTTTGTAACCATCGAATTCCAAGAACCATGTCATAGTTAGTTAAAGGAATTAAAAAAGCATATGTTGTGAACCAGTGTCCCTTCATCAGCCATTGAACATTCTCAAAAAGCTTGTTACAATATATAATATTCCCATCAGCCACGGTGATCTTATGGATTGCGTTCCTTTGTCGGGCACCTCATTTTGGAAGCAATTCTTTCATCTAGGAAGTTGTGAGTAGAGACGGAATCAATTAGCATATGAAGAGGCTTGGTACCAATAGAGCCAGTCACTTTCATAGTAGAATAGGAGGCAACTCCCATAATGGCATTCAAAGAGATTTGGGGGTACAATTCTCATTGAATACAGGGTCAAAGAATACATCTTCAGAGTCATCTTCCCATATCTCAATAGAGAACAACTGTATGTTCTTGCACTTATGAGCTGATGTGTACTTTTCACTACACCCAAAACATTCACCTCTGGCCCTTTTTTCATTTATCTATTTTGTGGTCAAATTTCTAGTAATTGGGTATCTTGGTTTATAGGGAGTACCAGGTAATAATGGTGGATTAACTGAAGATAATGGAGTATGGTTGTAAGTAGGTTTAGAATAAGAGTCAGTAGTTTTGTAAGTAGGTTTATAGGAAGGTTTAGAATAGGAATTGGGTAATTTCTTGAGGTTATTATCTTGTTGCCTTGCTAACATTTAAGCTTCTGGTAGGTTTCTTGGTATAAACAATTTTAGAGGGTTTCCAATTACTGGATTAACAGCATTTGAAATAAATCTGATCCTTCCACCCTTGACTAGGCATCAGCTACCTTGTTTTGCACCCCTTGTTTATACACGATTTCATAGTCATATCCCAACAACTTTGCCAACCATTTTTGTTGGAGAGATGTACAGACCTTTTGATCCATTAGGTATTTAAGATTCTGCTGGTCTGTTCTGATTACAAAATGCTTAGCAATTAAATAATGGTGCCAATGTTTGACAGCCATCAAAATTGCAAGTAGTTCATTCTTATAAACAAGCATAGATTGTTGCTTAGCTGAAATACCTTTACTAATAAAAGCCAAAGGGTGACCTTCTTGCATTAGGACTGCCCCTAAGCCTTTAGAAGAGGCATCTTTCTCCACAGTAACACCTTAGAAAAATCAAGTAGAGACAAGACAGGTGCAGTAGTTAATGCAGTCTTGAGTTGATTAAAAGAAATATGAGCGCTATCATTCCATAAGAAAGATTCCTTCTTCCAAATATTGTTTAAGGTCAGGGTATACCACCAAAATCATTAATTAACCGTATATAATAGCCTGCCAAACCCGAAAATAATCTTAACTGTTTGAGAGTGGTAGGAACAAGCCAATTCACCACAGCTTCAATCTTTAAAGGATCAGTGCTGACAACTTCTTTTGTAATGACATGTCCTAGATATTCCACTCTAGAACCAGCAAATGTGCATTTGTATTTCTTAGCAAGTAATGAATTTTGCATGAACAAATTCAAAACAGCCTCCAAATCGGATAAATGTTGCTCTATATAAGAGCTGTAGATCAAAATATCATCAAAAGAACACTAAAGCACATTTCCTCAATAATGGCTTGGATGTAACATTCATCAAAGCTTAATTTAGCATTTATCAAAATAACCATCTTTTAAAATGAATAGATGGTCACAATTTCTTTTTAGAGGTAAAGAAGAAGGCAAGGAACCTCGCATATTTTGCAACAGAGTATCAAGTTGACTGGTAGATGTGGATTCTTGTATAGCAGAAGCAAAATTTCCCTCTTGAACTGTTGATGACATCAGTTGAACATTAAACATTTCACTCTGCGCAAAATTGGCAGAAGTTTCCAAAATACCTTCCATTTTTTCACTAGATCAGAAACTAACCCCTAGATCTTTAGCACCCTTCAAGTCAAGCACTTTATTGTTTACCAAAATTTCATAGTCAAGTCTTTAAAGTTCCTAGTAATATCTACCAAACTTTGTAACCATCGAATTCCAAGAACCATGTCATAGTTAGTTAAAGGAATTAAAAAAGCATATGTTGTGAACCAGTGTCCCTTCATCAGCCATTGAACATTCTCAAAAAAGCTTGTTACAATTTATAATATTCCCATCAGCCACGGTGATCTTATGGATTGCGTTCCTTTGACGGGCACCTCATTTTGGAAGCAATTCTTTCATCTAGGAAGTTGTGAGTAGAGACGGAATCAATTAGCATATGAAGAGGCTTGGTACCAATAGAGCCAGTCACTTTCATAGTAGAATAGGAGGCAACTCCCATAATGGCATTCAAAGAGATTTGGGGGTACAATTCTCATTGAATACAGGGTCAAAGAATACATCTTCAGAGTCATCTTCCCATATCTCAATAGAGAACAACTGTATGTTCTTGCACTTATGAGCTGATGTGTACTTTTCACTACACCCAAAACATTCACCTCTGGCCCTTTTTTCATTTATCTATTTTGTGGTCAAATTTCTAGTAATTGGGTATCTTGGTTTATAGGGAGTACCAGGTAATAATGGTGGATTAACTGAAGATAATGGAGTATGGTTGTAAGTAGGTTTAGAATAAGAGTCAGTAGTTTTGTAAGTAGGTTTATAGGAAGGTTTAGAATAGGAATTGGGTAATTTCTTGAGGTTATTATCTTGTTGCCTTGCTAACATTTAAGCTTCTGGTAGGTTTCTTGGTATAAACAATTTTAGAGGGTTTCCAATTACTGGATTAACAGCATTTGAAATAAATCTGATCCTTCCACCCTTGACTAGGCATCAGCTACCTTGTTTTGCACCCCTTGTTTATACACGATTTCATAGTCATATCCCAACAACTTTGCCAACCATTTTTGTTGGAGAGATGTACTGACCTTTTGATCCATTAGGTATTTAAGATTCTGCTGGTCTGTTCTAATTACAAAATGCTTAACAATAAAATAATGGTGCCAATGTTTGACAGCCATCAAAATTGCAAGTAGTTCCTTCTCATAAACAAGCATAGATTGTTGCTTAACTGAAATGCCTTTACTAATAAAATCCTAAGGGTGACCTTCCTGCATTAGGACTTCCCCTAAGCCTTTAGAAGAGGCATCTGTCTCTATAGTAACACCTTAGAAAAATCAAGTAGAGACAAGACAGGAGCAGTTGTTAACGCAATATTGAGTTGATTAAAAGCAATCTGAGCACTATCATTCCATAAGAAAGATTCCTTCTTCAAAAGATTGTTTTTGGTCCGGCTATACCATCAAAATCATTAATAAACCGTCTATAATAGCCTGCCAAACCTAAAAATCCTCTTAACTATTTGGGAGTGGTAGGAACAAGCCAATTCACCACAGCTTCAATCTTTGAAGGATTAGTGCTGACATCTTCTTTTGTAATGACATGTCCTAGATATTCCACTCTAGAACCAGCAAATGTGCATTTTTCTTTCTTAGTAAGTAATGAATTTTTCATGAACACATTCAAAACAGCCTCCAAATCGGATAAATGTTGCTCTATAGAAGAGCTATAGTTAAAAATATTATCAAAAAACACTAAAGCACATTTCCTTAATAATGGCTTGAATGTAACATTCATCAAAGCTTGAATGTAGCATTTATCAAAATATCCATATTTTAAAATAATATGATGGTCACAATTTCTTTTTGGAGGTAAAGAAGAAGGTAAGGAAAATACCTCAGCATATTTTGCAACAAAGTATCAAGTTGACTGGTAGATGTGGATTCTTGTATAGCAGAAGCAAAATTTACCTCTTGAACTATTGATGACATCAGTTGAACATTAAACAATTGACCCTGCACAAACTTGGCAGAAGTTTCCAAAATACCTTCCATTTTTTCACTTGATCACAAACTAACCCCTATATCTTTAGCACCCTTCAACTCAAGAACTTTGTTGTTTACTAAACCATCATAGTCAAGTCTTTAAAGTTCCAAGTAATGTCTACCAAACTTTTTAACCTTTGAATTCCAAGAACCATGTCATAGTTAGTTAAAGGAATTTAAAAAGCATCTGTTGTGAACCAGTGTCCCTTCATCAGCCATTGAACATTCTCACAAAGCTTGTTACAATTTATAATATTCCCATTAGCAACGGTGATCTTATGGATTGCGTTTTCTTTGTCGGGCACCTCATTTTGGAAGCAATTCTTTCATCTAGGAAGTTGTGAGTAGAGATAGAATCAATTAGTATATGACGAGGCTTGGTACCAATAGAGACAGCCACTTGCATAGTAGAATAGGAGGCAACTCCCATAATGGCATTCAAAGAGATTTGGGGGTCCAAATTCTCATTGAATGCAAGGTCAAAGAATACATCTTCAGAGTCATCTTCCCATATCTCAAGAGAGAACAACTGTTTGTTCTTGCACTTATGAGCTAATCTGTACTTTTCACTACACCCAAAACATTCACCTCTGCCACTTTTTCATTTATCTCTTTTGTGGTTAAATTTCTGGTAATTGGGTTTCTTGGTTTATACGGAGGAGCAGGTAACAATGGTGGATTAACTGAAGATAATGGAATAGGGTTGTAGGTAGATTTAGAATAAGAGTCAGTAGTTTTGTAAGTAGGTTTATAGGCAGGTTTAGAATAGGAATAGGGTAATGTCTTGAGGTTATTATCTTGTTGCCTTGCTAACATTTAAGCTTCTGGTAGGTTTCTTGGTCTTAAAAATTTTAGATGGTTTCCAATTTTTAGATTAACAACATTTGGAACAAAGCTAATCCTTCAACCCTTGACAAGGCATCAGCTACCTTGTTTTTGCACCCCTTGTATATACACGATTTCAGAGTCATATCCCAACAACTTTGCCACCCATTTTTGTTGGAGAGATGTACTGACCTTTTGATCCATTAGGTATTTAAGATTCTGCTGGTCTGTTCTGATTACAAAATGCTTAACAATTAAATAATGGTGCCATTGTGTGACAGCCATCAAATTTGCAAGTAGTTCCTTCTCATAAACAGGCATTGATTGTTGCTTAACTGAAATGCCTTTATTAATAAATTCCAAGGGTGACCTTCCTGCATTAGGACTTCCCCTAAGCCTTTATCTGTCTCTACAGTAACACCTTAGAAAAATCAAGTAGAGACAAGACAGGAGCAGTTGTTAACGCAATCTTGAGTTGATTAAAAGCAATCTGAGCACTATCATTCCATAAGAAAGATTCCTTCTTCAAAAGATTGTTTTAGGTCCAGCTATACCACCAAAATCATTAATAAACCGTCTATAATAGCCTGCCAATCCCAAAAATCCTCTTAACTGTTTGAGGGTGGTAGGAACAAGCCGATTCACCACAGCTTCAATCTTTGAAGGATTAGAGCTGACATCTTCTTTTGTAATGACATGTCCTAGATATTCCACTCTAGAACCAGCAAATGTGCATTTTTCTTTCTTAGCAAGTAATGAATTTTGCATGAACACATTCAAAACAGCCTCCAAATCGGATAAATGCTGCTCTATAGAAGAGCTATAGATAAAAATATTATCAAAAAACACTAAAGCACATTTCCTTAATAATGGCTTGAATGTAACATTCATCAAATCTTGAATGTAGCATTTATCAAAATATCCATCTTTTAAAATAATATGATGGTCACAATTTCTTTTCGGAGGTAAGGAAAATACCTCAACATATTTTGCAACAAAGTATCAAGTTGATTGGTAGATGTGGATTCTTGTATAGCAGAAGCAAAATTTCACTCTTGAACTGTTGATGACATCAGTTGAACATTAAACAATTGACCCTGTGCAAACTTGGCAGAAGTTTCCAAAATACCTTCCATTTTTTCACTTGATCACAAACTAACCCCTATATCTTTAGCACCCTTCAACTCAAGAACTTTGTTGTTTACTAAACCATCATAGTCAAGTCTTTAAAGTTCCAAGTAATGTCTATCAAACTTTTTAACCTTTGAATTCCAAGAACCATGTCATAGTTAGTTAAAGGAATTTAAAAAGCATCTGTTGTGAACCAGTGTCCCTTCATCAGCCATTGAACATTCTCACAAAGCTTTTTACAATTTATACTATTCCCATCAGCAATGGTGATCTTATGGATTGCGTTTTCTTTGTCGGGCACCTCATTTTGGAAGCAATTCTTTCATCTAGGAAGTTGTTAGTAGAGATGGAATCAATTAGTATATGAAGAGGCTTGATACCAATAGAGCCAGTCACTTTCATAGTAGAATAGGAGGCAACTCCCATAATGGCATTCAAAGAGATTTGGGGTCCAAATTCTCATTGAATGCAGGGTCAAAGAATACATCTTCAGAGTCATCTTCCCATATCTCAAGAGAGAACAACTGTTTATTCTTCCACTTATAAGTTGATGTGTACTTTTCACTACACCTAAAACATTCACCTTTGGCCCTTTTTTCATTTATCTCTTTTGTGGTCAAATTTCTGGTAATTGGGTTTCTTGGTTTATAGGGAGGAGCAAGTAACAATGATGGATTAACTGAAGATAATGGAGTAGGGTTGTAAGTAGGTTTAGAATAATAGGCAGTAGTTTTGTAAGTAGGTTTATAGGCAGGTTTAGAATATGAATAGGGTAATGTCTTGAAGTTATTATCTAGTTGCCTTGCTAATATGTATGCTTCTGGTAGGTTTCTTGGTCTAATTAATTTTAGAGGGTTTCCAATTTCCGGATTAACAGCATTCAAGAATAGGCTAATAGCGTATTCATCAGAAATAGAGACCCTTGTTAATGCTAAATCAAAATCTTGACATAATTCTTGTAAAGACCCTATTTGTCTATGAGATGTCAAAGCAGCCATAGCATTTTGGTCCATTATTAAGGCAAATCTAGTGAAAATAAAATTCCTATATTCCCCAATAACATTCCCTCAATGGTCTCCTGAGTATACTACAACTAACTAACCAATTTCAATGGTATTCTCAACTTTCTTACAATTACAGAACCCACCTTGACTTAGTAACTTCTAACTATTACAACTTAAATCCCCCATGATATTACTAATGTAACATAGTCTTAGTCAAATGTGATCAATAGTTCTAGTTATTTATCGACATAAATGGTAGTTCGAGGATTCATTTATTGTTGTAAATGTTAGAATGAGAATCATTCAGAAAACCAATAACTAACAAATTTTTAATATTTTTCACACACCCCCTCTCCTATCTCTAGTCATGTTTCTAATTTACAAACTTTACATCCTAAAACTACCAATTTTAGTAAAGAGTCTCGACAAAAAAGAGAATATACATGCTAGTCTTTGCTACCAAAACCCCGTAAATAGAATTTGTCTAATCACAATTAATAGCATCATGATAAGTAACTGATTTTGCTTAATAAGATTAACAATAACACGTTTATATAATTGTGAGCTTAGTGACCAAGAACCACCTTGTGTGATCATTATATGTCTAGTTACGCTATCATATTGTTTGAGTTTATTTTCTTATGTGTATTATTTCTATATGTATTCATTCACTGATCAATTGTTCGGTTAGACTTTTAGAACGCAAATGAATGGTCCCGTATCAACGTAGTTGAGTGGAATTTACAGAAGTTGTGAAAATTATCAACCGGTATTAATTCATGACTGTGAAAAACTTTCCTTATAAGGATTAGAGTTGAAATATTCTTACCAAACACAAAGGCATGATGTTTTGTGAAAACACGATAAGTTCATGTTGTTTGAAAAAAACACAAGACTCATGATGTTTTGAAAAAAACACAACTGAAACATGTGTGGTACGTTTTCGTTTTGATTGCATTTATTAATTTTAAAAAAGAAAGGAGGACAAAGATCGAATTTCATAAATTTATTTAATACTAGGTTACTAACCCGTGTACGACACGGGTGGATATAAAAAAAATCGTATAACAAACACATGTAATTTAAAACCACAACATATGCTATACACAATATTTCTGAAATATATATTTCTTTATAAACTATATATAAGTTAACTATTTTTAAATCAAAAAGTCTTTTGAAACGACCTCGCCCGTATTAAATTTAGTTATTAGTTTATAAAACTAAACTCCCTAAAAATAGAAAAGTAATTTGTAACAAAACTATTGTAAGTGAGGAATATATGGTATCACCATTAAATGAAAAGTTTCATATTGTAAAAGAATATATATTAGGCATTTTTTTTTGTTTAAATTTTTAAAGTAACAAAATATGACTTTAACATCAATGTTTGACTTATCAATTGGATAGATAATACTTACCTTGGAAATAAATTTATCAACAATTATCTTCAAGTCTCCAAAGCATTTGTACTTTCCAACCACTACATGAATCCACATAGCTCGCGTAAATATGTTCGCCCGCCAACAGTCGATTATAATAACAAATATAATAAAAATCAGAGGGTCCCGTATACACTGGTGATGAGTCAAAAATAAATTATGACCCGTATATTTGACTTTCAAAACAAAGAAAAAGAATGTTTGTGAAAAGAATTCGCATTGAGAAAATTAATGTTTGGAAAAACATGTCATTAAACATATTACTCAAATTTAGGAGTTAACAATTTTCAAACTTCCGAGATTTGAATTACTAAGTCAACATAATAAATTGTGATTAAAAAAATTAGGAAACTCAACTCAAAATTAAGAAACAACAATTAAAATTAAAACGCTAATAAAATGTGATTGTGATTAGTTAATTATCTAATATTTATGATCATAATGAGTTACCTTGTTACTCATATAATAATATGATAATTTAATTTTCTAAATTTTAATTATTAAGTCAACATAATATATTTTGAGCAAGAAAAATAGGAAAACTTATTTCAAAATTTAGAAGAAACAAATCAAATCAAATTAAATTAGAAAATTAATACAACGGAAATTTATTAAATCAAATTATATTAAATAGTTAATTAAATTAAAGTATACGCAAAAGAAAAAAAAAAGAAACATATATAATTATTGGTTTAATTACATAAACAAAAGCATGCCAAAACTCAACCTATCAAAAATGGTTGGTTGCAATAGTTTTAATTGAACCAATGGCTGCTTCTAATGATCGTTTGAGAAACTCAGTCAAATGATCTTTTGAGAAACTCATATGACTTCTGCAAAAAATGATACAATATTTTAGATATATGAAATCAAACAAATACGTACATTCTGATGAACAATTCTTTATAACTTTTTCCATTGTTAGCCTCAAAGTGCACTAAAAATAATTACATGGTTAGGTTCATCATGTATTACCTAGACAATCCGACCTGGCTATTTACAAATCCCTTGACGTCACCCTTATAATGAATATATATTATTAAAGGGAAAAGGTCAGACAATAATAATAGAATTTAAGTTTAAAGAATAATATCAAGAGAGAAATAAACAAACGTTTCACCATCAAACCAAGCAACTAAGAAACACGAAACCATAATCCATTAAAACAAACGTATTCAAATGCTGAATCGAATTCAATTTTTTTTTCTAGAATGTGAAAAAACCAAAACCACCACTGAACCCTAGAATCAGTTGACCCAAACTCATCTTAACCCATCGCCCACCCTCAACTGACCCTCCCGTTTTGCCAGCCTTACTTTAGACCCATTTGATGTAATGTAGCTTGTCATTCCATTATAATCCACCAAAACTAAATAGAAACCTAAGGACACACAACTTGATTTCGATACCTTATCTTAAAAAAATATGCATTGTACCTGGTGAAATCTTTGTTGCTTCCGCTTAACTACTTGCACCAGTTACCGTGGCCTGCAAAATTGGCTTTTACTAATACAAACAAGTGTTAAGATAATAAAAAATGATATGTTACAAACTTGTTGAATAAATTATAGGAGCTCGAGACATTAGGTAAATTGACACCCATAATGCATAAAAAATATCTTTAATGATGTGAAATTGAATATGCGATGTGAACTTGCAAGTTACATTGTTAGCAAAAAAATATCCTATATGCCTTCACATATAAACCAACTCAAGTTACAGATTCTGTTATCCTGCAAAAAATAAAAAATAAAAACTACCCAAGTGGTATGAAGTGTTGAAACCACATGATGTTCGGAAAAAATATAATTTATACATATATTAAAAGAAATCAAATTCAATTAATCCAGTAATGTTAGATTCCAAGTTGCAATTTCACTATATAGATTAAAAATATTCATTTTATATGGAAAAATATCTAACTTGTAACAATTTCATAGGGAAGACGCCAATCACAATTAGTCGATTAAACCCTAGACCCTAAATCATTTAAAACCAACAGTCCATTTTAGAGCACTAAATCAAACTTTTAGAAATATCCAACTTCTCCATATTATAACTCTAAATTATTTAAAACCCACTGTGGATTAAACACAAATCGATGAAGATATTGATTATCCAACAATAGAATAAATGTATATCGTTTAGATATGATAATACCTGAAATATGGGTGAGATTTCACATCCAATCAAAACAGAAAAAGAATGAATAGATATAACATTAATTGTAGAAACTCTGTGATGATTGAATGGTGGAAGACGACGGAGTGTATTAGACAAAATAGAGAAGAAGTAGTTAAGGTTTTGTGTAAATTAATTTTGAAATTGCTCTTCCAATTGAAACGGGTGAAGAGAGTTTATATCACTTTCAACATTGTAATTTTATTTTTTTATTTTTTTTGATTTGTTATAATAGATAGAAATTCTATGGATGAATGATAATTTTGGAAAATAGTCAATTGAACCAATAGAAATGTGTTAATAGTCTAAGTAGATAGGTTCCTAATTAATTGAATTTGTTTTTGAATTATACAATTGGAAAAAATTTTAAAAAGTGGTTGTTATATATGGAAGTAATATGGTTGAACCAATAAGAAGATGTCATGTGTCAATAAACTCTATTGGTTTAATAGCATATAGGTTATTAATCTGTGTACTACACGGGCGAAAGTATAAATATCGTTAATTAAACATAAACACACACATATTTATATTTGAAGAAATGTAACGGATTGTTTTACATAAATTGGTCAGAATAATTTTCTTACCATAGTAGAAAAGTTATGTCATGAATTGTGCGATGCATCCTAACCATAAACATGATCAGTTTAAGTGTTCGTAAAATTATTAACGTATCAAACATAGACCAAGCTAAACTAAAGTAAACATTGAACCAATGTCTCTGACGAAATAAAAGAATTGACAAGCCATCATTTTTATGTTTTTGTTATGATCACTCAATAAACTAAAAGAGTAAGAATTCAAATTTGTTTACATATACGATTTACCAATCATTACTAAAATTCACCGTTATATATTAGAATACAATACTGAATTGAATATAAAAAAGATGTCTATACGTAACAACCCATACCGTAACCTGCAAGAATAAACAAATCAAACAAACATTATTTACATGGCAAAATTTTCAAAGTAATTATTAAAGAGGAAAATTAAAAATGAATAAATGTTACTCACTAACTACTTATCTTAAAATAAATATGAATTAAGAATAACAACTTGAATACCTATTTTAAGGAAACGCCAAAACCTAAATATAATTAAAACAAAATAAATATTTGATTTTGATAAATAAGGAAATCGCATTAATTGTTTAGAAAATTGTTTGAATAAAAAATGGCAACAAGTTTGTTGTTAAGAATTATAGAAAGGTAAAGAGTCTAATTTTCAAAAAAAATAAATTTTTCTAAAATCATTTTAAGAAAGGTCAAATATGCATCTTAAAAGTAAGCATTTTGAATATAACAATGTAGAGTATATTTTGCAATTGTTTTAGTGGACAATAGAGAATGCAAAACTTGAATATTAACCATTAATTTTAGGTTTTGTATCATGAGGTGATGTTTCATTTTGACATTTAAGAATATGAATAAATGATAATCCAAAACAAAACAATATGAAAATGAAGTTGACTAATATGTATGAAAAAACATATTAACAACTTCAAAATGATTCGAAAAGACTTAAATTTAAACAGATTTACATATTCACGTATATAGAAAGTCTAATTTTTTTATAAAAGAAAATATTATATAATTAAAGTTTCATTTAAGATATAATTATTGGTCAAAATTAAATGCAAAAACTTAAATTCAAAGAACTTCACATAAATAGAAAGTATAACTATTGTCAAATCAATAATTATTGGTCAACATAATACAATTTATTATTGAAATTAAATTTTAGACATATGAGAATGTTGTAAACCCATTACCTTTATATATGGGCTAGAACTTCCCACTGCAGCCACAATTACAAGTCCTAAATTATATACGATTGCAAGAATAACTAAAATAAATAACAATGATTAAATGAACTAATAAAATGGTTTTGTTCATAATAATAAAACTTACACTGATAAAACTTTATCAACGTTTCATATTATTTTAGTTCTCAACAAACTATTTAGCTTACTCTGTGTGTATACATTTTCATATTTATAAAATAACTAAATTCCATTTTATTGCACATTGAATTTTTACTTTTAAAATTTAATAATAAATAAATTGAATTGTTTTATGAATGTTCGATTTCTCAAGGTCAAACTATGTAAATACATTAAAATAGAGCATTTTGTCTAAACATGTTCATTTTGGTCAATACTATCAAACTATTTTGGTAGAGATTTTGATACTATTAGCATGGTTGAGTAAACTTGCACTCAATCATTAATTTTACAAACAATAAACGTGCACTCAGTCATTAATTTCACAAACAATACCAAATAGGAATAAAATTGTACCTTGCGGGAACGATAGGCTTGCAAAAAACAAATATAATCAACACAAAGAACAGTTTTAACACCCTTGTAAATAAATTCTAAAACCTTAAAAATAAAGTATTTAGACAGAGAACATCAATAAACGAATAAAAATCAAACCTTGCCGTGATTATCAAACAGTGAATAGAAAGATCGGAATCAAAATCCTGCATGAAACACAATCAACTGATTAAAGCCGTAAATAAATAAAAAGTTAGATTAACAAAAAAAAAGAGACAATATTCACAAACCTAATACCCTAGGGGGAACAACGACTATAGAATCAATTGGATTTTGAGCGGCCATACTGAAATTAGGGTTAACTTTACTTGAGAGAGATGATTGGTGAGTTATATATATGCCCTTGAATAATTGAAACTAAATGATCCCAATTGATGTGACCATTAAATCATTTGACTACCAAGTAAAATAGTTGGAAAAATAAATAGTGGTCAAACTTCTTTAAATGATATTCTCATAACTATTTACTTAAATCAAGATATTCTTAATGATCATAATTTATATATTTAAAACTTTCTGTTTTGGTAATTTAATATTTATTTATTATGGTAATCATAAATTGGTTGTGATTAATTAAAATTTGTTTTTGAATTATTTTTTGAATTATTTTATATGGAAGTAATAGGGTTGGATCAATAAGAAGATAACATGTGTTTATAAACTCTACTGTTATAATAGTATAGGTAGATATAATTCATATAAGGTGTGAAAATAAAAGTTAATAATTTTGTTATATATATATATATAACTCAATTGTTAATTAGTTAATCGTAATTATAAGTCAATGTTTACAATAATAAGTCAATGGGTCAATTGGTCAACAATGGATTTGTAACTCAATTGTTATTGTTAACAATAATAAGTCAATGGATTTGTATTATAATTGTTAAAACTTAATTAATGATCGCAATTAAGTCAATAGGTCAATGAGTCAAATGAATTAATTATAGTAAAACTTAATGATTGTTAATTAATTCAAATTTACATTCAAATTTACACCATAATTTGTACAATAATTAATTCAAATTTACAAATTAATTACATTCAAAGAATATATAATAATTAATTCAATTAATTCAAATTTACAAATTCCGTAATTAAACCATTTCCTTAATCAAATAGGTCATCCTTTCCTAAATTTAACATGAATGATACAAACCTTTACAACTTTATGAATTTGATAAATTTAATTAAATATAATATTTTAACAAAATTTTAATATTTTAAATCGGTAATCTCTCTATATTATATATATATTATCTGTAATCTCTATATTAAATTCGTAATCTCTTGACGAAATATCAAATAATTATCTAAATTATATATTATATATTATCTAAAAAATTAACAAAGGTGGTGAATGAAATCAACCAAAAATAATAAAATATTCAAAATAAAATTTTGAATATTTGGGTTTCGAAACTATAGCTACGATTTTTAAATATTGCATTAGTTAGAATATTCAAAATGAAAAATTAGACATTAAATGAAAGAGGAAAGATAATACTTTAATAGCATTGATGAATCTTATTTTAATATATTATTGATTTATTTTATTAAGTTAAAAATTAGAGAAAGCATTGATATACATGGAAAGTATGAGAATCAATCAATAGGAAGGGAGGATATTGACTTAAAGCCTATTGTTTTAATAGTATAGTTAGATGTAGTTTGGGTTGATCGTCAACTTTAAGAAATTAAGTACATAATTTAACGGGCCGTGGGGACATAATTAGACCATCTCCAATAAAAGATTCTTGGGTGTTTTTAGAATTGAGAGAATGTGAGGTAAAGGGGAGAATGTTTGGTGAAATTCTTGTGAAAATCCGCTTGTTTAGGAGAAATTAAGAGCTCTTAACCGTGTTGAAACCCAGTCAAATCCTAATTAGTCATAGAGCTAGCACAAGAAAACGTGATCCACAGTTCCAATATCCCAAGGGCAAAACAAACAGAACCTATAGTCCTGAACTCAAAAGAGATCACTCTCCAAACAAATTCGTGGATTTGGTCATAAGTTTAACTTGTTTTAATGTCAATAAATTAATATAAAAAGTTCATTTATTGCAATTTAGTTTCTCATTTAGTATTGTTACTTACTTGTTATACACTTACTATACAAAAAAAAATCAATTTATCAAGTTGTATAAAAAAGGACTTTTAAAAATGATATACACTAGCTTCCTTTTGGGTTCAATTATATTTTATTTATGCTACAATAACACATGAAAAATAGTTTAGATTATAAAAAAAAACAAAAGATTTGACCAGTCAACATACCCTTATTAAACGAATGAATTAGAGAATATATAGAACACAAACAACGCGTTTTGTAATTTGTATATTATAATCTCGGATTCTTTCATCATCTTTAATACACATACAATAAAACTAACAAACGTAAAAATAAATTTAGAACACCTAAGCCAAACAAATGAACAATCCATATATAACTTTATTAAACGTTGGGTTTGCTTGGACGTTTAAGCTTGTTTGCTTTGAATTTTATCAGTTTCTAGTTCGACCTCAAACCCACATTGATACATAGACACACCGTATGTGCACCGCTCTTTAAGTTCATACAGATGCATTAACGACGATTCGGCTAGCCTTATGAGTTATCATCTCTTTAGTGTCGATGTTGATGACTCAGTGATTTTGGGTTGGTTTTTAATTATTGGATTTATGCATGATTTATGTATATGTTATAAAATATGTGTTGAAAAAAAATATATAAAAAGAAAGTTATCATAAGCGATGATAAAGAAAAGGAACTCATATATAATATCTGGCACATAACTTGTTTATGTTTATGAGAAAAAAAAAAGAATCCGAATTGTGATATATATTATAACTAATTAATTATTTAATGATTGTTTTATTCGAAATGTAGACTACAAAACACATGTTTACGTGTGCTCAGACTGAAAATCAAGTATTAACAATTGACAAACAACTTTGAATATATGCATCAAGGATTTGTAGTAGGATGCAACGGTTTACTAGATTACTTCTTTTATTATATAGAAACATAGATATTACATCAACATAGCAGGTAAACGGGCAACAAGCTGCGCCGCCATCCCTTTTTGAATTGCAAACCCTAACCTACTAAAGACATACCTCCTGCCTCTTTGGAGTCGACACATTGTTATGCACAACCCATTGGACCCTGGTTAGGAAACGGATAGCTTCCGGTGCCAAGGAGCCAAAGGTATCAAAAGCCAGAGGGACAAAAACATGTTGGTTCTCTTCGCAGGCTTTAGCATGTTTCTCCACCTTCTTCGTTTCAGCCCTTTTCATTGCTTGCTCAGCTACAAACCCATTATCCCGCAAACCAGCTAAGGGAGATACCTCTGTGAGGTCAACACAAGCGTGTTTTCCCCCAGCCCAACCAAAGACGAGCAAATCTGCCGGTCGTAGAGTGGATCTCCCTTCCGTGGGGTCTGTAAGGAAATTTATGGGGGCTTCCTTTTTAGCTGATATCCCAGCTCGCCTTAAGATGTCCCAAAAAACGTCTCGCACCCAATCATGTCGGTATTTGAACTCAGGCATCTCCTTGCAATGAACCGCATGCTCTCCGAATTTAACCAGGCATCTCCTTGCAATGAACCGCATACTCTCTGAATTTACTAGATTAAATACATCAGTTGTATACATGATGCCTGTGAAGTCATAGACATCAATATTATAATGGTTGGACGTACTAAATGTGCATTAAAACTAATTACAACACTTATAATGCATCATACATAATAGCGGATCCAAGATGTTTAACTTGTTAATGGGGGCAAAAAGAAAAAAGAAGCTATATATGTTTTTACAGGCCAAGTCAAAACGGGTCAGGTAAAAAGTTACATAAAATCATAGTGATAAACCAAACAGATTAACTGCACATAAGTTTGAGAATTGTCAGGGTTAACCTTATAAACAAGGGTGCCACTAAAGAATTGTGTGTTCGTTTAAACAAGTATCCAATTGAATGTAGTATAGAGTATAGACAAATAGGTCACCGAACTTTTAGTTAAAGTTGATAATGTACACAAGAAAATCATCTAATATTTTTTTTTCTCAAATACACAGTAAGGTTCGTCTCACACTTGCAAGTATTCGGTTCTAGGTAGATTTGTGACATTCGTCATTTTCGGTTTAACTTGTATTTATTTTTGTATTGGAAACCCGACCAGTTTTGGTCTATCGGATCCTTCGTTATTAATAAAATGTTGGGTTTTATGTTCGTTTATGTTACACAAATGTCAGATTAATAAAACATCTTTTTCGATACGTCCAAACACCTCTTTATGGCTAAAAACGACTTAAAACTAACTTAAAAGACTAATTGTGTCAAACACCTCTTGTTGTTTTGTGCATTGTTCATTTGTTTGACCATTTTTAACCAATGAAATGCATGTATACCCCTTATGAGTAAACTATATTTTTTCCACTATAAAAACAAGTCCCATGCACCTATTTTGGTTTGCTCTTTCTTCTCCAAACTCTCTCAATCTATGATCCAAGTATTTCATTCTTCAAGTTCTTGATAGTTTGACTCGTCAATGTCAAACTAATACTAATATTTATTTCTAACTAATTCTTGTTCATTAAAGCTTGTTATTATAACTTGTCTAAAACATACTTCCCTTGTTTCCTTGGCTTTCCCTTCTCCGGCCATGTCTGTTTAGGTGTATTGCTAGGCAAGGCTTCATGGAGGACTATTATAGTCCTTGTTAAACACTTTAATTTATGCTTTAATTTATGCAAGCTTACTAATGTTGTTTAGTTTCTAATTACTTTAGTTTCCAAATCATTTTAATGAGTTCTATGGTATTGTGTATGCGACCACCATTCTCGGTTTCATCCCGAGTCAAGAGCCGAACCAAAATCGATCTTTTGTTTAAATAATTTATTGTTAACATATTGTATGTAATACTTGAGTATTATCATTTCTAAGTTTGTTCTAATGAGTTATATGGTATTGGGTATGTGGTAACCATCCTCGGTCTTATTTTGAGTCAAGGACCGAATCAAGACCGAACTCTCGTTTAGATGCTTTATATTTAAAATGATTTAATAATATGTTACATGTAAGATTTGTATATTATAAATTATAAGTTTGTTTTAATAAATTATATGGTATTGGGTATGTGGTAACCATCCTCGGTCTTATTCCGAGTCAAGGACCGAACCAAGACAAAACTAAACCGATTTCACTCGCTTAAGACACACTAGTTGTGTTTTGGGCCACTGAATCTCATATTTTTTTCTAAAACTATATTATAAACTCATTTTAATTATTTTCTCAAAATACTTGGCATGTCGGATCCAACTTGATCACATAACAAGTTTGGACCGACAAAACCAAACACTCGTTTAACGGACGTCAAGGTTCTCCTTAATAGAACTACACACTTGGTTAAGTTTCTTTTGATTTCATTGAGTTATCTCATAACATTTATTACTTTGGAATCTTGGCTTCGAGTTTGACCAATTATCAACTCGAACCAACAAATCCGAACACTCGTAAAATCTCGTTTTGGTATCTATCTAACAAAGGATCTTGCAATATTGTACCCTTACCTAAATATTTACTTAACAAATGTTAAGTAAAACTAATGAATAGAATACCGAGACCTGATTTCGAGTAAACTTACTTTTCTAAAACCATTACTTTAATTCTAACATAGTTACGCTTTAACTCTCAAACTTTAATTATTTATTTTACTTGTCAAGTTATTTTACTTTAAAGCTTTTAAAACCATCTACTAACTCAAAACTCTTTTTAATCTAGGTCTTGCCCGCTGAACTTACCATTCCCCGTTTTATCGCAAACTATCCTTCAAATTACTTATTTCACGTGAGTACATTTCATCCCCCGTTTTCTTTTATACTTTGGGGGTAACATGCATACTTATTCAAGACAAGAATGATTTATAACACTCTATCCTCAAACCACAAACTCTAGGATGTATGATACTTAGAATACTTGCTCTATTGTGTGTTATATGTTTTATATGCTTTACGTGCACGGGTGTTTATATTTATGTTGTTGTGGAGCCTCAATAATTATGATCATACGCACCCCTAACTACTTTAGCCTTGTGCTAGTAGAATATGGCCTTATTATCCGAGTATGTCGGTTGTTACCGATTAGAAAGGATCCTCATTTACTTATGATTTATATACCGCAATTGTTACTTTTATTTATAGTTTCATATAAGTTAGTGGATTTCGCTTCATATTATATATACTCAAAACTATGAAATTGTTCACCAACATTCATGTTGACAAATATTATTTTATGCATTGTTACAGGTTTAATTATTGGTTGATTGGAGTTTGAAGATGCTATCTTATTTGAGACAGTTTAGGTTATTAGAAGAATGAACAATTAAATTATTATATTTGGTGTTATTTGTATGAACAAGATGTATTCTTTTGGTGACTGAATGAAAATAATGAGTTGTTTAGATATTTTCACTTTAATAGTGTCTTATATTCATGGGCAATCAGCTGCACCCCGGCATGTTCTGCCGCCTTTGATCAGAGTGTGACAAGATTCATGGTTGTCTTCCGCCCTTCTTAAAGAAAATTTCCCAAACTTATTTGCTAATGTTTGGAAAAATAATTGTTTGGAGGCATATTGCTTTGACAGTTTGAATAATATATGGACCGGAGATGGAAAAGAATACCGTTAAATCAGCTTGAAGCGTCAGAATTAGCTGACTTGATCAATCTTTGTCATCAGGTTACTCCTTCAGATCATAAAGATAAGTGGGTTTGGTTAGAAGATCCGCCTTGGACCGTTACATTTGCTTCTATGACAAGGGCGCTATTTAATGCTTTCGGCTGAAATTTTCCATTCGTTATTAAGTGTAATAATTGGATTCCTAAAAAGATTAATATCCTAGTTTGGAAAACGGAAAATGGGTCGGTTAGCTCCTAAGGAAGGTCTCGCTCTAAGAAACATTCATATAAATTATGACATTTGTCGTCTTTGTAATAAGTGGCTCAAAATGCTTTGCTTTTGTTTACCTCATGTCCAGTCGACATTCGTGTTTGGCACATAAGTGTGCGGTGCAAGGTTCCTCCCATTTATGCTTTTTTCTGTTGAGGATCTTCCCTTGATGCATAACTTGGCTCCACTTTGCAATAAAAAGAAAAAAAGTGTTCCAAGGTATTATCATGACGGCTTGTGGAGTACTTGGAAGACAAGGAATAAGGTCATCCTTGACAACAAAGTGGTGTCGGTTTCCAATTTGATGGAGGATACAGAGTCTCTGGCAATTCTGTGGATTAAAAATAGGTCGTCTTTTAAATGTTTAAGTTGGTCCGATTGATGTAATTCCTCTTAATGAGATGTTTGTTGAGGTGACGCTAGCTTTTCGCTAGTTTTGCTTTGCCTAATGAAAATTTCCGTTTGAAAAAGAAAAAGGAAGAAAGAAAGGATTGGATCAAGAACCCCAACCAACTTCTGATCAACCTTTCTGCTCAATATATTTAATTGATTATACATTTGTATAGAAGACTTTGCAGTCCTTCCACCAACGTCGGTCTCCTTGACTACCTTTTGATGAGGCAAGGAGACCGACGTTGGTGGAAGGACTGCAAAGTCATACCTGGGGAGGCAGTTGTGACTCAACATCGACTACTAGTGACAGATATAGCCTTCAGAAATAAGCTGACTGTTCGAGAGAAGAAAGGTACACCGAGAATTCGATGGGGAAATTTGAAGGACGAAAATCTCCTACTGTTTAAGGATAAACTCTTACTGCATACGCGGGCTCGACTAAATGGGGACTCAACGCATATATGGGAAGCTATGGAGACAAAGATCATTCAAGTAGCAAAGGAGACTCTCGGGGTCACAACAGGAAAGACAAGTGGGCATAAGGAGTCTTGGTGGTGGAATGACGCAGTGCAAGACAAGATAAGGGACAAACAGGGATGTTTTAGGGAGCTAATGAGGTGCACGAATGAGAAGGAGCGAGTGAAATTGAGGGACAACTACAAAACGGCCAAGATAGAGGCGAAGAAGGCAGTGGCGGAAGCAAAGAAGGCGGCCTTTAACGGATGTATGAAAGTCTAGAAACAAAAGAGGAGGAACATGCTATGTTTAAGATTGCCAAAGCCAGGGAGCGTAGAAGGCAAGATCTAGGACCGGTGAAGTTCATAAAGGATACAGATGGGCATGTACTGGTCAAGGAGCAGGACATCAAGCTAAGATAGCAAACCTACTTCCACAATCTTTTTAACAATGGGAGAGCTTACCAAGAAGAACATGACAACACAAACTTTCAACGACAACAATCGAATAACTGCTACTACCGACGGATCTCACGAGAAGAGGTGAAGGATGCACTTAGGAGGATGGGAAGGTCTAAGGCGGTTGGCCCAGACAACATACCCATCGAGGTGTGGAAGTGTCTGGGGGAGGAAGGAGTCATGTGGTTAACTACTCCCTTCAATAGTATTCTCAAATCAGGTAAGATGCCAGACCAGTGGAGGAGCAGCGTTGTAGTTCCTATCTATAAGAACAAAGGAGACGCCCAATGTTGTGGTAACTACCGAGGAATCAAACTACTAAGTCATACTATGAAGCTATGGGAAAGAGTGATTGAGGTTAGACTTAGACGAGAAACTCAGGTTACGGTCAACCAATTTGGCTTCATGCCGGGGCGTTCCACCACAGAGGCAATACACCTTATAAGAAGATTAATGGAAAAGTATAGGGAGAAGAAGCGTGATCTACATATGGTGTTTATTGACCTAGAAAAGGCCTACGACAGTGTGCCACGACAGTGTGCCACGACAGGTGCTCTGGGAGTGCTTGGAGGGTAGAAGAGTGCCCAGGAAATACATAGAGATAATTATGGATATGTATACCAGGAGTGAAACAAGTGTCCGTGCGCCAGTGGGGGATACTGATTTCTTTCCTGTAGAGGTAGGTCTTCACCAGGGGTCAGCGTTGAGCCCGTTTCTTTTTGCAGTAGTCTTGGATGAGTTGTCAAAGTCGATTCAGGGGACTCTCCCGTGGTGCATGATGTTCGCAGACGATATTGTGTTACTTGCTGAGAAAAAACAAGATCTAAACATGAGGCTTGAGGAGTGGCGAACAACCTTAGAGACAAAAGGTTTAAAGATTAGCCGATCTAAGACGGAGTACCTCCACTGTGATTTTGGTGGGATAAACGACAATGAAGACGCACAGATCACAATTGAAGGGCAGGTGGTCCCGCAAGTAACGAAGTTCAAGTACTTAGGATCATTTGTACAGAGCGATGGGGAATTAGACAGTGATGTGACCCACCGAGTTCAGGTAGGATGGTGTAGATGGAAAGCAGCCACAGGTATATTGTGCGACAAGAGTTTCCCGACTAAACTAAAGGGAAAATTCTATAGGGTGGCAGTTAGACCTGCAATGCTATATGGAACAGATTGTTGGGCCATCAAGAAGGCACAAATGCGGAAGATGGAGGTAGCAGAAATGAGAATGCTACGTTGGATGTGTGGGCACACAAGGCTAGACCGAATAAGAAACGGTGTGTTTCGCGAGAGATTAGGGGTGGCGAACATAGCAGACAAGATAAGAGAGTGGAGATTGAGATGGTTTGGACATGTAAAGAGAAAACAGACGACGAATCCTGTTAGATCCGTAGAAAACATTACTATAGAGGGAAGGAGGGGTAGAGGACGACCGAAATTGACTTGGGATGAGAGGATTAGGCATGATTTGATAGACCTAAACCTCTCCGAGGACATGGTTGAGGATAGGAATTCGTGGAGAATTAGAATTAAAGTTAAGGATTTTTAGAGAGAATTGAATACCTTAGGGCTTAGACTTAACTTATTTAGGTCACATACCATAATGGTATTTCCCTTACATATATTATTATTATTATTATAATTATTATTAGCTTTTATATAGCTGTTAAACTGTGATCTTATTATTAATATTATTATAATTAGTAGTAGTTTTTATATAACTGTTAAACTTTGATTTTCCTTTATTTTGCTTCATTCACATGTACTTAGAGCCGAGGGTCTCTCTGGAAGCCATCTCTCTATTCCTTTGGATAGAGGTGCGGTGTGCCTACATCTCACCATCCCCAGACCCTACTTATAGTTTTGCTGTCGATGGGATTTTACTGGGCATGATTGATTGATTGATTGATTTGTATAGAAGAGATATACATTCATATAAAAGGATATACATTATACATTTGGTATATTATCATGTTACGGTGTATTCATAAATCACAAATTACATGCAAGATGTATAGAATCCTACACGAGATGGAATGATTAATATATAAAAATTGGGATATATTAATTAATCAGCCCTACTGGTGTTGTCCTTATAGCATCCCAGTTAAAAGAATTCAGTAATAATTAATAAGCGTACAAATAATTATTAAGTTACTTTTACCGTTGAGCTCATTTGATATTGACATGACGTAATGTATAACAAGTGGTGTAATAAATAGAAGCCCGGAGAAAAAGCGTTACGAAAGGGATTTGACAATTTTATTTGTATTATTTTAAGTATATAAGGATGGCCAGTGGGACCCACCAGATAAGATGGTCGGCTGACGTAGGATGCCGCTGCACCGTTTTCTTAAATACTTGATGGTCAAAACATATGCGCACACGTGTAATGTGTATTAGTTTATGTAAACATGGTGAAATATTGAAAAATCAATATGGATATAATATATAAAGTAATGAATAATCATCCGATATGTTTATTATTATTTATTTAGGAAGAATATATACAAAACATAAAGCTAATAACTTGGGAACTTATTACAATAAAATGGGAAACAGATATCTAACCGATACTGTATATATTACAATAATGAATTGATTTCTTTGGGATTTTTATTTATCTCTGATATAATGTACCTTGTAATTGTGCATCACATTTTTACAAAGTATGAACATGATTATACAAGATCATGTATATTAGCGTGGAGGAGAGAACTGAACCATAGATGTGAATCACAAAAACTTTTGTTGTGCTTAGGCCATGTGTAGTGGGGCGTTTCTCATCCCCAAGACGCCTCCATAGCGCCGGAAACAACCCCGCCCCCCCCCCCCCAATCGGGCGTTTTAGGCGATTTAGAGGGTGGAGCGCTTTCCACATAGCGTCCGAATAAGGTAAAGGATGGAAGTTGATTGATGGCTCTTTATATTGTTTTTTAAATAAAATATATTAATATAATAATAATGAGGTAATGTTTGGTAGGGGCTCCATCCACTACACCATTTTTCTTTATCAAAAAGCCTTTATGATGACGTGACGTAACATGCCGCAAACGTTCCCATAAGGGCTTCATCCACTACACACGGTCTAGACTATTAGGCTATGTTGCACGGGAACTGGTATGGGAACGGGAAACGGGTACGGGAAACGGCAAAACTCAAAAAATCAAGAAACGGGTACGGCAATAAATGCATATAAAAAATAAATATATATTATAGATAATGTATCACGAAGCCCAAAATATATACTTACGTTGATGTAAACTTCATACATCTTCTAATGATAATCAATCATAAGTCTTTTAAAATCAATCATAGTAATAATAGAGAGGGTTAAATATTGAAATACACAAACTAATTTTAAACTTTTTATGTTAAAACTTATAAGTTTTTGGGACTAGATACAAACAATTGAAAGTTAAATGCTAAAATATTTAAAGTTATTTAAACCTAAATAACCTAATTCGAGTTACAGCCGCTATTCACAACCAGATACTCTTCTTCTTCTTCTTCTTCCTTGTTTCCGGCAAATACTACAGCTCGGCGCCGGAATATGCCGCCGGAACGTTTAAAAATCGTCCCCAAAATTCTGGAAACGTATCGAAACACCGTTTGAATTTTCGAAACGGTCAACGATCGTCCCCAACTTCAAGGAAACGGTCTAGAAACGTTTCATGCCGTCCCCGTCGGCGTTTCCGTCCCGGCGAGTTTCAGGGACGGGGTACGGCACCTTGGTGGCGTTTCCTTGCATCAGAGCTATTAGGAATCAAAAGTGACGCAACGGAAACAAACAATACACACAAAAACGAATATCAAGTTGAATAGAAAATAAACAAACACAACAATATAATGTGGTTTGGTTTCTATGTGAAACCTATGTTCAGGGTTGCAACTATGATTTTAACTTTATTAGCTCGATCAAGATACAAGATTTCAAATACATGCTTGGTTAAAAACTTAAAATAGAGAAGAAAAAAAGTTAGGATAAATAACTTAATTAAACACAAAATGGGTATCTTTGTTACTTTAACACACATTCACAACCCTACTCAATTTTTAACACACATTCACAACCCATCCCAATTTAAAAAAAGTTCTTTTTTAACGAAGTTCATTTTTAATAAAATTTATGGCGGAATGTTCAAATTTATTTTTTAAGAAATATCTTGTATTTAATTATTTTTTTTAGTTCGAATATTAAAAGTTAATTGAATAATTAAGTTATTGGGGGTTAGTTTGGATTGCAATCTGGGTTTGCTCCACCAACCCAGATTGCCAATCTAGATTGCTTTATTTTTTTATTTTTTTTTTTTTAATTTTAGACCCACCAATCTCATTTTGAGATTGCCAATGGGAGTAGTCTTAAAACTTAAAAGAGAACCGATCGACCCCATGCTTCATCTTGTCGACCCTACTTGGAAGTGTTCACAAAAGCCAACATAAACGTAATTTTTCGAGCAAGCTACACCGATGGTGGTTTGGTTGGAGAGTGGGGGACTCGGGCATTTTTCTCTTTACAAGCTCTTCATCTAGATATTGAAAATCATATACCACCATGGAGGCTTTAGCGAAAGAGGCATAGTTGAGACAACCAATCATCTTATCGTTGTTGCACATTTGCCAGAACAATCTAGAATGATATTGGAGATTAGTGTAAAATCTCTTATCACTCTATGTAGTAGGGATTTTAGCTTTACCATGGAAAGAACATTAGCATGTCAATCAAAAAAAACATTGTTCTTGGTGTTTCTATTGATGTGGTGTGCATTGTGGAAAGCTATTGATGAAAAGGCTTTCAGGAAAGAGAACATACGAAGCAAAGTGTAAATAGGATGATTGCTAGTATAAATAGAGCAATTACTTTACTTTGTATAACTAAAGTAATTACACTACAATGATATTTACTCTAGTTATCGAAAATAATTACTCTAGTTATACTTATAGTTACACTACTTATAAATAGAGTAATTATACTACAATAACATGGACTCTTGTTATACAAAATAATTACTTTAGTTATACTAACAATTACGCCTACGTATTCACCGATCTCATTCCAATCTCAAAGGAGATATTTATGGTTGCAACTTACAAGCGATATACATGAAAATACAATCTAATTATATAATAATAAAGAGATTATACAAAATAAGTACAACAATGGAATAAATAAGGGAATAAAATAGGTCATTACCATTCCTTTGGCTTGTTTAGTTAACCTATGAGAATGAAATGAATAATTCTTTTATGTAGTTTGGCATAAAAAAATTATAGGAATAAAATATAAATGAAATAGAAATAATAAAAATATTCCTATCCCAAAAAATATTTTTTTTACAGAAAAATAACTGAAATGGCGATGGTGGTTGTGGTAGTTTCGGCGACGAAAATGGTGGTGGTGACGGTGGTAGCGCTGGTGGTAAGGTGGTGGTGACGGTGAAGGTGACGATCAGGTGGTGGTGGTGATGGTAGTGGTGGTGTTGAGAAAGTATGGCGAGGGAAAATGGAATGAAAAAAAAAAGAATGTGGGTGGAAAGGAATGAGATTCCATGTGTAATGGATTATTCAATTGCATTAAGTAACCAAACACCACTTTCTTCATTCACATGTAATAAATCATTTCATTTCTCCTGTCATTTTTGCATACCAAACGTTACCTAAGACTTGTAACTGGAATAATTACTCTTCCTATAACATGAGTAAATTACACTACAATTAATTTTGCTCTAGGTATACAAACTAATTACACTAAAGCAATTATTTTTCTTCTGACTAAATGACTAAAGTAATTGTACTATAATGATATTTACTATAACTATACAAAGTAAATTAATTAGTCTAGTTATGTTAAGAATTACGATGCTTATATTAGATTTGAATATTTATAGTACTATCATTGTATGAATTTTGCTCTTCGTTTCATACCAATTCACATGTTAAATTCATTTGTGTGTTAACTCATACCATACACATATCTACAAAAGCCATTAATGTGCCAGAGGTATAACATGCCTTATCATAAACAAAAGGTTGTGTAATTTTTAAATGTAACTAGCTTTATATATTATGTATTTTGTACATTTAGTTATATATGTTCAAGTAGCTATCGAACATTGTGCATAACTATGATGCGAAGACATTTAGCCCTCACACCCGAGTCATGTGTCGCGTCTGGTGGCTTTCTAACTTCACACGCTAATTTGACTTTGTACTAGAACCCACTCATGTACAATACATGTGTATGTGTGTGAGATTGGGCTATTAGTAAAATTGTTGGCGTATTTTACTATTTTCATGTTATTGCGTTATTGAGTTATTGAAGAAAACGTTTTAGACCATTACAGTTGGAGTTTTGGTTCCAACAATTGTTTGCAATATCAAGTTATCTTTTTCAAATACAACTTTAGGTTCTTATTTTTATGTTGATTACATGTTCGTGTCAAATTCTTACTATAGAAATTTGTAAATGTATTTTCTATTTCAAGTTAAAGAATATGTTTTTGATTTGATGTTTATGACTTCATTTTAACTATACAATACAATATAGGTTGTTGTTAAGTCTAAAATAAGAGGTTACATTAACTGTGTGATTTTCATTTTGTTTTCGTGTTTGCAAGTATGTAGTAGCCACGTAGGAGAGATAGCAAAGTTGGTTTTGCTTTATTTACCTTTAAAAGTTCTAATATGTATTTGTATGTGTTTATCGTGCATCATTATTTCGTAACAAGTTATCCACTACAAATGCGTGACAATTAGAAAACGTTGAGTTACTTTGTCACCATTTGATGATGATAATATATTAATATGATATTCCTTATTGAACAACTAGGATATAACCCATGTTACACACGGGTTGAAATTTGATATGTAATAAAGTGTATATAAACAACCATAAGATTTCATAAAATTTACAAACAAAAAGATATCATATATCTCTATACTGAAGATATAGAAAATAACATTGTCTACATATAAAGTTACTAATTAAACAAACTTAAGTTTATAACAAAAGTCATGAAAATATTAGATATTAACAGTCTTATACCAACATGATCTTCATAATTTCCGTCCTCCCACAAAATCATCCGGTCTTAAAGCCTGAAAAAAACAAACAAACCATGGAACTCAATTAAGTATTAAACAAAAATGTTAACGTATTTCATAATGACTTTATGTGAACATAAATATGTAAATAATTTTGTTGCACTAAACACAAAATGTGAAAATGTAACACAACTTTATAGCCAGAAATAAAAAAAAATGTGTATAACAGTTATAAAATCAAAGAATATTCAAACTATCATATTATTGAAAATAGATAAATAACAAAATCAATATAGACAAATTTACCAACCATCAAATTCTTCAAAATTTCACCAAAAAAACAAATTACCTTCACAACTTGACAAACAAAATAAACGATTATAGAAGTTTATTGTATGTTTTTGGAAGTTTCTAGTTATAAACTAAACTAGTAACTTAAATAGAAAACACAAAGTAAACAATGAAAGTTAAAAATTTAGAGTAATCAACTACATAACTAAGTTATTGGTGTTACCTTAAATTTTATCTTCAGATTCCAAAGAGTTTGAAAGATCATCAAAATTTGGCTCATAATTCTCACACTCTAACCACCATTTTACTTTCTCACTAACTTCATTTTCCAAATCCAAATGTGTCATTTCTTTTATAACATTAGCAAGCTTCAAGTGATCAAAATCTCTTAAAAGAAACATATCTTTGGATTCCAATATTGATTTAGGATAGTACATGTGTTACACACGGTAGAACATATTTAAAAACATAATTTATATGTAACATCATATAAATTTAATGAAATGCAAATGTCGTATTTATAAATAAATTATGCTTTTACATGAATTATAAAAGATCATAACTTATTTGAATCAAATACAAAAACATTCAAAAACTAACAAAGATAAATGAAAAGTTAAAAAATTTTATAACTTATATCATTAGTACAATAATAAGCAAACAAAGGAAATTAGTCTCCAAATCAATAAAACAATTCTACAATGTCGATTCAACAAAACTTTTTCTCAATGTTGATTCAAAAGATTAACTCTGTTTAAGACATTTATTACATATCAATAACTGTAATATTTATTACTCAAAAATAGTATTCGTTTTTATTTGCACATCATTTTAAAAAATTTATTACAAATCATGTTTGAATTAAATATTGTCATCTTGAAAATCATTTATCACTAACTTCATTTTCCAAATCTAAATATGCCCTTTCTTTATAACATTAGCAAGTTAAACAGATCATTGGATTTCAATATTGATTTAGGATAGCACCCGTGTTACACACGATGGAACATATTTAAAAACATAATATATATGTAACATACTATAAATTATATGAAATGCAAATGTTGTACTTATAAATAAATGATACTTTTACATGAATTATAAGACATTATAACTTATTTGAATCAAATACAAAAACGTACAAAGACTAACAAAGACTATCTAAGACATTTATTACACATCAATAACTGTAATATTTATTACTCTAAGATAGTACACGTGTTTATTTGCACATCAATTTAAAACATTTATTACAAATCATGTTTGAATTAAATAATACCATCGTGAAAAATTTATAGTTAGTAACCTATCATCTTGAAAAAAAATTAACAAACCATGTTTGAATTAAAATGTCTAATTTTAAAATGACATATTTTGACTTCAAAATGTCAACATAATATATATGCATTTTTTTAAAATCCAAAATGTGTCCACGGTCTTTTCTTTTGCTTGAAGCAAAGTTAATACAATTAATACAAATTAATTATTTGATTTCGGTCAAAACATAATTCAATTCCAATTTATTATTATTGATAAATACACAATTATATGTATAAACATGCATAAATTATGTTTCACTTAAAGGCCATTAAAAAATTTACGGTTACTATTTTCAACATTATTAGTAACTCTTAATAACATAATAATAGATTGTATAAGAATATTTAATTAAAAACGTTACAATAGTCAACACAAATGTATGTTAATTTTTATATGAATATAATTTGTGAGTGCAAATATTAAATTTATTAGTACTTAAATCATGTTGGTATATTTCAAGAAAGTTATATTGACTATGTGAAAGTTATTTAAAATTTAAAACGATTTAATATGAATGGTAAAAAACGATTTAATGTGAATGGTCAAATACTTAAATCGGTCGGAAATTTTATTTAATTTATAACTTCTTCATTCGGTTTTTTTAACAAATAAGGAAAGTTAAACCAAATAAATTGTAATAATGGGATAATTAGATTATTATTTCGGTCAAACCATATTAAGGAATGAGTTTATTAAAATGGAAAGAATTAAAAACATAAAAAAGGGTTGTTCATTCGGTTTAAAAAAAATGATTTGGAATAATTGTAAAATATAATCTCGAAAATGGTTAGTTAGAATAATTGTAAATTATGAAAGTGTAGAAATAAGATGCACAAATTTGACTTTCATATAAACATAAATTGTGAATTTCTTTTATAATATAATATGTAAATATATATTCCATGTTAATGTTAGTCAAATCATTATTATGGAAGATTAATTATCATTATTTCGTTATTTACTTATTTATCGATTATGTAAAATATAATATTTATCGATTATGGAATAATTGTATATTATAATCTGGAAAATGGTTGAAGGTGTGAATTGGTAAATATTAGTTATTTATAAAATTATATGATTGTCTATAACGATTATGTATTTTTGTAAATATGAAAGTGTAGAAATAAGATGTACATGAATTTATAAAATATAATATAAATCGAAATGAGACATAATTTTGTAAATTAAAACATACTATAATATTACCGAGAAATCATGTCGTTTTTTACTCAGTATTATGTAAGTTTTTGATTTTACATAACAACATCAATAAAACATCTAATTATTTGTCTTTAATTCGATTGAATATTTACTTATTTCCTTATTTAGTTATTTACTTAACATTAACGTATTAACTTTAATCTTTGAAGTAACAATATTCCATTTTAAACTTTGACAATTAATTTATTGTTAATATAAAAACAATTACCTTATTTACTTTAATATTAACTTCAATAGTTTCGAAAATCAATTTAGTCAACATGTACAAAAAATATATGAATACTTTAATATTCAAACGACTTACCTTAATTTGTTTAATTATTTACTTAGTTTCTTATTTACTTTAATAGCTTTAATATTAGCTTTAATATTTGAACTAACAATATACAATTTTAAACTTTAACAATTAATTTATTGTAAATATAAAAAGAATTAACTTATTTACTTTAATATTAACTTCAAAGATTAAAAAATCAATTTAGTCAACATAAAAAAATCAATTAATATTTACTTTAAAATTGTAAATATCTTTGAAGTAACAATATTCCATTTTAAACTTTGAAAATTAATTTATTATTAATATAAAAATAATTATCTTATTTACTTTAATATTAACTTCCATAGTTTCGAATATCAATATAGTCAATATATACCAAAAATATATGGATACTTTAAAATTCAAACGACTTACCTTAATTCGTTTAATTATTTACTTATTTCCTTATTTACTTATTTACTTTAATAGCTTTAATATTAGCTTCTAACAATATACAATTTTAAACTTTGACAATTAATTTATTGTAAATATAAAAAGAATTAACTTATTTACTTTAATATTAACTTCATTAGTTATTTATAGATTATGTAGTATAAATTAATAATGATAAATAATTCTATAATTATAATATATTGTACTATAAATTGAAATCATATTTAAATTAATCAAAACACGGCAATAATTTTTTTTGTCGATTTTAGAAAACTTATTATTATGCAAAATATGGATAATTATTTTTATATTAACTTGTACAAAAAATATAACAAATTAACTTATTTACTTGAAGGTCAAAAAACATTAAAATTAAGTTTAATAATAACTTGAATATTTTCGAATACCAAATAAACTTATTCACTTTGAATATCAAGTAATTATTTAGAAATAATTCAAATTAAATTAAAAAACTGTTTGTTTATAAATTAAGGAAAGTCAAAGTATATAAAATGTGTTAATGGGATAGTTAAAGTATATAAATTACAATATTCATGTTAATTATGCTATTTAAAAAATAAGGAAAGTCAAACTAATAATAAATTTTGGGACAATAGATTAACACACGCCGAAAAAAAAATACAGATCAACTAATCTCGGATCTACTATGTACAATAATATTTTCTTTTATGTAACAAAATTTAAAATGAATATACATGAATATTCAAAAATGAAATATACATCAATACTAAAATTAAAATCTGTACATATTATAAACTCATTATCAATCCGTGAAATTGGATTATATGAGTCGGACAATTACCTGAAATAATAAAAATGAATATTAATATTGATATTTTGGATTATTTTAATTATAACTAATAACCGGAAAAAATAAAAGATGTTACCGGAAACAGGAAAATTAAAGGTGTCACCGGAAAATAGATTGTATAAGCCGTGACACTCACCTGAAATTATAAAGTAGAATATTAATATTGATATTATGCAACCATTGTTATAGGTAAAACAAACATCCGGAAAACCTAACCGGAAAAACGAAAAAATGGAATATAAGGTTTTGATTAACAAACTAAAAAGAAAACTTGAGCAAATAAATCGGGTAGATAACCTGAAATAATTAAAAGAAACCATTGTTAAAGGTATAACACATAGCCGGAAAAACTCAACGGAAAATCTTACCGGTAAAAATTAATACGTCCACATATAGTCTTCATCGTCGTTTATGATTTACAACCTAAACTGATTTTAATAAAATCAGTTAACAATGAAAATAAAGATAAAAAGGTTAGAGGAAACAATAACCGAAAAAAATTTAATGTTGCCGGAAATTGATAGATCAAGATCGGAAGTCTATTATAAAATATATACTTACCGGAAAATTAATACAAATCTACATCCATATTCGTCGGAATATATGAATAGGAGAAAGGAGATCCGGCTAAACTATAAAAAGAGAGAAAAAGTTGATTAGGGTAAATAATTAAGAAATGTTATGGGTTAAATATAGGTTATTTGATGAGTTGGTATGCTTAAGAAATGTAATGGGTGACATGGCAATGAGGTGGCATCCTATGTGGACACCATAGAATGGTGACATGTGGAAATTGCTCCTTGCTTTAATAGTATGCATAGATTTGGGGCGGGGCCTTCTTTTCACACTATTGCGGGTATGAAAATAATGGAAAAATCGGGTTCAATTGTCAATTGTCTCTGTCGGAAAAATGATTTGACAACGGATTCGAGCCATATCACATGGTTTCATAAAACCACACGATTTTCCCAAACTGTACGGGTCGATACACACAGCTCCTAGTATTTGGGGTATCTAACTACATTCGTTCCCCTAGCTTTCGTTTCTTGGTGTTAGTGGCGGCCCAGCTATGTAAAGACACGGGTGTGTATCTTTAAAACTTTTTTATGTTTGTTTAAGAATGTTGATAACGTTACCATATCATATAATAGTTTGCATAGAGTGTATATCTCTATCACATGATAAAAGTATTTTATACACTAGATATATAGTTATTTCATGTAACCATGTTATAAAGGAATTGATGCAGATTTATTTCCTAATTTGAATTAAGATTTTAATATCTTTTATTATTTAAGTTTACCTCGTTCCGTAGTTTATCTTTTTTATTGTTTTGTATAAATAGGGATCCATGATTGTTTAGTTTCTTAAGTTTTGTTATAAGAACATTGCTCTTTAAACCTTTGGTTCGATTTTATCATATTTGATTAATCATGAGTCTCTCGAGCTATTGATCACTTTCAAAACTGCATCAGTACTGATGCAGTTTTGGAAGCCATCAATGGCTTGAGAAACTCATGATTAATCAAAGACGAATAAACGAACCAAAGGTTCCAAAAACAATGTTCTTATCAATAAAACTTGATCAAAAACTGAATAACAAAGAAATCCTAACACCCTATTTATACTAAAAGAAAAGGAGATAAATATGGAAACGAGATAAACGCAAAATAATAAAAGATAAGCTAATAATACATCCTGCATCATACTCCCAGTCTTCGAAAAATCTCGTCCTCAAGTTTTGTCTTGACCAAACCACCTGGATCGAAAGGAATATCAACTCGATTCATAATCGTTACCACCATGACCCACCCAAAAAGCTCAACTTTATAATACGCCGCACCTTGCTCTAAATCTGTGCCACCGGAGTCGACAGGGTTGTCGAGTCTCTCCACCTCCTTCTCCCCGTCTTTGAAAAAGACTCGTCCTCGAGTCTTGAGAACGCCAAAAAGATCATTGACAACCCAGAGTAAAAAACTGGCCCGCTGTTCTTTTTTGTTGGCAACTTGAAAATATATAAAAAAATACCTTAGAATGCTTCAAAGACAAGCCACTAGGTTCAGACGGAATATTAACTCGTTTAGTACCCACTTTTGAAATTTGAAAAAGTGCATATGCTTTTTTTCAATGATAGACCATGTTTTTAAGTTTAATTAGCCTTATGCGAAAAGACTATAGATTTTAGCGTTAGAAAGTGTGAGTATTTCGTTTTATATATGATGTTGTGAAGGTGAAGTATTTTGTTCACTTTAAAGGTGAACTTTTGATTCATTTAAAGTAAACGGAAAGAAGAACAATCAAAAACAAGAATAGCCATCATTTCGTAAAATCTGTCCTTCAAAACATACAGGATGCGAATAGATACAAGATTACAAATTTGTTGAAGAACATTTAGTCTTGTTTCGATAAAAAAATGATATTCGTCTTCACCAAAAATTAAACATTTCCGCATGGTATTCATTTTTAATGAATTGTTTGTTCATTTTCATCACGTTCATAAAAAAAGAAGCTTTAGTTTTCGGAAAATTACACTTCAACGAGCGAAAAACTAAAACTTCGCTACTTTCATCCAAAAATGAACACTTTGGCAAGCAAAAATATTACTATGTAGCTACACAATATAACTTAAACCTGTAGAAATTACCCATGTCCATTTAAAAATTTTCATCACACATGAATTTGTTACTAGAAAACAAAACTACACAAGAAATAGAGATAATCTTAGCTACTCGATATCATCTTAACACGAGCTCGAGATTAAATTAAAATGAAACAAGCCTGTCTCGATCTCAACTTGCAATTCGCAAAACGTTAAACTAAACGAAACACACTACTTCAATCCATCCCGACTGAGATTCGATTACACCCAACAGACACGGAAAAAATTTAGATCATGAAAAAATAAGTACAAATAGCATTTTAGGAAAACCTTTTGATGGTTACTCGAGTTTCCGATTTGGACCTAAAGCTGTCATCAAACTCAATGTGTAACCGAACCGGGTCATAACTTCAGCAACTTTCGTTTGTCATACACGGAATCATTAACATGGAATCATGGATATTTGTTTATTAATAACTAACTATAAAAATCAACCACTAGAATAAACCGAAAAAACATTAATGGTTTATGTTTACAGGCTGTCTTGTATAACAATCATGATTACTAGCTATGTTCTATGTATTATAAAACTAAGCAAACTACATAAAACCATAAAATAGTCTGGAGCTTAAAAAAACCGACTAGAATAGCAGATTAACATACCCCGTTACACTCTCAAATATCTCGGGCCATTTTTAATAACGCTTATCATATCCCTGTGACGGCTGCTGATCCCAGACTGGCACGAAACCTGTCACGCAGCAACCAAACCATAAGTCCACACATAGTAATAAAGTTTCAATCTTTAAAACACGAAGTAAACGTTGCTCAAATTCCAAATTGTATTGACCGGTTATTAAATAAACGTGTCAAGTGGTCAACAGGCTCCATTAAACATCACGCAATATGAGAATCGTGCACATATCAAATCCAATATATATATATAACTACATTATTCGTTATATGACAAGAACATAATTTTTTTAAGTAAGTAGCTCTAAATATAGGAGATTAGCATACGTTATTATTATGTTCAAACCGATACAGTCATACAGATTTTAAGGCGTTTTGGCATATGAAAGCACGTATCAACATCTTTTTAACTGGATAAACAATTAATATTACCAATAAAATTTAGAGTTTTGGCATACTTATCGGTATCTCTCCCAATGACATATATATTGAAAAAAATCATCAATACACGTATATTAGCATTGGCTGACACGTATATCCTGACAATAAGCTTTAAAGAATTAATATTTCCATAAATAAACTGGATAACATCCTAATGAGTTGCTATATCTATAATCAAGAAAATAAGGATATACCACTTCATTTGGGAGACTCATTTCATTATGCATAGAATTAACACCCGTTGATACAGAAGAATTAGGAATATCAGCATCTAATAACTCGGAAATCATGAGCCCGTAACCATCTTGAGGCATGTCACTGACCCTCTGCATACTGTCGGGAAAGCTCTCAAGACCTGTAAATATTGCTGCCTCCCTATTTATTACAGAAAATAAACAACAAAGATAACGCAACGTCAATATGTCATGTATCTAATACACCAAGTTACGAATAAATTAAAAGTATAATAAAATAAATAAATGAACTTGCCTCCGCTCTGAGTTATTATCGTCATTGTCGTTATCATTGTCATCGTCTTCTTGCATGGAATCACAATCCAAATCAATGACCTCGACCCCTTTACCATGTCTATCGGTTATATCACAACTACTATTCATGGTCAAATCAAAGTCAACAGACATCGGTTCTTGCTTTGGTTGGCCAACGGACGAAAACCCAATGGCTGAATTTGTACCATGATTGTTACGCGCACCAGAAACATCCATTACATTGAGGTCACACATCTTAAAATCACTAGGAAAGAACTGCTTTTCTTCGGTTATTCCAGGCGTACCTTCTTGAGAAGACGCTCGGTCCCGTGAAGTTGAAATATGAAAAAAGTCATCCGCTTGATGATTTGTAGTCGCCGAGGCCCAATGTTTAGGTTTCTTGATTGCTTCTGTGTTATCATCGACTTCAAATTCGAACGGTCGTTTCTCGCCTCCGTCCATTAAAGCCGAAAAGCTTCTAGAATACCCGTGTTGACCTTCATCTAATCCATGATCAGAAATTGATGATCTTTGGGGAAACGATAAAGACCGCGCGTGTAATCCTTGCGCAAATTCATAACTACGATCGTCTTCAATCTTCACTTCTTGAAGAAACACTAACCGGACCCCGGGCAGATTACGGATAACCTGGGGGTTAGATAGCAGTTTCCCACGAGGGGTTAGACCCTGAGAAGATGGTTCTTCTGATCACCTGCAAAACAGACACCGTGAGCTTGTCACTGAGAATGGGGGGGGTTCCTCCTTGTGACCACCCTCCGGCGTGAGAATCAGACTAGATTGCTCTTTAAATATAAATGTATATTAAGAGATTGCTAGAGCAGATATCAGGTATAATATGATAATACAAGATAAGATGAGATGGTCATACCATTTGGGGTATTTATAGCCGAAGGTAGGTTTCCAAGGAGGTATGGCTGGCTGCAACAGTGTTCCTGTTCCACCAACAGTGGCCTACGCACGTGCCCTGCTGGTAGTTGGTGGGTAGGCAGCGGCTGATAGTGACCAGGCCTGCTGTGTACTATTCCTTTTCTACCAACTGCCGGCTACGCACGTGGTATGGCGGTAGTTGGTGAGTAGGCAGCGGCTAATAGTGACACAGTACAGGAGCATGCTGCTCGCCATACTGTGTCAGTAAGCTGTCGTATCTTTAGTCAGATCTTTTTCCCATACCTCGTCAGGTACAGTATAGAAGATCTTCCTGTATCGTACGGACTGGCTTATTTGGGCGGGAGTATTCCCCCTCCCGCCCTTGTGCGGGATAGTCCCCGGCTTCGCTCATTCCTTCAGGTGACACTGAGTGATTGAGAGCTAAGTGCCTTGTGCGTGTAGCCTTGCTGCGCGGGTGGCCTTCCCTGATGGCTTGTATCCGAGGCTGCGGGGACAGGCGGAGTCCTTCACCATCGGGAGGCATTTCCTGCGGGACCAGCTTGCGTACTGCGCGTAAGGACGTCACGTCTCTGAGCATGGTTGGTCCTGCGGATCCAGTTGGTTTCTGCGCAGACGTCCCTCTTCAAGGTGAGTCTTGCGGGTCCAACTGGGCTCTGCTGGGACCTACCTCTTCAAGTCCCCCCAGTCCAATGTTCTTCTCATGAGTGTTTAATAAAGTGAGGTGAACTTTTGGACTTTAAGCAGAGGGTTTTGAAAAGGGTTTTTTAAGGTTTTCCATGGGGATTCTTCCCGCGGAAGTCCTTGTCACTTGCAGAAATTCTTGAGTTTCCTGCTTGGTCTTTGGGTATGATGCGGGCAGGTCTGTAACCTCCTCGCAAGTCAGGAGCGTTGAGTCCCACTTGTGTGGATTCTCCATGAGGTTTTGGTAGTTTTGAACATAGTGATCAATTATGTTAAAACCACCAACTCCATCCTGGAGCTTCAAACAACGTAGTTCTCGACGTTCCCGCTATGCGGGGATGTTATTTCCGTTTCCGCAAGCATTGCCCAGAAGATCCTTCTTGATTTCAATTCCCAGCGGAGCGCTAGGTATGTGAAGGGTTTTGCCTTAACACTGTACCTGCGCTCGTCTTATGGTTACTTTACTTCCAAGGTATTCCTGGCGTCAATTCCCTGCGGGTGCTAGGTATGTGAAGGGTTTTGCCTTTACACTGTACCCGCACCCGTCTTGTAGTTGGTTGCCGAGGAATACTTGGCTTCAATTCCCTGCGGGTGCTAGGTATGTGAAGGGTTTTGCCTTAACACTGTACCCGCAGCCGTCTTACGGTTACTTGTTCGCCAAGGTTTACTTGGCTTCAATTCCCTGCGGGTGCTAGGTATGTGAAGGGTTTTGCCTTAACACTGTACCCGCAGCCGTCTTACGGTTACTTGTTCGCCAAGGTTTTCTTGGCTTCAATTCCCTGCGGGTGCTAGGTATGTGAAGGGTTTTGCCTTAACACTGTACCCGCAGCCGTCTTACGGTTACTTGTTCGCCAAGGTAAGGGGTATTTTCCCGCCTACTTTTTGATCTTTTTGAATTTTGAAATTCGAAGAGTTGGTGGAAAGAAGAACAGTCCAAAACTCTGAAACGTCGTGCGACGGTTTCTTCTGACTGTGTCAGATCGTGCAGGAAGTTATGGTGACGTGACAGTACATGGTCATTCCAGACGCTTTTACAGGCGCGTGGGCGCGATTTTTCGTGCGCGTGGCTGCGAAATTAATGGTACGCGTCCTGTCAACAGCTGTTGCCAGCTTGCTTTTTGCCACGTGTCATAGTTTCATTGCACCTTCGTTTTCTCTCTCTTCCGCATTAATTTCATCGCATTAATTGCGATTAGTATATAAAGGGGGGGAGGGTTCTTTGTAATCCACACTTTCACTCTTCTCTTCATCTTTTAAGCGATTTCCGGCGAATACTCCCCTTTTCAGGCAAGCATTCTCCCGAAATCGTTTTCTTCTTTCCTTCACAAGATGTCTCGTGATGTTGAATCCACAGCCGATGACAAGAGTACTGCTGGCGAGTGCCAGTGTGCTCTGCCCGGCGATCTGTACCGGTATGTTGTCCGGAAGTTCATGCTCGAGTCCCTCGAGCCTGAGTTTCCTGAACCCCATCAGACCGTGTACGATGCCCCCAGAGGCAAGATCGGGGTTTATGCAGCATTCTTTGTTTATGGGAATCTTAGGTTCCCATTGACAAAGTTTGTTTACCGTGTCCTCGAGAGGCACGGTGTTCATTTGACCGAGTTGCACCCCATGGCGATCGCCAAGATTCGCCACTTCGAGTGGGTGTGCCGGATTTTGGGCGTTGAGCCCTATGTTGACCGCCTGATGACCTTCTATACTTGGAGGTGCATCCAGGGGTGGTATACCCTGACTACCCGAATTAAGGGTTTGAAGATTTGCGCGACCGAGCGCAGTCTTCGGGCGTGGAAGCGGGAGTTCTTCTTCATATCCGCTCGCGCCATCCCCATTGCCATGAAGTTTAAGAATGGGCAAGCTCTCCCAAGCCTTCACGCCTCCAGCTACCAGGAGGCGGAATGGTTCTCGAAGATATCTCGGGTCCAATCTCCGGTTTACCGGTTTGCGGAATCCGGGATGGTTATGTTGGGGATGAGCCGGGTGTGGAAGGAGGCTGATGCGCGCAAGATTCCGATCGTCCTCGAATACGGTTCGAACTCTGTTCCTTACGGTATGCCTTTTTCCCTTTTGTTAATTATGAATTTCTTCTAACTTCTTTCTTGTTTATTTCAGAGGGGAACGACTTGCAGTCGCTCCTAAACCCGCGGGAGACTGACGGTCCCGCTCGGATGGGTACTCGCGCTCTGGACGAGAACGAGTTGCCCATCCTGGAACAAACGGCGGATCGGTTCGTGGAGGTCTATCCGCTAGGCCATGAGATCCTTAGCGCCCGTCGGCCAGGTAAGGCGCTATTCGACCCTGTACCCCTCAATGCTGAAACCTCTGCTGGAATTCCTCTAATCGTATGTTCTGATGAGGAATCCGCAGATGGTCCTCCGTTGGTGCGGAAGAAGAAGGCTGCCGGCGGGAAGGGGAAGGAGAAGGTGGCCTCCACAGCTGATCCAGCGCCTCGGTCTGACTCGGAGACCGAGAGCGAAGAGGTGGCGGGGAATCCCGGTGGTGATAAGACCACCGCTCCAGAGGTTACGACTGTCACCTCCGGAGAGCCAAAGAAGACGACGGTGACCGGCGCAAAGAGGCCGGCTCCATCGGGTCCGTCCCCGCCTCTCCGTACCTTTAGGCTCAAGAAAACCCGTAAGTACAACTTTCCTTTAGCTTTTATCTTCATAGTTTAATATCGTTTACCACTTATCTTCTTTGTGCAGGCGTGGATGTTGACGCATTCCAGGGTGGAGTGCAGAGTAGTACTTCTCCGCCAATGACGGTAGGCTTGGTCAGCCTACCTGAGGCGACGACCCAGGCGCCTGCGCCTGCTTCCGCTGGTCCAGTTGCTCACTCCTTTGAGCCGACTGTTCCAGCCGAGATGACGTCACCGCCGGCTGTGAGTGCGATTTTTACAGCATCTTTCACCGAGCCGGCGGTAACTTTTGCTGCGGATACCGCGGCGACGACCGCGGCGGCTGCTACCATGCCCCCGCCATCGGCAACAACGGCCGATCCATCAGGTACGCATGGGACTTCTCACCAATCTCTGCTACCTTCCCATCTGCCTGACCTCTTGGATGGATTTCCCTTGGGTTCAGGTGATGGGTTCGGCGGCTATCGGCCTGTAATTGACCCTACAGGTGCGTAGGGTTCTTTTGGCCTATTTTATATATATATTTTCTTTATCATCTTTTCCTAACTGCTTTGTGTTTTTTGCAGTGTCGGATTCCAATGAAGTGTATGTTCCACGCTGGAACATTCGCCGAGGAACAACCCTTCGCACCCCTGTGGAGTGCGTGGAGTGGGCTCGTCACGCTGCTCCCATGGGTGCGTTGGGGGAAGCCATGGCTAGCTACCAGGAGGGTAGGCTTAGCAATGAGCTTCGGGTTCTCCTTGCCCGGATGCAGCCGCGCGTCGAGCTGCTTTGTCGTGAAAACGACAAGTTGAAAGCAGCTCGCGCTAAAGAAGTGGCTCAGGCGCGGACTGTCCGGGAGGAGAACCAAAGGCTATCCGCCGTAGCTGCGGAAAAGGAGAAGGCCTTCAAGGCCCTCGAGGTTGAAGTTCAGGCTCGACTTGAGGCCCGTTCCAAGGCTGCCCAAGCTGTTAATGAACAGCTTCGGCTGGCTAAGGAAACTGCAAGGAACGCAACCGAGAGGGCCACCAAGGCTGAAGCTGTTGCTGAGTCTCTACGCGTGGAGAATGAAGAACTCAAAGCCAAATTAGAGGCTCTCCAGCGGGCTCATGATGCCTTGGCGATGGAAGACGCCAAAAAGCTCCAAGAAATCCTGGACCAGAGGGGGGTGCTTGACCATGCTGAGCGTAAGCTGAAGGGCGTCGAAGAGGCTGCGGCTAAAGAAGTGTTGCTTGCCAACCTCAACAAGAGTGAAGCCGATCGCGCCCGTAACGAAGCTCAAGCTGCCCTCCAAGAAGCTCTGGTTGCCAAGGAATGGCTTCTTCGAGAAGCGTTGTCTCAGGTAATCTTTTCTTGTCTTTACGCTTTTTCTTATAAATAGGAAAGGTTCTGACACTTGTATTTTTCTTTGTAGGTTGTGCATCGGGTCTTCTCAGAGACATCTTACGACGATGCTATGAGCGCAGCCCTCAACGCTTCTCACGAGGATGGGGAAAAGGTCGGCTTCCTGCTTGGTCTAGGGTTCGTTGAGAAAGGCGTCCCGCCATCCAACTTCCCTTTGTACAATGTAGATACTGAAGCCATATATGACCAAGCAGTAAATCAATACGCCGCCTTCCCGCATCCGGTGGTGGAGAAGGTGAATGAAATTGCTGCTGCTGATGATGGGCTAGCTATCCTTAAGGCTTTCCTTGAACTGCCACGCTCTACTGATGGGGCTGGTCCAAGTGGAAGTGGCCCTGAAGCCTGATCCTGAAGATCCCTTCCCACTGCTAGGATAGATTTAGCTTGTATAGATTTTTTTCTTCTTGTAGGCGGGTAGTTACCCGGCCATTCTTGTAATGAATCTTTGTGAAATATAAATCTTTTTGCGGGTAAGACCGCTACTTTCGTTGGGTTCTTTGCTTTGTAAACGTTGTATGACTTGCATACTTTAGTTTAAATTAGCAATTTTCCAAGTGTTTAGAATAAGTTAACCTTTGAACGTGGTAGATAGGTGTGAAGTTTTGCTTCCTCTTCCGTGATTGTGCGGGTAGGACCGTCACTTGCACGTAGTAGGATGGCTAAACTTTACCATCTGACCTGCGTGTAGGTTTTCCTCCTTTGTTAGAAATTGTCTTGATCCGTTCGACGCGCGTCTGTCAATAGGTTAGTGTTCAGTTCCCTTTTTCATGATTCATGCGGATAGACAGGCACTTTCATTTAGTGGGACTGAACTTTTCCCCTTCGACTGACCCGCGTGAAGGTTTGTCGTTTTTTGGGTTTATGCGGGTTTTGCCGCCTTCCCCACGCAACGACTTTCCACGTATTTATGCGGTGAAAACCTGGCATATCCGTGTTGAATAAATTAACCGTTCGACGCGCGGTTGTCAATAGGTTACTGTTCAGTTCCCTTTTTCATGATTTATGCGGATAGACCGGCACTTTCTTTTAATGGGAGGACTGAACTTTTCCCCTTCGACTGACCTGCGTGAAGGTTTGTCGTTTATTGGGTTTATGCGGGTTTTGCCGCCTTCCCCACGCAACGACTTTCCACGTATTTATGCGGTGAAAACCGGCATATCCGTGTTGATCATAAAAATGTAAAATCATCAGCGTCAATGTTTTAAGGAGAATCGTTTCCATTAGAAGTGGCTCTTGGCCTTTTCTTTACAAATTTGGAATTGATTTACATGCAAACTGTGTAAATGAGCTCTCTTCCATGTTGTTGGGATGAGAGTGCCATCGAGCCGATACGCACCTGGTTCGGGATCTCGTTCTTTACGCAGCATGTAGTCTCCATATTGAAGCTGGAATTTTATTCGTGTTTTCCCCAGCTGGGGTTCTACACGCATCAGCCTGCTCAGCGTTCATTGCGCCACGAGGTGCGCGAGCGTCCCATCTCTGACGAATGCCTCGACCATGTCCTTCACGTCTATGCATTCTTCGGTGTTGTGGCCTTTTGTCCTGTGAAATTCACAGTATTTGCTCCGATCAGCATTGTGGCGATGTCGGATTATTTGAGGCTTTGGCCATGGGAGCTCCTCGGTGGCGAATATCTCGGTGACGCTTTTAGTGAGCGGCGTCCATCTGGAGTTCTTATTTGACTGTACGTTATCCCTTCCGCCTAACCGATGCTGCAAGCCGGATGAGGTGTCAAAGTTTACCCTTGACTGCCAAATGCCTAGCTTCCGCTTTTTGTTTAATCGGGCGGTGAGAACGTTGTCTTCTCTTGTTTTCTGGGTGTAGAGGTTTGTGCTCTGTGGGAGATCTCTACCCAGTTGCCTCTCCGTTTCCGCAAAGCGTTTGGCTGCTGTCATGATGGCATCCCATGTGGATGGCATGCCATCTTTACCCGTTAAGGTGCGGATGAGCTCTGGGTCGTTCGCGCCCTGAATAAAGGCAGCGCGAACAAGATCTTCGCTAATGTTACCCAGACTTAGCTTCTTCGAGTTGAAGCGAGTGATGAAGTCCAGCAAAGATTCATCTTTTTCTCGAGTGCACTTGAGGATTGTCCATTGCTCCTCGGTATACTTTCTTTGCTGGCTGAAGTGTTGGCTAAACTTCTGTTGAAAGTCCGCCCAGTCGTAGATGTGGTTGACCGGTAGACGGTCGAACCATGCTCTAGCAGCCCCGACCAGTGTCATTTGGAACATGTAACACCATGTAGGTTCCGTCCAACTACTGACGGTTGCCCCCGCTATGAATCTGTTCAAATGATCATCTGGGTCGGATATACCATCATATGTGCCTATGCTGGACATTTGTTTGGCACTTTTAGGGGCGATTGCTTCCGCAATGTCCCTTGCAAATTTGGACGTTCCCGCATTTGCAACGTTTGGTCTGAATGTTTTGGAGAAGTCTCGCGGACTTCCACCTGTGCTTTTTGGTTTGAAGGCTTGTCCAAAATGTCTTCTCGGTTGGGGATCCGTTTCCTTACGCTTCCCTTTTGCCCTATGGCGAGGGTTCGCGTCGGAGTCGGATTCCTCCGAGTCATCGAAGTAATTTTCGAATTCGTCAGCCTGTTGGACGGAACGCAAGCGTTCGTCCAACTCAGCTTGGAATTCCCTCTGTCGTGCTTCCGCCCATGCCTTAACTTCATCGAGTGTTTGGCGGGGGAGTCTTGTTCGTTTCTCTAACTGGGTATCGGTGAATCCCAGTGAGCGATTATTTACTGCACTTGCCCCAGCTTGTGTAGCTGGGGTAGTGTTCGTAAAGTTTACTTCACTTGCCCCGGCTTGGGTAGCCGGGGTAGTGTTTGTAAAAACTGTGTTGCCGGTATTCCCCCCAGTAGCTGGGGTTGTGGTTACCGGAGTTTCTTTAACCATCTTGGAAGTTTGAAAAAACTGGAGAAGAATAAAGTTCTAGCTTTATGCACGGATGGCGCCAATGAAGAAACACTAACCGGACCCCGGGCAGATTACGGATAACCTGGGGGTTAGATAGCAGTTTCCCACGAGGGGTTAGACCCTGAGAAGATGGTTCTTCTGATCACCTGCAAAACAGACACCGTGAGCTTGTCACTGAGAATGGGGGGGGGGTTCCTCCTTGTGACCACCCTCCGGCGTGAGAATCAGACTAGATTGCTCTTTAAATATAAATGTATGTTAAGAGATTGCTAGAGCAGATATCAGGTATAATATGATAATACAAGATAAGATGAGATGGTCATACCATTTGGGGTATTTATAGCCGAAGGTAGGTTTCCAAGGAGGTATGGCCGGCTGCAACAGTGTTCCTGTTCCACCAACAGTGGCCTACGCACGTGCCCTGCTGGTAGTTGGTGGGTAGGCAGCGGCTGATAGTGACCAGGCCTGCTGTGTACTATTCCTTTTCTACCAACTGCCGGCTACGCACGTGGTATGGCGGTAGTTGGTGAGTAGGCAGCGGCTAATAGTGACACAGTACAGGAGCATGCTGCTCGCCATACTGTGTCAGTAAGCTGTCGTATCTTTAGTCAGATCTTTTTCCCATACCTCGTCAGGTACAGTACAGAAGATCTTCCTGTATCGTACGGACTGGCTTATTTGGGCGGGAGTATTCCCCCTCCCGCCCTTGTGCGGGATAGTCCCCGGCTTCGCTCATTCCTTCAGGTGACACTGAGTGATTGAGAGCTAAGTGCCTTGTGCGTGTAGCCTTGCTGCGCGGGTGGCCTTCCCTGATGGCTTGTATCCGAGGCTGCGGGGACAGGCGGAGTCCTTCACCATCGGGAGGCATTTCCTGCGGGACCAGCTTGCGTACTGCGCGTAAGGACGTCACGTCTCTGAGCATGGTTGGTCCTGCGGATCCAGTTGGTTTCTGCGCAGACGTCCCTCTTCAAGGTGAGTCTTGCGGGTCCAACTGGGCTCTGCTGGGACCTACCTCTTCACTTCTGGTTCTTGATTTTCGTCCTCCTGTTTGTTCTTCTTTTCATCTCCAGAAATCAACACCGGGTCACTTTTCGATCCTTTGAGAGTCACGGAAGATCGCGTTTTGGTCGGAACTTTGTTAACCCTGATTAGCGTTAGCAAATCACTACTGTAATTGTTCGATGATTCAACGTTACCCTTATTATTATTATTATTAATAATATCCTCTGCTAAATCCTCTTCTTCTTTAACAGTCGGTTTCTCCGTCTCGATGTCACCGTCATCCATCGCCACGTCATCTGTACTCGCGTTCACGTTCTTCAACTCCGAAACCGGAGTCTTGACGTCTGCATTATCATCAAGCGGTTGATTATGTTGGTCACCTGATACCGATTTCTGGTCTTCGTTACCACCGTCTCTAACAACTTTCTGTTCTTCATCTTTAACTTTTTCCGTATACGAAGAACTCCGGTTAACAACTTCTTCACGGTCCCGGTTCACTTCAACCGCAGGGCTTTTAACCGACCCAACACTTCTCCTACCCCTAACTTCATCCGAAAATCGTCTCCTCCCACTACCCGAAACCGCATCCTCACCACCCGCACCCGCACCACCAACCTGATTCTTCAAATTACCATTTTGCCACTTCCCATTACCCGAATTCGGCGGAACTAAACCCTTGGAAGCTAAATACTCAGCTGCCAATTTCCCAGCTTCCATAAACACATCAATCCTACGAACCGGAGGCGGCTGCCCCCTACCGAAAACCCCTCGATTGTAACCCCGGTGACCCGGACCGCCACCGGGTCCGATTCCGATGGGATTCGACCGAAACCCATTTGCCGGATTACGATGCCTTTGCATAATTAACTAATTATGTAGCCCTAAAAGGATTATAAACCTAAACAAATTCAAATTAAAGTGTAAGCAATTGGATATACAAGAAAACCCATATAATAATAACTGAATCAACTGAATAACTAAATCGAATTGAATCAAATGGTATGAAACCCAGATCGAATAATTGGAATTGAAATTGATAAATTGGAAGACTTAATTTGACTTTTACGAAGTCAAAATAATAATAATAATATTATGAAAAGGCGTTGACGTGTACCTGTGAGGAATAATATGCGGTGGTCGGAGTTAAATTGGACGGTGGTGGGTGAAGGTCCGATCGCCGGTGACACGGCGGAGAGAGAAAGTGAGCATGTATGTATACTTATATAGTTAATAGCTATAGTGTTGTGTTTGGTTGGTCGGATATTTTAATGGAGGCTTATTATTATTATTATTATTATTATTGTTACAGGAAGAATAATAAGATTGAAAATAATACAGGGATGGTTTTGAAAAGAAGAAGAAAGAACAAATACTGTGATGACTAAAATGACTATTTCATGGGCTTGGATTTATACATGTAATGATTTTTTTTTATTTTCTTAACTTTTATTGTGATTATTATTTTAGTAATGTGATAAGGCTAAGGGGTGTGGGGGGGTCTAGTGGGGGCTCCAGCCAATAATATTATGACGTGTGGCAGAGAGAGAAACTGGATAAGGGGGGTGTTGGAGCCCCCGTTGGAGCCCCTGGCCCTGGTGTGGAGGGGCTCCAGCTAATTTATATTTTTTAATTAATTCCACACCCCTCAACGGCTCTTTTTCGAACTCCAAGACACCTTTTATCTCTCTTCTCCCGCGACCAGCCTCACGCCTGCCTGGATTTCCGCGCTCGCGCCCCTGCTCGCGCCCCGGTGGTGTGGGGTTAGCGCCCCGGGGCGCGAGCGGAGGGGCTCTAGCGCCCCGGTTAGCGCCCCGGTTAGCGTAACTTTTATACCCTTTATAACTTTAGTAATGATTATTATTTTTTCCTTTTTTTTTCCTTTTCTTCTTTTCTTTTTTGGATGTTCATGATCTATTTAACCGAATTGGTTTGGTCAATGCCCGGTAAAAACCAGTTTGACCCGAACCGATTTAAGAGCATGAATGTTTGAATTGGTCAGCACTGATTCGATTTGGTTTATAAATCAGTTAACATGTCTTAAAACCGTTTTTTTTCAAATCGGTCCGGTTTAGAACCGGTTTGGTAGTTCCAAAAGGAGAACGAGTACTAGAATTGGCGAGTTGGATCGGTTTGAGAACTGGTTTGGCTAAAACCTGTTCGGGTCAGATTGTAGTGAGCCGGTCTCAACCTGTTTAGTCTGTACACCTTTATGTGTAGCTAACATTAACTTCGCATAACCTATACATTTTTATCTGTATGTCAAGTCCCTGTCGATAAACGAACATAAAGTAAACGACTAACCCTCGTTTATTTATCAGAAAATATTACTCTAAAAACTGATTACAACTCTTATGTAGTATTTGTTATGGATGAATGGAAGGTGGAATTCATTCCAAATGAATGAAAAAAACGTGTTTGGTTATCATGCATAAATGGAATCATTCCACAATAAATGAATTTCCTTCCATTTTTAAGATTTTCATTCTTTTGGGTATGTATTTTTCTTCCATTCTTTCAATAAATGAAAAAGCCAAAATAGTCAACAATCATTATTACTATTATATAATTATAACTAGTTTTTATCCCTCGTATTATGGGGGTTGTTTTATATTGTTTGTTATAATATATATTTATTTTTTGAATTTATATTTTTTTATTGTATGAAAGTTAATAATATACTTATGGTTTGATGATAAATTGTTTCACAAATGAATGAGATGTTATAACCTGATTTAAAAGCTATATGGTTTTGTTGAGACCCAAGACCCATTTATTTTGTTTACTATAAAATTGGTTTTTAATAATAAATAATATTTATGAAAGTTAATAATATACTTATGGTTTGATGAGACCCAAGACCTGTTTATTTTTTTTACTATAAAATTGGTTTTTTAATTTAAATAATATATATATATATATATATATATATATATATCTTTTTTAAAATAAATAAGATATTAATTTTTATTATATCCTATTTTATAGGATTTTTACATCAATAAGTTGGTGAGAATAACTTTTAATTTAATGAGATTTTATAACCCGTTTATGGAATATCTGAGTTTGGTAAGACCCATACCCATGAATTTGGTCAAATGCATGAGAAGCCTCCATTTAAAAATCAAGCAAATCTGGTGACTCCAAAAAAAGGGAAGCGTCCACATCGCGACACCAAGGATTTTTGGATCTTCGTTTATATATTTTATAGATGATATTATAATTATTATTATTATTTTCCGAATATAGTTATTATATTATTATATAACTATTCATTATTGTCTTGTATATTATAATATAATTATTATGATATTAATATTAGTACTACATTTTTAATATTATTATTATTATTAGGTTAAAGAGTTAACATTTCACAACGCACATACGTGATTAAATATTATTATAATAATTTTTATTCGGTTTAACGATTTCGCTGCAGCACGAGGGTCCTAAAAATTAATTATTATAAATATTCATATTATTATTAATATTATATAATTTTACTTTTAATGTATATAAACGAAACATTTAAAACTCTTTGGTTGTTTCCTGCATTCTCTCAAGCCACCAAATTGCAATATTTATAAATGAAGGCTTCTCATACATTTGACCCAAATTCACGGGTATGGGTCTTACCAAACCCAAATATTCCTTAAACGGGTTATAACATCTCATTAAATTAAAAATTAATCTCGCCAAATATTTGATATGAAAATCCTATAAAATAGAGATATACTAAAATTTAATATATGATTTCTTTAAAAAAATATATTATTTATAATTAAAAAAGAATTTTATAAGCGAGTCATGAGTTTTATCAAACCCAAATAACTTTTAAACCATGTTATAACCTCTCATTTACATGTGAAATTCTTTAATCATCAAATACTAAGTATATAATTAATTTTCATATAATAAATAAAATAAAATTTTCAAAAAATATATAAATATTATAAACGAATAAGGTAAAACAACCCCCGTAGGGGAATAAAAACTAGTAATAATAATAAAGTGATTAATCATTCCATTTTTATATGGTGACCAAACATAGTAATGGAATGATAATGATCTTTTTCATTCCTTTGTCTATTCCATTACAATGTGCATTCCATTCACTCATCTATTCCATTGCCCCATACCAAACATACCCTTAAAGCTAACTCGAGTTGACTCTTGATGAACCCTAACTTGGTTGCGTCTAGATGAACCCTAACTCGGTTACATTTTGTGTGTATTTGCATCTCATATTTTCTATAACGGTAACCATGACTTGGTTTACATAGACTAACCTAACTTGTTAGCAAAGACATTACCTATTATAATTGTAAAAAAAATAGGAAACACAACCAACAATTAGGAAACATAACCGACTTGTTATTATTGGTCCCTCAAGTTCACCGATTTATAACTTGAAGTCTGAAATTACATTTAACGATATGTTATATGATAAACGAGCAATAAGATAATATTACAGTTATACCAATACGAAATAAAAAACATGAATTTTTATTTTGTTTTAGGTGTTCACGCAATCAACAATACTCGTAAATGTTGTTTTAGGTGTTCACGCAATCAACAATACACGTAAATGTCTTTCCATATTTACTTTTGGTTTTTGCCTTACTAAAAATATACTTTTTGTAATTTTAATAGTTTTAAGAGATTTTTTAATACATGCGTTCAAGATAACACGTGGCGTGAGGTCGAAGAGTTAGAACTTTGAAGCTTGAAGCTAGTCATAATATTACATGAAAACATAAACTTTGCTTTGGAACATCAAATTTTGCATCAAATCTTTACAAGCAACACCTATAATTCACAATTTCATAAAGATTGGTCATTTGAGTCCTCTCTAGTCTCTACAAGTCTACCATATGTAAAATGAACTTCAAAATGAAAATTGTAGCAAAAGGAATATTGTGTTTGACGTGTGGATGGACAAGATCAAAGATCTAGTGATATTGTGGTATCGCCTTCATCTTTAGTGCGACATTAATTCACAAGATTTATGTAACTCGTCTCTTTTAGATAAACCGTACAAATCCCCTTTTTACAATTTTATGAGTTGTATGTAATCACAAACTGCAGTTTATGGTGTTTGAATGTTAAGTCTCTTCTTTGGAGATTCCCAAGCTCCCGTTGTGTGGGACCGATGCCAATGCCAATGTTTTGCTAATAAATCTTATATGCAAACCAATCATAAGATTGCATGGCACCCTACTTCCAAAACCTTCCAAAGCATATAAGGAAATATGTTTTCTTGGAGCCATTGATGAGAATTAATAAAAGTCAAGATTAACAACCTTTTATACTATGATTTCACCATTGAGGGGACATTCATGGTATGTTTCCCAACATCCACATGTGATCTTGTCTATCATTGTTCCAAAAACTATGGATGAATGAGAAGAATTATAGCAGTTTTCTCAAGAACCCATACAAATTGGTTGATCATTGTTGAAATATATACTATCTTTCTTACTTTTGTATATTCTATTCATCCTTGTTTTTATTAAAAGTGACTTCTACGTTAGTAAAGCTATCATGTCTTTAATATAACATCTCACTGGCTCACACATTTTTAGCAACATATATAAAGTGTTCTTAACTTAATATTCATTAAATACGAAAAATATTGCTTTAATTCTTGCATAAATTCATTTATGTTATCTTATAACCGCCTCGTCTTTTCTGTTTTAAGTATATACGTAAAACATTATATACAAATGTTATATGGTTCATGCGTTTCTTTATTTGAAATTAAATTTGTAATATATAAAGGGCACCTCCATTGACAGGCTTGAACTTTGATGAGATAAAAATTGGTTTAGTTGAAAAAAAAAACTAATAGGACTTTATGCTATGCACTGAAATCTGAATTTGGACAGAAATAGTGGATAACGAAGTTGAGATTTGGTCAACCCATTATGTTAGTGGATGGTACACTTCCAAGTTCCAAGCTATATTTTCTTTTTTGAAGATAGATAACGTGGATATTAACAATAACATGGTTGATTTTGAATGACGTAGACACGTAATTAGTTATTTATCACATAACATTATTATAGTGGCGTGTCCATTAAGTGTTGTTGGAATGATGTTTTATTTTTCTTTTATGAAGAGAACTTTTTTAAGTAATCAATTCATGAATGGATCTAAATACAATATAGAGGCAGATAAGCGGGTAACAATCTGTGCCACCATCCCTTTTCGAATGGTAAACCGATCCTACTGAAAACAAAGTTATCGTTCATGTCAGCAGTGGAGTACCGAGCCATTCTTAAATATCGTTTAATGATCCCCCTGTTCCCCGTTGATGAGTTATGCCCGGTCTGCCGTAAAGTTTGTTTAGATAATTTTGTTGAACACGCGGTTCGTTGCAAAGAACTCCCAGGGTTTAAATATAGACATGATTTGGTTAGGGATGTCCTTTTTGATGTGTTAAAACGGGCGGGAATTTCGGCAAGAAAAGAGGCTCATGTGAATTTCTTGTCGGATCCGCGTGAAGGAACTGACGGACATTTTTGTGTTTGGATGGGCGGGGGGAAGCATGCTTGTGTGGACCTTACTGGGGTGTCCCCTCTTGTCGGGCTAAGGGACACCGGGTTTGATGCTAGGCAGGCTGTGCTTAAGGCAGAAGCAAAAAAAATTGCTAAGCACGAGAAGACGTGTGTTGGGAATCAACATGCCTTCATTCCTTTTGCTTTTGATACATTTAGGTCTCTTGCCCCTGATGCTTTTCTGAACGATTATTTGAGTCAATGATGGATCACTAATCTATCGATCATCTTCATTCTTCATAAAAGAATTTGGAGACTATCATCATGAGAAAACCTATCACATGTGAAAAAACCCATTTTCATAGCTTTTTTTTAACAACCAATATCTATATTTTTTTTCCCATTTATTTTACCTTATATTTCAATTAATATTAGAAACCATAACAATTTGATTAAATGTCATACTTGAACACACTTTAACCACATAGCTTAAGGATCTATATCATGTTTTATTTTTCTTCTAAATCTTAATTTATTTTATATATTTATTGAACAAATGTTAATTATGAAATATTAAATTACACTATACAGCTTATTAGGTTGTTAGTTTCTTAAAACTATCTAACTATACTATTAAAGCAATAGGCTTTATGTCAAAATTTCTCCTTTCTATTGGTTGATTCTCATTCTTTCCATGTATATCAATGACTTCTCTATTTTTCATCTTAATAAAATAAATCAATAATAAATTAAAATAAGATTCATCAATACTATTAAAGTATTATCTTTCATATTTCATTTAATGTTTAATTTTTCATTTTGAATATTCTAATTAATGTAATATATTAAAATCGTAGCTATAGTTTCTAAAACCAAATATTCAAAATTTCATTTTAAATATTTTATTATTTTTGGTTGATTTCATTCACCACCTTTGTTTATTTTTTAGATAATATATAATATATAATATACTAGTTTGAGTCCCGCGTATTACACGGGTAATTGATAAAAATTTTAAACTTTAACTATGAAGTGAATTACAGTCAACAAAATCATCATTTATTGTTAATACAATTTATATAAAAATTACATAAATAACATTACACAAATATGTTACAAATAAGCAAAAATTTTATTGTACACTAAATTTGTGATTGTATCAGTTGATATACATTACTTATCAAAAGTCAAAATCTTTTGTCCATATATGCTTGTAACTCTTGTTAAAGTAACATATATGTCTGCTTATAACTCTTGATATAGCCATGTATAGTTATCTGTGTGACAAATAAGGTTATTCAAGTACATACCACAACCCTAGATAAATGATAATATATATCCATGATACTAACAAAAAAAATATTCATACACATAAAATGTCATACATTCGATCAATTAATATATATGATGTCATTTGAGATTATTCGCTCATGTTTATAAAAAAAACATGATTATTCCAAAAAAACATATTACCTGAACTTTGATGATATAATCATCCTTAGAGTCTTTAGAATCTGAAATTGATTGATCATAATAAATTATTTGTTGTTATTAATATACTGCATATGACAAATTTTAATTAAGTTTATATATTAAAATTAAAAATTATATAATCAAGAAACAGATAAAACCCAAAATTTAAATATAACAAAATAATTTGTTTCATTTCATATGAGTGGAAAATGACAAATAAATAATAACCTTAAGCTCATGTTCAACTAACAATAACTTTTTAAAAATAAAATTGTGTATAGCTTTATTATTTTGAATATAAACTTTATTAGACACTTTAATTATGTATCACCCAACATGTAACATTAACATAACCTCAAATCGTTGTATTTGTATAAAAATAAAATTACTGAAGTTAATATAATATTGAAATGATGTAAATAACTGATCATGAAAACGATATTCTAGGTTTCCATATCCTAAATGATTTTTGGAAAGCGAAAATAGTGGAAATAGGGGATTGAAACATTTTTTTTGGTTTAAAATTTTGAATGCTTTTAAATAAGTAATTTATCTTATAAGACATAATAAATTAAATATATTTAAATGTATAAAAAAAGTATAAATCAAATCATAAAATATATGTTTCTGGAACATTTTTGTTTGAGTTATGAAAGAAAAATATTGAAAACTAAATATTGATCTTCTTGTTGCTAACCATTTATACTACATAAAAAAAGTTATATAAATAAATGATAGATAATTCATATAGTAAATCGTTATTCATATAGATTATAATTATAATATTCAACTTCGATGATTTAATGCTAAACACCAAGATATATATAATATGTATTCTTCATTTTGCAATATTTATATAAAATATTTGGAGAAATTAAGAAAATACATATTTTCTTGAGTTCAAATACATATGAGAAAAATTTTAATTCAAATTTTAAACTAATCTTATGTAAAAAATTATGCATGAATGCTCCAATCCCAGTTTAAAACAAGTTATAGTTTACTATGATTTTAATAACCAATGATTTTTAAAATTTATTCTAATAGATCTACAACATCAATTTTGATATTTCCTTGTTTTCTTATCTTTCATCATTAATGTTAATGAATGAATCAAATATGATTTACATTTAATAAAAATAAACTTGAATTCATATATTTAAATAACTTAAAATATAAGGATCATATATTGAAATGTTAAAGAAAGGGTGAAGAGGACTATGAGAGTGACAAGTGGCAAAAATAGGTAGTTATTTATTAGAATAGATAGATAATTTAGATAATTATTTGATATTTCATCAATAGAAGAGATTACGGATTTAATATAGACATTGCAGATAATATATATATAATCTAGAGAGATTACCGATTTAAAATATTAAAATTTTGTTAAAATATTATATTTATTTAAAATTATCAAATTCATAATGTTGTAAAGGTTTGTACCATTCATGTTCAATATAGGAAATGATGACCCATTTGATTAAGGTAATGGTTTAATTACAGAATTTGTAAATTTGAATTTATTATTGTATATTCTTTGAATGTAATTAATTTGTAAATATGAATTAATTATTGTATAAATTATGGTGTAAATTTGAATGTAAATTAAACATTAAATGACAATAATTAAGTTTTACCATATTTACTGATGTTGACCCATTGACCCATTGATTTAATTACGGTCATTGAGTTTTAACAATTATAATACAAATTCACTTATTACTGTTTAACAATAACAATTGAGTTACAAATCCATTGTTGACCCATTGACTTATTGTTGTAAACATTGACTTTTAATTACGATTTTCTAATTAACCATTGAGTTACATATATATATAAAAATTAGTAACTTTTAAGTTCACACCTTATATGAATTACATTACATAATATATGGTGTTATAATTGATGATTAACTATATTATTGTAAATAATATAATTAGTAACTTCTATTTTTACATTAATAAGTTTATTTCTGTATCTATACTAATTAATAAATAAATGTTTCCTTATGCCACGTGTCATCTACCTAGCCCAACATTCCTCTCAATTTCCCGCCTCCCACCACACTCATTTTACAAACTCGGTTCATTTCCATACTCGATCCAATTAATAGAATATATACCATATATAAATAGATATTGTAATTTAGTATTTTGTCATTCTATTTATTAATTAGAGTCAACTAATTTAAGAATACAATATATATTACTTATTTAAATATAAACTTCTAATTATGTTATTTTCGTAATTTACGCCATAATTATACTTCTCTAAATTAAAAAGATTCAACAAAGATTTAAATATTGCTAATTACACCTCATATTATGTTTGAATTTTTAATTTAAAGTATTTATGTTAATTGCATATTTTTGACATTTTAATCAAATTAAGGATATTTTTTTAAATTACATGTAATCCTTTAAAAATAAATTGATTGATTCATACTCAAAATAGTTGTTCTGTTTTTAAATTACCGATTAACTCATTAAATGATTCATAATTCTATAATAAATACCATAACGTGATGACAAAAACATATAGTATTAACTCTTCTGCATCTTTTGGTAAAACGTTTTTACCATCCAAGTATGTTTTTCTGTTTTCCTGTATTGATCATCGTATTTTGTAATATTTTATTAATTACCATACACAACAAATTATGTAATTAATTCTTTTATCAATGTCTCTAATACGTAATGGAGCAAAATTTTTTTTGATTAAATTGAGAGACAACAGATAAAACCAAACAACAAACGTGTTAACGAAATTTGGTTAATTGAAATGATTTTAATGATGAGGTGCTAAATATAAAATATTTAATGTCATTATTTTATATTTAATATTCAACTATTACAACTAGGTTAAACTTTTATGGAATGAAGATCCAAATAAGCGTGTTCAAACCTTACTTTCCTAAGTTTGAAGAACATCTCCAAAAGAATTCATGCTACTTTATTTATAGGCCCGCACTACACAACAACCACGCTAAACCCAAGCATGTGAAGAATGCCCAGAAAATCTTCCGTTGGCAAACAGATATAAAATTTGCACCAACTTTTATGGGTCGAAGTACGGTTCCATTTTAGAAGACCAACTAATTCAATATTCTAGTCTTGGATTGATTATGCATTATTGTATTTATTATTCACACTTAATTTTTTAACAAACATTTATTTTGTGTTCGATCATTTAATATTTTGCATGTTTTATGGTAAATGTATTATTAAAAAAATATATATTATTTAACCGGAATGTATGTTTGTACGTTTTATATTTAATACTCAAATTTGTTATCAAGACTTTTTATTATTTATATTTTGCATGTTTATAAAATTAAATTTGTTAAACCGTGTTGTACATGGGTAACTAACCTAGTTAAATAACATATTAAATAATATGGAAAAGATTTAAACACATAGGCTCCTTATTCATTAATGTGTGCACGGTTCTCTCACACCATATTTACACATAAAATGAAAAAATAATTATGGTATCAAAAAAAAAGAGTGAAAAAGTTTATATTTATGATACCGCGTTCTTTTATTCATCTCTTCTTATGCTTTATACGAATAAGAAGCCTATATACAATAACATTCCTTTAGATCGTATATGTGGGAGAGAGAATAAATTTTAATTTTAATGCTTTCATATTATATTTTCCATAAATCATCTCCTTTTTGAAAATATTTGAATACAATATGTATACACATGATTTATCTAGAATCATTACCATATATAAAGACTTAAAACTATACACCAAGCACCGATGTGTTGTCGATCAATGTCGAAATGTAGCAAGCCCTAGATAAGTGACCCGTCGATTCCTCAACAACTCCACAAGGAGGACAAATAACTAAAGGAATAGCTACCCGCCTTCTGCTCAAAGCCGTCAGAGTCCATATTCGACCCAACTTTGTCCGCCAACCAGAAATAAACTTTTAAGGGAAGCCATAAATTCCACCTAAGCAACCAATCCCGTCTTATGGAATTACTCCGATTAAGCAAGATCTAGATAATTTTAACATTAAATGCACCCAACAAATTATCACTACAAATTCACTTATCTCTAACTCAAGAAACATTAAATTGACCTGACCGAACAAATTACAACAACTAATTTAAAGTTGATCCAGACCCAACAAGTTAAACATTAACATGACCTAACAAGTTACAAGTTATGACAACTTTGAAGTATGTATGCATACGTCATATTTGTAATGATTGACATATGGCCATATATTTGAAGTTGATCCATTAATAACTAGAACATCCATCATTGATTCACGTGGGTGATGAAAAGTTACATCAGATTTTACACTTTCATGATGAGAAGATGATGATGGTATCCCATTTGACCAAATCACCAAACTAAGCTCCACCATGAGTGTATTCGTCAACATTTCTAACTCCCGAGCTCAACTTTTTATCTTGATTTAACTTCACCTCATATGTTTTTAACATTTCATGCAGTTAAGTAAGAGTTAATCTCTTCTAGTCATGGTTTCCTCTGGTAATCATTACATAACATTTCATGTACTTGGAAGTGATCTCAAATATTTTATGTAGGACTGAATTAGTCAAAATTACACAACCACGTGTCTTTTTTCACTAATTAGGTATGTGTACCTTTCAGTCATAGTTTCTCAATTAATATAACAAGACATTTCATATTGTTAATCTCACGAACTTAAAATCTTCTTATTAATTACAATGATAAACGCATAATACATACAGATCTTTTACTCAAAGCAAACCAAAGATGGAATCAACAAAACGATCTAGCCAACAGCTAACAAATAACATCAATCATCATTGTGATGAATGGTTATAATCGCTCAAGAATACGAAAGAGACGATCAAAATACAATTGCAAACCCTAGATCATAAAACCGAAACGAGGCCTAATAGGGACTAATAAGATAGATAATAATTTTGATATAAAACCAGAATGTCGAACAGCTAATGATCACTATGGTAAATTTGATGTAGATTTCTTCTTGAATGTTGAGAGAGTAAAACTTTCAACGCAGATCATCAAATCTAGATGATGTCGGATTGTCGTCTCTTTTATGTTTATCAATTGCAACAACTTCAGTCTACAATCCTTAAGCCCGCGACCAAACTCCTAAAAGCCCAAAACCATCTCGCTTGCATCCGAGCCCATTGATCACTGAACAAGCCCACATGCAAAATACACAAAATAAAAAAACATATATTATTTGGATACATATTGAAAGCAGGGCCGTCTCGTGGGTAAGCTAAATGAGGCAATGACTTTAAGCCTCTAGATTTATAGGGCCTCCATCTTAAATAAGAGTCATGTATTATGATTTTAAAAGTAGAGCTCTTTTAGAATTAGTAACTCAATGATGAGTCACAAGCTAAGGATGATTGCTTCATATTAATTATCACGACATATTATCCATATTCTATAATTCTTGTATACTCTAGCGCTATACGCATAAAGAAAAGAAAATAAAAAGGCCTCAATATTTTAGTTAGTTTTAGGCCTCCGAGGACGTTGAGCCGGCCCTGATTGAAAGAACATGTATACTTTATATTTTTAACAGTTAAACTACGACGTCTTACCAATCATGTAGCACATAGGAGTGCCCTCCAGTTGATTACATAAAGTGTTCCATAAATCCGTTCTATAAGCAACATAGGGTGTCCAACCAACTTTGTCTTCAAGTGCGCGCCATAAATATATATGGTCGAATCGATAGGATTAAGCTTGTGTGAAGCTTTCCTCTAGGTGAGGGCAAACCAAAAGACCTATTGGAAATCTAGTCAAAATGGTTTTTCCATTCTTTCAAACAAGTAGAACCGGCAATAATGTAATTCGACCTGCCCCCATGACGGTTTATACTATACCCGTCAGTGGCATGAGCAAGCTGGCAAAAGTTACGAGAGAGAAATGGTCAGAACACCGTCATGAGCTCGGAAAGCGACCTCAAAATTCCCTATTTCTTAAGAAGCATGGGGCAATAGTTGTGCTATGATAAAGCTTTCGAAACATTAAGAAATATTTCGAAAAGGGAAGCAGAATGTTTGCAAAATCAATATGCTTCATATAGATGCACACCATATCGTTAGGGCAATCTGTCACCATATCTGTAAGGTTATGAAGGGTCGGTTCCAATACATTCGGAATACCATACCTAATGAATACGCAACTCCTTCGAGGAAAAAGTACATTTACGCTCGTTCATATCAGTTTTTGACATTATGAAAATAGGAAAGGTAACAAACCTGAAATTCTTCTTTTGACAAACGGACAAAGCGAAGAGAAACTGCCCAATCACAGAGCGACACGTTAAAGCGTACAAGCTAAGCTTCGACATACATGATGTTTCAAATGCCAACTTGAACGGTTTAATTCCAGAATTAATCAAAATTGATCCACATGGGCGATGAATGTCAGATCCAGATATAATTGACGCATGGCAAGCATACATACTACTCACGTAATATCATGAATCTGGAGGTAACAACGTTTTTGGATCCTAGGCTTCGGACTTATCATCATCTAGATTAACGTGACAAACTTTACCTATTTGACTGTTGTGGCGTGCCAAGTCCCAATGACTCTAGAACCAGTTTTCTTTCCAAGTCAAGAATCACCCTAACAAGACCTTGTAAATGAAGCAATGTTCATGCAGTGGCGAACGGCCGGAAAAGCTGCGGTGGTGGTCGGGGAACGGCCGACGGGGACGAGGGGACAGGGGAGATCGCAGGCGCCATTGTGTTTAGTGTCGGTGTGTTTTATTTTTTGACTAATAAAACCCTAAATGGGTTGTGCAGTAGTTAAAAAAAGTTCAAAAATTATATGGAAATCCGGAATTGAACTTGTGACCTTCAAGTTACAAAACCAGCACCTTACCAGCTGGCCAAGCGTTTCAAATGTTTTTAAGGTGGTTCCTTCCTAATTTATAAGGTGGTTCCTCTAATGTTTTATATATACAAATACATTATTATTTCGAAACTCGGGTGGTTCCGGGGAACCACCCATTTCTACTATAGATCCGCCCCTGTGTTCATGAAAGCAAAACACATCCAAAATCAAAATAGACCATGAACAATAATAACATTAAATATCATCGATAAACCTTTTTGAGACATTATAAATACAACCTCAACAACTAGATTAAGAGCATTCGATACACTCAACATTTTCACATTTAACACACACAAACACACTTATAATCCAATAAACTACGATTCTCACCTTTCTTACGTAGTTCTTCACGTTATCTTAGCTATTTCCAGATGCCCGTTTCAACAGCTAGCGTTGTTCAGGAAGCTTCGGTCTCCCGAGTTCGACACCCACTTACCCCCCCTTGTAAAGACACCCGATAAATTACCATGAGTAATTATTTAATAATATTTCAAAATAGGGAAAATTCCCATAATAGCCCATTTAGAGAATGTATTTCTAAGATTATCCCTACTAATTCAAGTTTCCAACTTTGTCCCTTTGGTATCTCGTCGCCGACGACATGATAGCGAACACCGACGATGCGTTACTGAAACAAATAGGATAACGACACGTGGCCGAAATCTGTGTTGACGATGCGTTATGTTGCTAACGTAGGGTAGTGGCGATGCGCTATGTTGCTAACGTATGGTAACAGCGATGCGTTAGTTGATAACGCATCGCTGCTACCCTATGTTAACAACATAAACGCATCGTCAACCCTATGTTATGTTAGCACATCGTCGGTGTTCGCTAACATGTCGCCGGCGGCAAGATACGTTTATGTTGCTAGCATAGGGTAGCAGCGATGCGTTATCAGCTAACGCATCGTTGAACCCCTGCTTTAATCATTAACGCATCGCTGCTACCCTATGTTAGCAACATAACGCATTGTCAACCCTATGTTATGTTAACACATCGTCGGTGTTCGCTAATATGTCGCCGACGACGAGATACCAAAGAGACAAAATTGAAAACTTGAATTTGGGGGACAAACTTGAAACCACGTTTATAAAATGGGAATTTTCCAAAATATCATATTAGTCAAAGTCCACGAACTTATGAGTCGAATCCAACCAAATTCCCACTTTGTAATCATCAGTCTACTACCAAAACAAAAGTCCAATTTATTTCACCGTTATTTCATCTTCATCTTTTTCTATTCCCGCCGGTAACCGTCAAAACACCATCACCGGTAACCCTACACTTCTACATACAAAATTTTACACAAGGTAAATTAGCCTCTCACATTTTTTGCCTAATAATAATAACGTGTTCGCTAGCACCTCACGCAATTGTGTTAACGTACGTGACACGTAGCTTCAGATAATAATCAAATTAAACTTGTTATTAGAATTCAAAACACCGATGTGTTAAAATTATTATATAAGTTAGGGTTAATCGGTTAATCGGATCAGTGTATGTGTAAGTTAAGGTGCAATTATGTCCGGTGGTGATCAGAATAATGATCACGGTGCAATTATGTCTTGCGGAGGCGATTCGGAAGGCCGAGTAGTGTATGTTAGAAGTAGTGAAAGTGTGAAGAGTATATGGAAGCAACTGGATCAGCGGTTTTAACGGTCGAAGGCTCAGTGTGAAGCAGAGGTTGCCTAGGCCGGATTGTAATTATGGAATGAGTGGCGATCACGGAGATGAGAGCGTTGCGGATGGAGCTTCGATGTTTACTTGGCCTTGCTACGGGTCTATGTGTCGCTGCGTTTAATCTTCTGGTTAGTTGAAGTTTTTCCCCGTAATTTGTCGAGTTACCATAAGTAGGCTGTAGACGAACCGAACGAAATGTCATGTTTTTGTTTGTTTATTAAGGAAATGAATTTGTTCATGAATGGCGAGCGAAAGAACACGTATGTAACATTCATATTCATATGTTAATTTCAAATAAATTAATCACATAATGACATAATATTCATTTATATTTTTGTTTATAGTTAATATCTTTGCTTGAATCTATATGATAAGATTAGAAATTTGAAAAAGTTTAAATGAACAAACATTAACGAACATAAACGGACATAAACGAACACATTATCGAATGCTCACAAACACAATTGAACGAACGTGGCCTATGTTTGTGATTGTTCATTTATTAAACGAACAAACATAAACAAACTTCCCGCCAAACAGTGAGCCGAACGTTCGGTTCGTTTACAGCCCTAACCATGAGAAATTGAAATTCAACATCAAATTGAAATTAGAATGAAATTATAGTAAACTTAATGGATACAGGTTCATGTAATACATGAATGGTCATGGGCTGGAATTCCAAATGAAGGTGCCACATGGCTTCGTTTGCAGAGACTCGCGGACACGTGGCATCGAATACTGCTAATACCAGTCACTGGTGGGATCATTGTAGGGGTGCTTCATGGTTTACTTGAAATAGTTGACCAGATAAAAAAGTCAACTCCTGGAATTTTTCCAACTGTGAGAGCTATCCAAGCTGCTGTAACTTTAGGTACTGGTTGTTCTCTGGGTCCTGAAGGACCTAGTGTAGATATTGGGAAATCTTGTGCTAATGGATGCTCGTTAATGATGGATAATAATAAAGAACAAATGATAGCTCTTGTTGCAGCTGGTGCTGCTGCTGGCATATCTTCAGGTTTGACTTGACTTTGAAAGTTCTTGTTTATGTGATAATTTGTTGATTATCTGGTTTGATTTTTTTTTCAGGCTTTAATGCAGCAGTTGCTGGTTGTTTCTTTGCTATTGAGACTGTGCTAAGGCCTCTTCGTGCTGAACACTCTCCGCCTTTCACAACTGCTATGATAATATTAGCATCAGTTATTTCATCGACCACTTCGAGTGCTATACTTGGAGAAAAACAGGCTTTCACAGTGCCAAAATATGATTTAAAATCTGTTGCTGGTATTTTTTTTCACTCTTGTTCTGTTACCTGTTGCTGTAAAATGAATTCACGTGGTTTGAAATCTTGTTACCCATATCATACTTCATCCCACAGTTATTTTAATGGGCTTGATGGATTAGGGTCTCGGTATGGCTGTTCAAAAAGTTCGCGGCTCGATCGAAATCTTCTCGTCCAGGCCTATAAACGAGCCCAGCCCGAGCTAAGCTTGGTTGGCTTGTATCTCGTTCGTTGGCTCGTTTAAATTAAAGCCCAAATGTATATGTGTGTGTGTGAGTGTTTAATATGCATATAACTCAAACTCAAAGCTGTATGGCATTATTAATGAAAAAAATAATGAAGCTTCTCTATATATTTTAAATATAACTTAAAGCTGTAAATCCCAAATTTTAATATATACATAAATTATAACTCAAAGTTATAACCCATTTTTTAATATATATTAATTATGAATCCTAGAGTATATAAATTCTGTATTATATGTACGTTCAAATATTATTTTTAGCTTCTTATATATCAATATGTATAAAAAATATATATTTTAAAAATAAACAGGCTGGCTTGAGCTTTTGACGAGCCGAGCGCGAACCCAACATTTCAGCTCATTAAGATAAACGAGTCAAGCCTGAGCCCACCCAGGCTCTGCTCTGCTCTGCGTTTATAGTGCTATCTCCCAGTGTTTGTTATTTATAACATATAATTTCCTAAATTGGTTTAATCAAACATTTAGATTATTATGGCGATTATAAACATGTTTAACGTATTATTTTTTAGAAATAAAATCTGGAAAAGTGGAGAAAATGGTATATACATCTGGTCGTTTATAGTGCTGTCTCCAAGTATTTACTCTTAAAGCATATAATTTCGTAAATTGGTTTAATCAAACATTTAGATAATCATTGCGATAATATACAAATTCAGCACATTATTTTTTAGAATAAAATCTGAAAAAGTGGACAAAATATCATTTACAGATCAATCCGATGCACCCTGTTTCAACCTGCACAAAAGTTGATCCGTTTTGACCCGTTATCCAACCTGCACAAAAGTTTATCTATTTTGACCTTTTATCCAACCTGCCCAACCGCTCATTTTGACCCCTCTTTAGTGTTAACATTTACACATGGTTTATCTCTTATATACAGAACTACCCCTCTACTTGATCCTGGGCATGCTATGCGGTGTAATTAGTGTGTTATTTACTCGACTGGTTTCTTGGTTCGATAAAGCTTTTAAATACATTAAACAAAAGTTTGGACTGCCCACCATTGCTACTCCAGCTTTAGGTGGTTTAATGGCGGGATTAATAGCTCTTAAATATCCTGGAGTCTTTTATTGGGGATTCACTAATGTAGATGAAATTTTGCATGCCGGGAAAATGGCTTCAGCACCAGGAATCTGGTTATTGGCCCAATTGGCTGCAGCTAAAGTTGTGGCTACTGCTCTTTGCAAAAGTTCTGGGCTTGTTGGTGGTTTGTATGCACCGAGTTTGATGATTGGTGCTGCGGTTGGTGTGGTTTTTGGTGGTTTGGCTATGGAAATAGTCAACTCAGCCGTGCCTGGAAATTCTGCCATTGCTGAACCGCAGGCGTATGCTTTAGTAATGTTTTTACTTTCCTGTAACTTTTATAACTAGAGGTGGCGAAATAGGTGGACTGGGTTATGGGTAGGACTGTAAACGAGCCGAACAAACAGTAACAGTTAAACGAGCGGGCTTCTCTTGTTCGTATTCGTGTTCTTTTATGTTTGTTTCTTAGTAGTATAAATAGGCGGTTCACGAACATAAACGAACGAACGAGTGAATACCAATTATAATTTAACGTCAACATCAATCAATGGGGCCTAAAATTTAACAAAGTTGGACTAAATTGTAGTGGCCCTAAAAAAATGAACTGAATTATATAAACGAACTCAGACACATGTAAACTAACATACATAAATGAACGTAAACTACGGACATAATTGAATGTAACCGAACAAAATAAATAAGAATAAATGAGCGAACATAAATGTATGAATGAATGTATGAGACATGTGTTCATTCATTTAACTAAATGAACAAAAAATTTGTTCATGTTCGTTCATTTATTAAATAAATGAACTTCCCGCCGAACAGTTTTTAAATGGGTCACTGAACGTTCAGTTCGTTTACAGATGTAGTTATGGGTACTAAATCTGAAGAAAAAAACAATGGTTTAGGTGGTTGACCTGAAAAATACCTTTTGGTCAACCGGTCAAAACAGACTGAAGCAAGTTGCGTTGACTTGAAAATACCTTTTGTCCCTTTTCAACATTTCAGTATAAACAGTTAATTTGTTTATTATGTTCTCAAATATAATAGTACTAAATCTGGAAAAAAAAATTAATATAGGTGGTTGACCTGAAACATACCTTTTTATGCCCGTCAAAACGGACCGGAACGAGTTGCATTGACCTGAAAATACATTTTGTCCATTTTCAACATTTCAGTGTAAATCATTATGTGTTAAATATATTACAACAATGATATTACTACATATGGAAAAAATGATTTTAGTAGTTGCACGTCTGCACGGGCCATTTTAATACAGGTTGAAACGCGTCACATTATGTTGACCCGAAAATACTGTTTTTCCCATCTAAAAAAGGAGTTATTTGTAGTTAATGCACTAACTGTGATGACAAAAACAGTATTATTATCATTATGATAATCAAAATATTTCGATAAAACGATTTAGTAGTGTGTATGCATTAAAAATAGACTTTGGGGCTTTGGGCGTCAACTTTTGACCCATTTTTTCTAAGCGTTGGTCTAAAATTGCTCTCTCTATTTACAGCTTTCACGTGCCAATTTTTTTTCCTCTATTCTAATAATTCTAACTTCCATTATTACATTACAGGTTGGAATGGCTGCCACCTTGGCTTCAGTTTGTTCTGTACCCTTGACTTCAGTTCTACTTTTGTTTGAGTTGACCAAAGATTATAGAATCGTGCTTCCTCTTATGGTAACATATTTTGGTTTCTTTTAATTTTTTTATAAGTTTTAAATTTAACATCAGGATTTGGGAATAATACTTAATTTTTCTCTTCAATGTTGCAATCTATCAGGGAGCTGTTGGGTTAGCAATATGGGTGCCATCTCTTGCAAACAAGTGTAACGATGGTGAAGGATCTAATACAAGGAGTTCATCAAGAGGCTATTATTCGGTTATTTCATCAGTTGATGATCAAACCGACGATTTGACACAAAATGGTGAAGATGATCTGGAACTTTGCATAATGGGACCCGGTGATAACCAAGACACCATTGATGAGGATATTATTTTGGAGGATTTGAAGGTACTTATTAAGTTTTTATTTTATAAAAACCAGTCTATAATAACCGAACTACTGAACCGAGTATGGTTTTATATCAACAATCAGGTTTCTCAGGCTATGTCAAACAACTATCCAAAAGTTCATCAACTGTTAAACAGGCGGTAAATTGCTTGGATGAGAAAAAACAAAGCTGTGTTATTGTTGTTGACTCTGAAGATCATTTAGAAGGAATTTTGACTTATGGTGATATTAGAAGGAACATTTCAGAAACCGGTTCAACTTCAGATGTATGTGAATTGTTGGCACGTGCATCTATAAGTTTTTATAATGTGATCAAACTAACTTCTTTTTGCAGTTAAGTGATTATTCTGTTTCTTCCATTTGCACTCGTGGGATAAACTACCGAGGGCTAAAGCGTGGGCTTATAACGTGTTATCCCGATACTGATTTGGCGACTGCTAAAACGTTAATGGAGGCAAGAGACGTAAGACAACTGCCTGTGATACAACGTGGTGTTGATTTTCATGATGAAAGAAAACGAAAGATTGTTGCTATTATTTATTACCATTCAATCTGGAGCTGTCTCAGGTTACAACCAAAAACTATGCATGTTACTATTTGGTTTTCTGGGGAACATTTAATAAAAAGGACCGTGTTTTTTTTTATAACTTTTTAAAGATGAATTGTCGACGTTGTGGTGCAGTGAGGAGATCAATCGCAAGGGAACAGGGATCGGCAAAGATCATATTGAAGAAAAGACATCTTTCATTGGGTAGTTATTGTAGTTTTATTAAGATAATGACAATATGATATGGTCTCTTGATGCGCAAAATGATATAGTTTGTTGAAGTTTTGGAGTTAAAATAGTTGAAGGTGGTGTTGCTTGTTATTACCCATTTCTGACTATAGATTTAGTCATAACTAAGAGAACATGTTGCTTGTTATATTTTTTTGTTAATCTATACATCATCAAAATAAAATTATTTTTATTTTATTTTTTTAATCTATTTTGCCCTTATACATGATATATAAATTATCTTCCATGCCAAAACTTCTATATATAATTGACATGTAAAGTTTAACAAACTTGAAAATTGTTGTAAAATGATAAAACTTTATCTGATTGTAACTTCAGATTCTTGAAAACACATACTTAAAAACAAGAAAATTCCTCAAAGTTTGTAACAATAAAAAAGAAAAAGATACTGTAATATAAAGCTTAAATATTTCTACTCTCCCAAAAACCCTTGAAGACGGAAAGCTTATTCTGATCAAAATTTACATCTGAGGCCCGAGCGGTAACCGGTTCATCATCTGACGGTAGTTCAGCGCACCATTAGCTAAGTTCAAACCAGGGTCCAACGTGGGCTCCACCTTCGGTTCACTTTTTGGCACCATGAATCCCATCTCATTTATTTGTTGTGGTTGGTTCATAAAATGATGAACAGGACGAACATGCATTTGCCCTTGTTTAGCCATAGCCATATGAGCTAACCCTCCCGGTCCTTGGTTCATTGGGTAACCATAACCATGGGTTGTAGTGGGGCCCAGCTGCTGACCATTGGGTAAACCATAAGGCGGCCTTTGGAACCTAGCCATGTTGTTTTGAATACGTGTTGGCTCAGGCATGTGAACTTGAATCTGTTGTGCAGCCGCCATGGAGTTGTTATTATGGCTGTTTTTCCGAGCAGGCACATCATGGTTGTGTTTTCCTTCATATGTTGTTATAACTGATTTCAGGTCATGTGATGCTCTTTCCACGTGTTTTCTCACCGTGCAGCCCGCACTTGTGCACTTGTAGTAACTCCTGTGTCAAAAAAAAAAAAAAATTTAACATCATTTCAAAACACGACATGTTTACCTTAAAATACAGCATATAAACATAAAAACACGAAATAATAACCTCGGGTTCGGGTTTCCTTTCACGACTTTCTGTCCATACTTGCGCCAGCGATAACCGTCATCAAGAATATCCACTTCACTGGTTGTTTGAACGACAACTCTCGGTTCCCTGATGGCTCGGGTGGCCCCACTTACATCCGCTGCATACGCTTCGACTTTTCTGTTATAGCAAACAAGACTTAAAAATTAGGAGTTGTTATCAAACATTAAAAACCAAAAATAAATTACTTCAGAAAAGAAAAAAGTTAAATACAATTTTAGCCCCTATGGTTTGACCCAAATAAGTGAATAACTGTTTAGTCTAAAAGTTTAAATTTGACTATTTTTGGTCCAATAGTTTGACTTTCATATCAATTACAAAAGTTTAAACCGCCGGTACCTTAGAGTTGGATGGGGTCAGTGTACTAGAGTGTAATTGATACGAAGATCAAACTATCAGACTAAAAATCTCAAATTTGGACGTTTGGACTTAAAACAGTTAATCGGGTCAAACAGACTAAAACCGCATGTAACTTAAACATAACATAGATAGTCAAACCTTCTTTTTGACTCAGATTCATCTCCTTCACCATCATAACCAAGTGACACACTACCATACGTTGCTCGATCATCTTCTTCATCATTTGAAAAAGTAGACGACCCATCAACCGCATCACTTGACTCAAATTGACCATTCTGCCCCTGCATAGCCATCCCCAATGATGTCGCCTCAAAATTATTTTCTTGTCCCCAAACTGAACCTCCATCAACCCCATTTTGGTCATTCACATCACCTTGCATATCACTCAACATGTTTGATGACCCGATTCCCGATCTACGGCTAGGAGCAAGTTTCGGGTGGTTGTGGGCCCCTTTGTAAATAATCTCAGTAATATGACCCTCGTGCGACCGCTCAACTTTCTTTTTAACAGAACAGTTTGAGTTAGTGCATTTATAGTAGCTTCTCGGATACTCACTTCCTTTCACTTGTTTCTGACCATATTTTCGCCAATTATATCCGTCATCAGATGATGCACTGTTAGCATTAGCATTAGCATTAGCATTATCATCATGATGTTGTTCTTCGTGATGGTGCTGTGATCGATCTGAATTGCCATTAAGAGCTTGAAATGGAGCCATTTGTAGAGAAAAGTTGTTCTTTTCAGTAAAGTCGGGATATTTTTGGGTCGGTTCAGTCTTTTGAGGTGGGAATTGTTTCTCGGGTTGAGCTGCAGCTTCATTAGTTTGAAAAGATTGTGCAGACATAAAGGGTGGATTGACCTAAATGATTAGAAGGAAACAATCATTAGCATTTAAAAAAGTTAAAAAGATAATATATATAACAAACGTGTTGGTATCATTTAAGAACTTTTAGGAACTCTAAACAACCAAACATTTCTTTTAAATTTTTTTTTATATATTAACATTATTTAAGAGTATTATCATATTTTATATAAAATTCTTTTATTACATATATTAATCACAAGTTTAAACATGTGTAAAATTTATGTACTAACAAATTTACATAAGTGTAAAACAAAACATAGATATGTATAAAAACTAATTTTCAAAATTGTAATCGTAAATATAGATATAAAAAATTATAAAACTACACTCAAATAACATTAACATACAAAAATTTTTATAAAAAACGTTAGTTTTCAAGGGTTCCTTCAAGTTCTTAAAATTTTTTTCAGTTCTGTAATGATACTCATCAAATATAAACGTGGCAGAAAAATAGGAGTCAAATGAATTCAGATAATGAGTCAAAGCAGTTTTGGGGCGAAACACTAAAACAAATCATCTTTAATACAAGTCAAAATCGGCCAACTTGACCCGCAAACACTTTTTTTCCATATTTTTATTAAAAAAAAATCATAAATTAGGATAACTAAGAAAACTTACTACGATAACAATATATATTTTTAAAATAAAACGACTTAAGAGATCGTATACTTGTATGAATCAAAGATTAAATTTTAGTTGACCTTCAACCTGAATCCTGATTGACCCATTACCCTTTAAACTAAATTTATTGATTTGGCCCGTCTGAGATAAAGGAACACAACCAAAATTGACTCATTGATACTAAAATGTGTCAACATTGCCACAACTGCATAAACATAAGACAAACGCTTACTGTATGTTATTTGCTTACATGTTCACGAGGTAAAGGAGCTGAATCTGGGAAAGGTTTGAAGGCAAAAGATGCGTTATTAGATTCCTCAAAGAAATTATCTTTACTCTTATTACCATCGTTGTCAGTTAAAGCAAACTGAAACTTCCCAGTTGTTGGAGACGTTGAACCTATATAAAACCACAAATAATTAAAAAAAAAAGATTCATCTTCAAACATATCTAAATATAAATAAGAACCCAAAAACAATAATGTATGTTACAATAGTTCTATAAGTATTATGATTAGCTTACCAGTGAGTTTGACAGAAAAACAGGCAAATCCAAAAAAGCACCCGGGCTGATACTAGGTGAATTAGTCAAGTATGCTGACTGAGCGTGTTGGTTTTGTGAACCATCTGCAGGCTTAATAATATCAGTATTCAACCTAGGCGCATTATGACCGCTCTAGCTGCCATCCTTTCAACAAGGCCCCCCCGCTGGCCTGTTTTCTGCTCACCAAAATTACCCGTCTGACCTCTTTGATTATCATTGTTTTCGGACCCCGTTTGTCGATCTGGTCCAGGAAATGAGAACCCGCCATCGTTAGGGTTAGGGTTGTGTGGCCTCCAATCTCCACTTATCGCACCGTTGTCATCAAATCCACCCATCAAAAGTCAATGCTCCTTACTTCAATATCAGCTAATGATAACAGAAATAACATCAAACATATTTAGTAACAATTAGAGCTGTAAACAAACTAAACGTTTGACAAACTGTTCGATTGCGTTTGTTTGTTTAATAAATGAACAAACATGAGCAAAAAATTCTGTTCAATTAACTAAATGAACAAACACGAACAGAGACCATGTCCGTTCAACTGTGTTCGTGAACATTCAGTAAGAAAGTAACGTGTTTTTTACGTCCGTTGCGTTTGTTTGTTTACTTTGTTCATTAAAATTAAAAGTTTTTAATAACTTTTTAATGACTTTTCTAATCTTGTCATATAGATTTGACCAAAATAATTATGTAATTAATGAATATGTAAAATTAACATATGAATACAAATATTAAATAAAATACCAACACAAACTCGGTAGACAGACTGACCACATGACGCTACCTATCTCATTTCTCGGTTAGCCAAATTAAAAAATAAAACATTGTTCATGTTCGTTTCTTTTTGTTCATGAACCACGAACAAGTTCATTTCCTATTGGTTAGCTGTTCGCAAACCGTTCATTTGTCAGATAAAATCTCCAAAAACGAACGGTCCGTTTACAGCGCTAGTAACGGTAAAACTGCAGTTTCAAATATCAAATCATTTTTCCCATTTTAAGCAAACAAAAACAAATCACTGAGCTTAAAACAGTAACCACAACATTTATTTACTTTCTGCACTGACAAAACAAAAATGATTACATAACAACAACAAAACAAATAAAACCCAATGATTCAATTTCCACTTGTGGTAAAAAAAACACCAATCATATTTCAAGATTCTAATTATACACAAAAACCCCACAACAATTCACATAAATTACGCCCAAATTAACAAAATATAAAAACAACCCAGATGAAATTAAGTCATGAAAACCAAAGATCTGAAGTCAAAATCAATTTTTGATGATAGAATACATGAAAAAAAAAGTGAAATTGAAATGGGTAAGTGATGAAGAACCTGATGGAAATGAAAAGATTGAATCTTTTTTTGTCGTTGTGTGATGAGCTGATTGTATTTTATTGTATTGTCTGTGTGTGTGTATGTGTGATTAACAGCAGGCTTCTTCTTCTTCCATTGGATTTTGATTGATTAACCAAGTAATTTGTTGACAGAGGAATTTGGGGCTTTGTTTTTTTTTCTATATATTTATATATTTATAAATGAAATAAATGTACGGTTTGTTGGGGATGGACCCGAATTGGTTGGAATTTTAAGGGTCTAAAATTTATTTTATTTCTTTTTACTTTTTTTTATAATTGTTATTTTATATTAAAAAAATATTAGAGTAATTATTAAGTGTGTTATTTAAAAGTAATTTAATCAATATTTAAATAAATATCCGAAAAAATCTAAAGGTTATAAAATTTTAATTAGTATGATGACGCTTAACGTGTTAAAATCATGTATTTATACTATTCTATCGTTTTATGAAAAGAAGTAATTATTTCTGCCGATCTATATGTGTATATCATCAACATAATAAAAGAGCAGTTTTTTTGTCACGCGTCATTTTTTAACGCGTTATCATCATTTTATTTTATTTTTCATGTTCCTTTGTTTTTCTTAAAAAATAAAATTTTGTGATTTTCACTTTTCTCTTTCATTAAATAATAATTACTTCTTTTTATAAAATGCTTTTTATTTTTTATTTTTAATTAAGTTTGCTAACAAAACATTTTTATAAGTCGAACACTTTTTTCATTATTTGATCGTGTAGTATGAATGATATTATTGTTATAAGAAGCATTTACGCAGATGCGGATCTATATATACGAGTGTGGGTTCACGGGAACCCACTGAGTTTTGGATTTTATGTAGAATGTCTTTATAAAATATGAAAGTGAACCCACATATAAATTATGAGTGAACCCATAAGCAAAGTGAGACTTTGGTTTAGTGGTAAACACTTGGACCTTTCTAAGTAACTACCCAGGTTCGACTCTCAGTCTTTGAGGGTTTTGTTTTCTTCTTTGTTTTTTAAATTTCTTTTAACCAATTAACTTTTAGAAGGTCATTGAACAATTTAAAAAGGTTGAAGATGACAAAATATTTTAAACGAACTTACATATGGATTCAAAGGAGATCAAGATTGAAGAACAGCTAATACTGTTTGACATTACAATCCGATGGTGTGGGAAAATTGGTGCAGATCACCAAGGGAATGCCTTATGTTTTCTTTGTAGTCATTGTAGAGAACACTTAATACTATTTTTTAAAATTCAAGAACACCACCATATTTATGTGATAAATCTTAACTGGACTGAACCATCGGAATGATCCGAACCGCATTTGCTTTTAATTCAAAACTACCATCATATTCAGTTTCTAATGACGATGCTTGGTTTTTGTTATTGTATTGTATTTTTGTTATGTGATACACCTTAATTGACCCGAACTGTCGAATCGATCCAAATCGTCAAACCGACCTGATAGTGAACCCACTGGAAAAAAATGCTAGATCCGCCACTGCATTTACGGATTTATCATTATATTTTAAGAATCTCGATGTCCATCCATCTTATCATGTCATTTACATTAACTATTTCAAACTCACTTAAACAAAATGCATCATTTCTTTTAAGTACCTCAAAAAACTCTTTTTTTCTTTATTCATTTTTGAATAAAAAGTAAATATATATTATGAAAAATAAAACTAACGTTCCATTGAAACTTAAATATTACATTATAAAATAACTTAAAAAAATATATAAAAGTTTAAAAATCACAAGGTCAATCATATTCCTCGGGTTTTAGAGGATTTTTTGGTCACTTGAATTTTTAAGTTTTCCATGAAGATTGAAGGTTATGTGTGTAGAATCTACATATTGTGATAACTAAAATAATCGTAGGCACGTATCAGTTTGTGATTATTTTATATTATCTCTATAATTGTTTTATTTCACTTTTTTTAAAACTTTGTTTATATTATATCTATACACTTTTATAAAAATAAATATTTATATATTATACTACTATAAATTGTTATATATATTTAACAACATACTTGGTAAAATCCAAAAATCAACAACCCGTATTTGTTAAATATTGAAAAGAATATAATTTGAAATGTCATCATTAACATACTATATTATGTATATTGTTGAAGATTGTACATAAACAACAACTCTAATATGCTTTCAATTTACGAAATAATTTTTTAATCATTAAATTATTAATATATGTTTAAAAGTGTATCCAATTTTTAAAAATAAATTCATTTATTTATTTATTAGTTTTTTTAATATAAATTTATAAATTATAAATATATGAATGAAATCTATCTATTTATTTTTCGGTTAATTTAGTAAACTATACATATATATGTTAAATTGTAAGGATATTATATACCAATCAATTTCAAATATACTTATCATATTTAGTTTATTGGGTTTTTTTTATCGAGGATTGCTTAAGGTCTTTTGTGAAACTTAAATTTAAGTGTTACGGGTTAAAAATTGGTAAATAGATCGTTTGATACAAATCGACTACATCTGGCTCAAGTTCATTTTTTTTGGAAAAAAACATTTAGTGATATAAATAAAATCAATTTATGCATAATGATACAAGTATCGATGTAATACAATTTTCTATATACATTATGTATTGCTTTATTTGTATTAGATAATCCCCATGTGTTACACAAGATCTAAAGCTAGTAGTGTTTATATTTTAGTTTGTCTGATTAAAATGGTAAAAATGTGGGTTTAAAATAGGAAAAGAAAATCTTTTAATTGTAGAATTTAATACATGGTGCAAAGGTCAAAAATGGTCCAAGGCTATATCAAATCGGGTAATAGTACCCGTTTTTCGGGTACCTGAACTACAACTTAAACCACCTGCAGTGGTGTTTGGTTTGCGAGTAGTATACCAGCAAGAGGTACCCTCGTTAAGCCTATTACCCCTAAACAAAATATATGTATATTTGATAAGAAAATAACATGAAGAATATAGAGTGCTTTTTCACTTTAAATAAAATACAATATTTGACTCATATAGTAATTTAATTTATCAAGGATTCTAGTTGTTGGTCAAAGGTTATGCAATAATTAATAAGTCGACGTAGTTAGATTTTGGGAATCAAATTTAATGCTACAAAATATATAATAATAATAATAATAATCTAAATTTTAATTTTTCAAGAGTTATGTGTTCTCACTGTTGCGTCATGTCTGCTGAAGGTCATCAAACCGTCACCGCCTTCCATCTAATCACAAAGGTAAACCAATTAGTTGCATGTGATTTCAGGTCTTAATTATTTCCTCTCATTGGATCCAACGGCTGGTTCTTCGATCTCGGTGGTCAGTTGTTTGGTCGCAAAAGCCACATGTGATTAAACTCATATATGGACTATGGTTGGTTTTTGTTTCGATTTGGTTTGCATCTACACTTTTGTTGGGTAATCAAGAGTATGATACAGATTGGTTCTTATGCTATGCCAAAAACGGTAAAACCAACATGCAAAACCAAACATCATGAACTTCTGCTATAAGATTGAAACTTGTATATTTTTAGTTATATACACAGGCGAATGCATCGTGTGACGTATAAGGCCTGGTATGACTAGATAGCAGACATGATCTCTACAGTATTTAAAACCCAAATAACTTTTATTAACTTAAAAAAATATTATCAACAAACCAAGAATTTAATTACCTTTACTTTAATATAGTACTGATAATAATTAAACAACCAAAAGCAAGACTTAAGAAAACGGTGAAGTTATCTAAACCTTGCACGTTAAATTGGTTTGACATATGTAGTGGTGCTTACGTGTGTGTCGTAGTCTCACAGAAATGAAAAGGCCGGTTTATTAATACTTTAATAATATTATTATTATTTGTTATATTGTTATATGTTAGTAGCTTCCAAATAGTCAAACCAAGCCTTGAATTGACTACTGTTATGTCCCTTCTTCATACTACTAGTCAATAGTTCCAAAAGTAGGCGTCCACTTCAATTCAAATTCAGTTGGTGTTTTCTTGACAAAGTTATTCAAATTAGACAACCGTCATTAATTTGATAAGTCATCCTGTGAATTTGTTACATTTGATAAAATAGTTAGCGGATTTATATAATTTTAATCAAGTGAGACTAAATTATTATTGGTTCGAATTTGATCATGTTGCTCATTTGTACTTTCTTCTTTAAGAACACTTCAGAAATTCCCTTTCTATTTTCATTGCGTACAAGTTATTAGTTAAACTATTGTAACATTAGTATTAATAACATTAGAAAGTTTTAAAATGGGATTTATGTGTATTGTTAGTGTTAAGAGTTAATAGGAGATATAAAGTCGTTTGACTTTATTTGGTACAAGAATAAGTCAAACAATAGGAATTCAGAATAGTCGAAGTGGTGTAAATTTTTGTTAGTGTAGTTCCTTTGTTTTTGTTTGTTTGGTGGCTTTGCTCTGGTTGTGGAGGTTGCTCTTTGTGTGTTGGTGTTTGTTTATAAAAGTTTACCGTTTGGAAAAAAAGTACAAATCATCATCGAACAAGATCATGATCAAAAGAGAAGTCAAATCAATTGTATTTAACAACCATGAAAACATCATCAAACTCAAGGAAACAATTGATAAGCGCAAAATCATCTTCTTGGTATTTCAATACATGTTGCAAGGCAGTCTCTACGGCCATATGGTTCACCGAACGAAACCATTCTTGGAAACCGAGGTTATACGAGTGTGCTATCAAATCTTTAAAGGTTTTTGATGCATGCACCGCAACGGCTACATTCACCATGACCTAAAGTCGGTGAATGTTCTAGTTTCCAATGGCATAGTGAAGATCAGTGATTTTGGTGTCTTTATATGTATAAAATTATACACATTGCTTATGTCATTTATCCCCGGGTTCATACATTTTACGTAACAAAATATGTAGTGCTTAACACTAAATTGTGTAACATCTCAAAAAATTTCATATTTATTTTGGGTGAAAATGTCAAGTTTAAAAGTCGAAGGACCCAAAAATAATTTTTATGACATGGTAAGATGTTAAATAGTTGTTAGCATCACATGTTAAGAAAATGAGAAAATGAATCCATCCCACATGAAACAAGAAAGAAAATGAAAGTCTTTCACATAGGTATATATAGAAGAGGTAAACACATCCCATATGGAAAGTAAGAAAAATTCGGAAGCTCTTTATAAGAAAATGAGTTTCCATAGTAATATTCTTTTATGCCAAACATTCACCCAACGGTCCTAGCAGAGGGTGCAAAGCACCTGACGCGCACGGGCACGGGCTCGGACGATGGGCATAACGTGGCGCTTTGATGGCGCACGCTCGCATCGTTGCGAACCGCTTGAGAGCCGCCTTAATATTTTTGGAAAATAGAAACGAAGCCAAGATGTGACAAGTTATCAAAGTCATGGGACTAAATTGAAAAATCTGGATTTCAAGACACATAGCGATACACGATGGATAAGGAGATAACCCATCGCATTACGCGATGGGTACAACACAACACCTCAGAAAGGGCAGCATCACGATACGCGATCGTCCAAACTTTTTGGGTAGGCGAAAGAACTATGGACACGTGTCCAACCACATGTCGCCACGTGGAAACACGTGGCAGGTCTACTAGATGACCAATCATTCCTAGTGTGCGTCTTCGCGATACACGATGGCCACCCTAAACACCCGTCGTGTTACGCGAATGATTAAAATATTCAGAGACGGTAGAGCGATCCATCGTGATACGAGATGGATCCCCTTAAAGCTCCATCCCGATACGCGATGAGTCAGAAAACTTAGCTTATAAATAGGGGTGTCGGGCTTTGCATTCTTGCATCCCAAATCCACTTCACACTCACTTTTTTCAAAATACGTTCCACGATCCCGATTGCTCGAAGTACGTGTAAAGTGTAGAAGTTCTGTTCGTTTGTTTCTTTGACTACCCGTCGACAAGTAGAAGTGCTGGCCGCACAAGCCTAGGCATTTCATATAAACTAGCCATACAAGGTAGGAGTTCTGCTCGATGATTTTATTATATATGACTTAGACTCTAGTCGGAGATATAGTCTATACCTTGATTAATTAATAAGTGAAACATAGTTTTCATAAGACGAGGGTATATATAAAGTATTATCTCTTTATGATTATAAAGATTTTTAAATGTTTCTTAAGAAATAAGAAACATAGTATATACGTTTCTTCATCATGAAGAAATGTAGTATTTAAATGATGAAATCTCTTGGACTAAAGGTACAAGTATTTTATAAAAAGAGAAATGATTACCAAGGTAATGATTATGCAAAAAGACTAAAGGTCTAAAGCTAGATCGTTGATCTAGTATTTATAAAAGATTATTCTCGTACTATAGGTCCGATGTAACAAGAAGAATACATCGATGAGATACAATGATCATAACAAAGGTGAATATGTCCAAACTCTTTACAACTTTATAAATAGTGTCTTTAACTATTTACATGGGATTGTGTATCCTTAAAACGTTATAAACAAAAGTAATCGCTGGACCTCAGGCTATCATATACGTTTGCCTGGATCCTTACATATGTGGTTCGACGGTGAGCACACCGCATCACGCTTGATAATGCCCCTGCCACGTTGGGCCGATCCTAAGTAATGTTCGAGTGAGGATTATCTTGTGTATATTGCTAGTAGCTAAGTAATCTCGAACGCCACGGTGTTTGCTGAGCGGTTTTGAGTTGAGCTGGAGTTTGTCATTGTTATTCAGATTTCAGAACTTGATTATTTTATAAGCCAAGTTGGGTCGAGACCTAAGTTATGTATTGAGGAAATAATTAAGAAATAAAATATTTTGTGTCATGTGTTCACCAACATGCGTTACTGACGTAGTTTATAAACAATTTTACAGGTAATCATGAGTAGGTGTTTGGAGATGGAGGATAGCCATTAGAAGATCTGATTGCTCATATGAAGTTTTAAATATTAAAATAATGTAAATTATGGTTTTCATTCAAACACTTTTGTACCAACTATCGGGTGTTTAATTCCCGACTTTTGAATTATATTAATATTTTAATCAAGACTTCTGCTTTACAACCATAAACTCTGATATATTTACAAAATATGTGCCAACTATTGGTCACACACCTAGACCCTAAGTTGGGGTGTGAGTGTGACAGGTTGGTATCAGAGCCATCGATCTTAATGAATTAGATATTTAATTGTACCTAGGCTTTGATCAAGGGATAATGTTTCAATATTTTATTATATTATAGGGATAAGATAGGTTGATACTCTTTCCTATCCCTCATTATTCTAAAACTAATAGATATCGTTCAAAAAGTATATGGATACCTTTTGCAAGGAACGAAGGATGGCAAATTGTCCCGAGCCAGCTATTCTCAAATGAGACTAAAGTGACAGCTACTATGATAACTTCTTTAGCCAAGATCGTCCGATCATACCCGTGGTACCCCATGGAAGCCAACCAGTTTATTTTCCCAGAACAGAGCAAATGCCAATCCATATACCAAGTGATCCACCAACTCCCGAATATCATCCGTCCTATATTCCGGATTATCATCCTTCCAATGAAATGCAAGTTGACGAACCAATTAAGTACGAATCCGAGCAAGACACATCCGGTTGGATGCAATGTCATTCCAATCAACAAAGATGGCATTTTGGAACTCCAAATTATAACCCAACGGATTCTAACCCTGATTCTATAGCAGGTCCATCAAGGAGACCGAAAATGAAGGTGATGCAACCTCAATAAAATGTGAGGATACAAGTAGATCTAAATAAAGATGATGAAGAAATGTGGATGGGGGAAGAATCTGAGGAAGATCCCGAAGAATAAATTTCAGAAGAAAAACAGAAGAAAAACAAGAAACACACCCCCATGCTTCTGATCACAAGAAAAGACAAAAATCTACAAGAAAAGACAAAATAACGGGGCCGTGGTCACCCTCAGATAAGACAAAAAGGATTTAGGCACATGTCAATAAAAAGCACGGGGGCGTGCCTCAGAAGCATACCCCCTTGGTGAGTCATCATGTACGATCTGACAACATGCAACTGGGACACGTGGACACGGGGCCGTGCCTCATAAAGCACGGGGTCGTGCTCCTTCCTCCAGACAACATATAAATATTTCTCGTCCACTCAGGGGGGTGCGGACACACCTGCGCGGATTACAGGTGACAGTTACAAGAATGGTGGGGAAGTTAACAGTACCCGACGACATTCAGGGATGGATGTAGACCCATCAGGCAGGGATAATCATTCCGGTCCTGGGAGAGGTGGCGACCATTCTCAAGAACCAAAAAGACTGAGCTGTGGAGCATCTCAAAGTATGGGGCAAAGGATCAAAGGCTTTTACTTTGTCACCCGGGATCCACCACAGGTTGGGTTTGAGAGCCGTGTGATGGGTGACTATCCAGCACGGTTCGGAGAGCACTTTTAGTCTGCGCTGGTGAATGGAAGCCCCCCTATCAAGCAAGAAAGAAGCGGCTCTTCCCACGGCGGAGTCCGCATTGACTCTATTTATTATTATGGTAAATTAGTGTATCAAGATGTCAATCTTAGATCTTATTTCGGTTCGATACGTCCACCTACTAGACTCACCTTTGGCTTTCGTCTCGGTAGGTGTATTATTCTACATTTTCCCAAAAGAACATTCATTCATTTCTTTCTTCCCCGTCGACCACGATGACAGAAACGACGCGAAAAAGCCAATTTGGTGTGCTTGAAGAAGGTTCCTAAACGATTTTCTCTTATAAAAACACACACTAATACTCATATTGAAGATCTTGTGGAGAGTTTGAAGGCTTGGATGTTATCATCATCATCCATCATTATAATAATCATCATCATCCACCATCATCATTAAGAAGGAAGATTTATCTACACTTTGTTAGATTGCTCTAGTTTAATCATGTGTTTGTTATCTGATGTGCTGCATGCGTTGCAGTTAACATATAAGAGATTGGATATTTAGCTTTTGCATAAAATCGTGTTTTAAATTTATAAAAGTGATTTCTACTAAGAGTAAACACACATAAAATAGGCAAGTGTACCTATCGTATATGTAGAATAGTATTGGTAAGAACAAAGTATCGATTCGTGGACACAAATGTTTGATGTGCGAAACGGTCTATTAAAACCTAACCTAACTTAGACACTCTAGTTTTAAATTTATAAATCTAGACTCTCCTAATGCTAGACCACTAGACAGGCAAGTGTACCTATCGACTGTAGTAAAGCCTAATGAAGTCCGGATATCGAACCCAAAGGACACTAGCGACACCTAAACTAGACTTTGACTAATAACTTAAATAAATTGATTTTTAATTGATTTTTATGTTTTTTTTAATTATTAATTTTAAACTAAAAAAATACTTACTCTAAAACTAACACGAACAAATCGGTTTAGAACTCAAATAGGGGGAACAACTACCTAGGTAAGGAATCTTACTAGTCAACTCGTAAACTCTCGGAATTGGATTTATGATTGGTACCGTATTCTAAAAATATGAAATTTAAGGAATAACTATAGTAAGCTAGATCACCTCCCGGTCTCACCAACTATACCTAAGAACCTTAAATATCATGTATGCTCAACGGTTTAATGGTTCGGATTACCTCCCGGTCTCACCTTACCTAACTATGCTAAGGTACCCAAAGATTAAATCACCTCCCGGTCTCTCTAATCACACAAAACACCCTAAGGCGTAAAGAGGTATTTTTATTAAATTCAGTTATAATTCGGATCTGTAAGAATCTAAAGGAATCTAGGGTAACTTACTCCCGTGCAATCACTACCCAAACCCACAAAAGACCAAAACATGCGACACTTAATTACCTCCCGGTCTCTCAAGTGACAGAATATAAGGTATCTCTAAACTCACAATTACCGCTCCTATGGAAAACGTCGACTATTAACCATAAACTAGTTACAAACACACAGTAACTAACCTAATACGCATCCATACATGAAAGACATTCACAAAGACACATATGGAACAATTAATTGATAATAAATTAATACCAAATACGCATATGTATCACAACCAAATAAAATAAAAACTTTACCAAAGCATGAACCAATTAATAATAATCCAAAACCGAAAATAATACGAGTCTAACAAGTATTCATCCAAACCCATGCAGTATAACAGGTTAGCCTCTCATAATTATATTCGACGAAACAAAGATATGATAATTATTAAAGTTCATAGAATAATATAATAAATAAGACCTGCTAGCCTGCTTGCTTGCTTGCTTACTTTCTTTCTGACCGTGACTTTGAGAGGTGCTTGGCTGCTTGAATTTTTTGATTCTTTGTTCACGGATTCCCAGCAGGGGAGCCCCCTCCAAACTCCCTGACGTGATGATCCCCAATCAGCCGTCCCTTCATGTGTGTTTATAGGTTTTAATTTCCATAGCCGACAACCAATAAGTTGCTCCAGCCCAAGCCCACTTTGATTTCTGCTTACAGAGCCACATCACCAAACATACTAATAATTTTAATAAATGTCATATTACAAATTACTCATATAAAATTCCTTTTTGATGCCACTCACCGTTCGAAACGTATGTTAGTTTGTATATTACTATGATAATTAAATTCATATCTTGTACCAAAATTAAATTATAGTTTTGAACGATATAATTACATGTATAATTATAAATGATAATAACAATAATAATAGTATATACTCGACTATTTATTCGTTGGTCTCAAGTTTAGCAAAAATACTTTATTTTAACTCGTAGTCTCATGAAACTTTATAAAATCCAAATATGAGCCAACTGAGACTAATATTTTATAAAAACCAACTCAAAACAACTCAAAAGTGTAGGGCATATTAATATAATTTATGTATATTTTAGACCACATCAATGTTTCCAATAATAAATCTTCGTTTTACTTTAATCGAAAGGTTTAATAATTTTGAGGTTGATTTTTAAACTTTTTATAAAATAGAAATATATAATATATATAGGTGACAAGAAGAGAAGTTCTAAGTGAGTAATTCAATTATATGAAGGTTTACAATCTAATATCAAGAATCTACTTCGTGTTCCTTGATGATTATTAAATAAACATGTGATAGACTTGTCCTAATAATATATGATAGAATAGTCCCTCATTTCTAAGTGAACATATTCTATGACATAAAAGAAAGTAACATGCGCATTTTAAAGTCCATCCTTTCCTAATGTCATGCTACCACAAGAATGTCAATTTAAGTAGACAAGCAGTTTGATATAATAGAATGATTACGATTGACTTTGATTTCTCAAATACCAATTCTAACAACTTCGAGTGGTTGTAGTTAACTCACACAACCTCCCCTTGGTTGATTTAATTAGATTATAATTACACATTCCATTAACATATGATTTCTGTAACTAGCATGATAACCTAAGCAATCGTGTTAACAATGTTATTTCAGAATTATCAAAATTCAAAACTAGAGAAATAGATCATAACTTATATCTCATCATTTCTAAGTACAACATAAGGATCCCTGTTTTGTCTTAAATAAAGTATAAAAGTATTCTTTTTACCATTTCTAGTTTCCAAGAACATGAATTACCATGAATGATTATAAATAATCAACCTTGATGTATTGGATTAAAGTGATAAAACATTTATTCATCAATGGATAATTGCAATATAACCATGTACTATACCAAACTAAACCACATGTTTCATATAATCACCAAGTAAAACAAAGCTTCTTCATAGATTATAGATGGTAAAATGAGTTTAGCTCATAATGAGCATTGTTATGAACATAAGAAGAGATGATAACAAACACAAGATTAAACTTAGAACAATCTAACCAAATGTAGATGAGTCTCCGTTCTTAATGATGGATTATGATGGTGTTGATGATGATGGATGATGATGATAACCTCCAAGCCTTCAAAATCCTCACAAGATCTTCAATATGAGTGTTAGTGGGTGTTTTTATAAGTGAAAACCGTTTAGAATTCTTCTTCAATCACACTTCTCAAATGCCACAAGAGCCTCTATTTATAGGCTGTCTGGAGGTAGAAGCACGGCCTCGTGCTTTATAAAGCACGGCCCCGTGTCCACGTGTCTCAGTTTCATGTTGTCAGATCGTACATGATGACTCACCATGGGGGTGTGCTTTCAGAGGCACGCCCCCGTGCTTTTATTGACGTGTGCTTCAATTCTTTTTGTCTTTATCTGGAGGTGACCACGGCCCCATGGCCAAAGGAGCACGGCCCCGTGCTTTTATTGACATGTGCTTAGATTTTTGTAGATTTTTGTCTTTTCTTGTGTTCAGAAGCATGGGGCGTGTTTCTTGAGGCATGTGGGCATGTTTCTTGTTTTTCTTCCGTTTTTCTTTGTCTTTTCGCTTGTTTCTTCTTTTGAGGCTTGGGTTTACTTGAAATTACATTTTATTATGATAAGTACGCTTCTGTGCTATGTTATTTGATAAAAGTTGCAGTTTTTAGAGATTATTTGATGCTTAAAAGATGTATAATTTTATATACATCATTATCTTCATCTTTTTTAAAGTTCATAACCATGATCATTATGAGCTAAACTCCTTTTACCATCTAAAAGCTATGAAGAAACTTTGTTTTACTTGATGATTATGCTTAACATGCGATTTAATTTAGTAAAATACATGGTTATTTTGCAATTATCTTTTGATGAGAAATGTTTCACTATCTTAATTCAACAATTTAAAGTCGGTGATTGACAATCATTATTGACAATCATTCATGATCAGTTCATGTTCTTGAAAGAAAGAATATTTTGATAATTGATGTGCTAAAAACAGTCAATTAAATATTAACTAAACTAAACAAGTAATAAAAACTAGACTTAAGACTAAACTACACAAAATACCGGCAAGTGAACCGATCAATTGTACTAAAGCTAAGTAAGTCCGAAATATCGAACCCACATGACTCTATAAATTACGAAACTAGCAAATTAGACTCAACTACAAGACACGACTATTTATTAATAATGTTTGAGGAAGAATTTTATACTAATTAATTAAAACTCTAAATAATAATTAACTAATAATAGTTAACTTACTAACAATTAACTAATGATTACTTAACTATTAAACTAATAATAAACTAATTAAAACCTAACCCTAATTAATATAATAATAATAAAACATAATCATAACCTTAAAATAATTAATTAATTAATTAATAAAAACTTAACCCTAATTACTTTAAACTAATAAACAATTTATAAAACTTGGATTAATTCGGATGACAAAGATAACTACCTAGGCTAGAATCCCTAAAGTTACGGTTATTAATTAAATGGAAAACTCAAGTTATGGAACTGGGATCATAAAATAGACCCTTGACATAAAACCCGAACAGGACCTTGAACTTCAAGAAGACGCCTATGGATTTCTAACAAGTTTTAAGACTCACCAGTTTTATATTAAACTTCCTTACGGTTATTTAATTGCTTATGTCTAAGTATCTTTTATGACGAAAACCTACTTTACAGCGCGGAATTCAAAAGATAGCAAAGTAGACCCAATTAACTTAATAGACTAAGCTGACAATCAAACCTAGACGGACTCCTTACGAAGAACTAAATCTAGCAATCCTGACAAGCAAAGATCTATCAACAACCTATCACCTTACAGCTTTCTAGGCTGGCAGTTTAGTTTTATCTATTTACTTGATTTTATTGTTTCTATGATTTTTAATGCTTATTAATCACAAACTAGCAAAGAACACACAGTAAATGACCTAACAAAACCCTATCCTATGAAACAATCAACAAGGGCAATGTGAAACAATAAATTCAAGTAAACAAAAACAAGCAATCATGCGCATCAATTAAATCAAACTCAACCGTTTACTTAGAACATAAAATCCATAACAAAATGAAATTCAAATAAAAATCAAACCGAACTAAGGTTCATCACGACCTAGGTAGTTTATGAAATTTAGCCTAGCATCATAAAGTCTAAATCAAACAAAACAAATAATGAAAGCATGGTGAAAATATAAAGAATGGGGAATCGAAGATGATAAAACCCGTAAACTTCAAACGTGAACGTGTAGCTCTGTTGGTACATGATGCTAGTAGTTCAGTATCTAGTGTCTGTAATCGTGTTAGTTGGTTGTGTTATGTTTTAGTTAAGTTGTTTCACAATTTCGCCTGTTATAAGCGAACTTGTGGAACAAGCGAGGTTATTGACAACTTCGCCTAGCATATTAGGCGAAGTTGTCGAATGATATATATGTATAGCTACGGCTTATTTTGTAACGGTGGTTCAGTACGTGTAATTGTGATTTGGCTATCACGTGTTAAAGGAGTTGCAATACAACGTGTCTATTGAGTATTGTAACGTGTCTTTGTACTTGGGTTTAACGTATAACGCGTCTAACACTCGTATCGTCTTACGTAGAGATTCCGCACCTACGTAATACGAGATATTTCCGTGTAGATCCGGCTGGGAATCTACAGTTGGTATCAGAGCGTTTGCTCGTGATTGTGTGGTTTGGGATTATCACACGAGTGTAGAAATCGTTCCGTTCGACTATTCACGGAACGAGTTTACGTTGAAATACCGAGTTTTTGTGTCCTACTCATCTCCCACTATCAAATATAACCCATTACACCTTCGCATACCTCGCAATACGTCAAATTAAAACTTGCAAAAACCGTTTGTTCATCAGGCGAAGTTGCCGCCACTGTTTGTAGGGTTTAGGCGAAGATATAAGTTCAAGCGAAGTTATCTTTAACTTCGCCTGCCTCACAAGTTCGCTTAAATAAGCGAAGTTGTCATCAAGCGAAGTTAACATCAGGCGAACTTAAGAAGAAAGCGAAGTTAAAAGTTTCAGCGAAGTTAAGAGTTTCAGCGAAGTTAAGTATTCAAGCGAAGTTAAGAATAACTTCACCTACTGGGTACTGTTCAGAATAATAAAATATTATTTTTGAGTTTCTTTGTGTTTTCGAGTCGTATTTCTTTCAAAGATGACTTCTATAAACATTACGGAACTGGTGAAGATTGAGGTGGAAGCAGGTTCAGCTACTAAGGCTCCGAAAATGCTTAAGGGTACCGATTTCGTGGCTTGGAAAGATCGGTTTGAGCAGTATGTTAAATATCAAGATGCTAAGATGTGGGTGTGCATTCAAGATGGATACATTCCACCAACGGCCTTGTTTGAGGGTCGTGATCAGATTAAGAAGTACAATAAGATGGAAGAGAAAGAAAAGAAGATGTATGAGGCAGAGAGTAAAGCTCATGCAGCAATCACCATGGCTCTTCCACAAGAGATTTTACACACCTTCAAGAAATACAAAACTGCTAGAGAGCTTTGGGAAGCTCTAGAAAACCGATATGAAGGTAATGTGGGAATACGTGCATCCAAGATTAAACTACTAAAAACCCAATTCTCGGTGTTCAAATATTTGAAAAATGAATCACTTGATGATATCATCACAAGATATTATCACCTGATGACCGAACTCAGCAATTACTCCATTGTGTACAAAGAAGAAGAGATAGTCGAGAAACTTCTTGATGCTCTTCCACCGAAATGGGAAATGTACACGGTTTTGATGAGAGAAGATAAAGAGTTTGCCGATATTGATTTGGAAACAGCAGTCAATAAATTACGAACTTTTGAACTAAACATGGTTTGGAAAGAGACACCAACTGATCAGGTTCAGGATCCGGGAATGTACGGTGCAAAAGTTAGTTCAAGTTCAAGTTCAAGATCAGAATCATCTGCTTACTACTCAAAGGGAGACTCAAGCTCAAACTCAACTCATGATGGTCATGTGACTCTCAACATGGATGGTGATGTATGTTTTGTAGCTGGAGGAAGTAATTCTTCAAAACCTCAAGCCACAACTGGTAACTTTTCATCAAATGCTCAAACCAACAAATACTCACAGATTCCCATGAGTGTTAAATCAGCTAAACAGCAGTTTGCCTTCTATGCATCTTTCATTGCATCTTATGAAAATTACATCAAAGGTAAAATAGTCGATCCCGCAACTTTGGATGAAGACTATGATCAGATTGATGCTGATGATCTGGAAGAGATGGATTTGCAGTGGCAGATGGCGATGATAGTAAGAAGAGTTAAAAGGTTCATGAAGAAAACAGGTAGAAAGTTCGTTGGTGAAAGACCAAGGTTTGACAAGTCAAAGGTTCGATGCTATAACTGTCAACAAAATGGTCACTTTGCCAAGGAATGTACAAATGAGAGAGTCGAACGCAGCCAGACCAGGCCTGCACAACAGAATGGGGGAGATAGTGAGTATAAGGCTATGGTATCTAGACACAATAGTGGGTATAACTGGAATCTACAGGTTGAGGAAGTCTTCGAACAGACAAATTTGGTGAACATCGAAACTGCAGAAAGTGAGAAAGAGACAGGAGAAATTCAAGCTTACATGGCAGAAGTGAACGACCAGCTTTCTGAGATAAGTCCTGAACTCCCATGTATGCAATGTGAAAATCTGTCTGAACAATTGAAAACCGTAACTGATCAGTTTATTAGTTTACGCTCAATTTAAAACATTAAAAGAAGATCATCATTACACTAAAACTAGAGAAAACAGTTACAAGGTAAAAATAAAAGCTAGTGAAAAAGATATCAGGAGTCTTAAAGCCAGTCTAGCTGAGAAAATACAAGTAATTGATCTTAGTTATGAAGTCGTAGAAGAGAAAACCAAACTAATTGCTGAGAGGGATAAACTGATAGCTGATTACCAGGTAAAAGTGGTGGAACTGAACAGAAAAATTGAACAGTTTAGAAATTCCTCTGCAATGCTTGATCACATCGTAAGTGTTCAACGTTCCCCAGTTAAAAAAGGGGGAATTGGATATTCTGAAGTTCCACCACCATATAATCATAACTATACGTATAATACTAGTAATCAGAAATCTGTTGATGATGAGATGAGTCAGACAGTTCCTGTCAAAGTTTCGATTAAAGAACCTGAAGTTAGTCGAAGCGAAACAAGTACGCCTGTTTCGGATGTTAAGATTTCTGTTCCTAGTTCTGTCTCATCAAATTCGACAAGACATCCGAATCTAGTGAGATAAAAGAAGAGGTAGTATTACTAAAACGTGGGGAGGAATATAAGCCAACTGAAAAGATTTCTCCCCTAAACCCGTTTGTCCCACCATATGTTAGACAAACAAATAGTAATGCAACCTCAACATCTGAAACAACTGTTGAGACGAAAGTTGAACACAGGAGTTGTTTTAGATGCAATCAAATCGGGCACCTAATTGCTAATTGCCCTCTGAATCAGAGATTCAGAGGTACGAGGCCTCTGAAAACTGAGAATAAAACTAATAGTAATTACTATAATGGTAAGAATGTTAACTCTCCAAAATTCAGACATTGGACTAATCCAAGATTTCAAAGAAATCGATCTCAGTTTTTCCCAGTAAACAACCGAACCAACAATTATAATTCAGTTAATTCACTAAGGTTTGGATGGCCTCATAGTCAATTCTCAAGAAGGTATCCTTATAGAACTTACAGAAATTATTCTCAAACTGACTTTGAACAGCCAAAGTACGGGATGCCGTTTAACAGATTTAATCGACCCAAGACCTATAGGTCTTGGGTCCCCAGATTTTAATCCTTTGATTTAATCGTGCAGGAACAGTTGAACAGGACTGCAAACAATCGGTGTGTTGTGGATAGTGGCTGTTCCCGGCACATGACTGGTAACAAGAATTTGTTACATGAATGGAAACCTGTTCAAGGAGGAAGAGTAAGTTTCGTTGGAGAGAGCGGTGGTAGGATTACGGGTATTGGAACAGTGACAAATGGTAAAATGAAACTAGAGAAGGTGAATTTTGTTGAGGAGTTGAAGCATAATTTGTTGAGCGTGTCTCAGATTTGTGACAAAGATTACACAGTGCACTTTACTAAAAATGAAGCTATTGTTCTGTATCCTGGTTTTAAGATACCAGAGGCATGGGTAGTGATGAAAGCTCCAAGAGAAAAGAACACATACGTCATGGATATGAGGTCAACTGAGATGGCAACAGAAGAATCATGTCTTCTGTCAAAGGCAACTGAATCGGAGTCCGAATTGTGGCATCGAAGAATGGGGCATATACATCTTAGAAAAATGAACTACATTGTCAAGAATGGGCTGGTGCTTGGTGTTCCCTTGAAGAATTTCAACTTTGAAGATCAATGCTTATCGTGCAAGAAGGGAAAACAACACAAGAAACCTCATCACTCCAAGATGGTCAACTCAATTGTCAGTACACTAGACCTACTTCACATGGATCTCTTTGGTCCTGTGAATGTAATAAGTCTTGGTGGAACTTCATACTGCTTGGTAGTAACTGATGATTACTCGCGATACTCTTGGGTGTATTTTCTGAAGACAAAGGATGAGACGGTTCAATTGGTAATTAACTTGATTACCAAGGTTGAGAATATTATGGGGAGAAAGGTAAAGTACATCAGGAGTGATAATGGGACAGAGTTCAAAAACTACCAAATGGAGCTGTTCTGCTTACAGAAAGGGATAGAACACCAGTACAGCGCCCCGTATACTCCGCAACAAAATGGGGTGGCTGAGAGGAAGAACAGGACGCTAATTGAAGGAGCCAGAACCATGCTGGCTGATGCTAAACTTCCCGTGGTGTTCTGGGCTGAAGCAGTTGCCACAGCCTGTTATATCCTTAATCGTGTTCTAACTGTTAAAAGGCTAAATAAAACTTGCTATGAACTTATGCATGGTCGAAAGCCAAACTTGAATGGTCTCGAACCATTCGGGTCCCCATGTACGATATTAAAGACAAACTCTAAATTTGGGGAGAAAGCCGACAAAGGTATTTTAGTAGGATATGTTGTTGGGACACACAACAGAAGAGTCTTTAATTTATCGAACAGCAAGGTTGAAGTGGTATGTAACACCGACATCACGAGTTACAAACCACCAATACCCAGCACGGGACCCGCTGAAGTTTTTGACTATGATAAACTGTTCAAATCCTTTAATATGCCTTACTTGGATTTTGCAGAAGTTGATGAGAAAATTGCTTCACAGATTTTGTATGATGAGGAGGAAAATATTGTGCAACGTCCACGACACGACGAAAGTCAACCTTCCACGTCAAGTGACGTTAATGCACCTGCCGCCTCTACTGAAGAAGAATTTTACAACCCTTTTCACTCTCAACATCAATCACCCATTGATGATCTCTCTTCGAACCTGGAAGACAATCTGCAAGTCAGTTCGGTTCCGACTACTGGAATTCACAAAAATTACCCTTTGGAGAATGTAATAGGTGATCTATCTGACGGTGTACAAACAAGACGAAGCTTGAATGAGCACACCTGTGTTTACGCAAGCATTAAAGAAACAGGTATCATTAACGAGTGCTTGTACACCTGCTTCATCAGCCAGATTGAACCAAAGAACTATTAAATGGCTCTAAAAGACAGCTCGTGGGTCGAAGCCATGCAAGAAGAGTTAGCCCAGTTCGAGAATATGGAGGTATGGAAATTGGTTGCAAAACCGAAGAATGTGCATGCGATTGACACTAAATGGGTTTTCAAATGTAAGAGAGATGAGAAAGGAATAATCAGATGACTGAAAGCGACTGGGGCGGTTTATGATGTGTTTTTATTCTGTCACTGAAAAATAGTCGTTCATACTTAGTTAAAAGGACGCATATTCGTATGTGGTCGGTCCAGCTGATCCATTGGATCTTCAGGATAGCCGTTTACCTGATGACTTTGACTTGATCGGGGCGATAGAATTTAAATTTTTTTTGGGAGATGATATAATTTTTCAAGTCTACTACTTCGTAAGAAGTTTCTATACAATGTTTATATGAAAATTGATCCAACCTTGGAAAGTGATACACAAACTATTTCTGTGTGCTTAACTAGTGAAGTTATTAGGCCTAAAAGACTCTAGAACAGTCATTGTATGTTATGGTAGCTTTTTATGGTGCGTAAAAGTAGAGGTGATTCTAACTAAATCTTCTCGATTTAAAGGGACAACTCATTAAGAGTTGTGTATGTCTCCATATATATCTTTCTGAATGATAGGCAGAAAAGTGATTACCCAGTCATACACGAGCCCGTGAGTGTTTTGATTCGCGAGAATATAGTGTGTCAAGAAACTGCAGTGATCCAGATTCGGGACTTGCAGTAGTCTACTGTTTGAGGCTATGTAAATCATTAAAAATATATATATATTATTAAAGCCTTTTGAAGTCTATTATGTAATACTTATCAATCAAGAGGCAAGAACGAGAACGAGACGAAGACTCTAAAAGATCAAGATGTATTTACAGCTTAATCAGACACTATGGGTCGAGGTCAACTCGGGGTGACGTGGGGAAAGCCAAATACGCTTTGAGAATAGATAGGAGGCATCACAATCTCTGATGTGGTGTCCATTTATATTTTGAGCTTAATTGAACCTAACCCGTATCACAGAAGCGATGAAAACCATACTAAGTTGTTTACCTGCTTACAACCTGTTTCTTTATGTCATAATACAGCTAAACATGGATCTATGTGACAGTCATCTAATTAGTTTGATTCCTGTTCGGTTCTTTTCTAAAACATGTTAGTCCCTGTCAAGACTGAAATTTGATCCCGTGTATTTTGCTTCTAAAATTTTCATTGCATATTTTGTTTTTTGGTTGAAAACTTGGTTACTTGGTCTTTGATCGTAACATTTAACTCTTTAAAGGAAGTTTCATAAGTTAATAGCATAATGCTAAATTTTTAAGGATTTGTTATGTAAATTTTGAGCGAAGTTGTTTTAACAGATTTTAAAGGCGAACGTGTTTAACAAGCGAAGTTAAGGGGTAACCGAAGTTAACCCTAACTTCGCCTGTATAATATAAACACTATATAATGAAACTTTTTGGTCAAACCTTTCATATTCTCAAAAATACAGGCGAACTTATCATAACAACCCTCGGCGAACTTGTCAATCGAATCAAACCTTGTTATTATTCCTCAATTTCAACCCGTATTAAAGGTGTGTAGGGTCGGGATAATGTATAATCAATGTTAATCACGTTAATAAGATGCCGTTCCGGTCCGATTCGAGATCTCGTTCTTGCAAACTTTTAAACACCTACTTTTCAAACTTATTTTAACGTGTTCGTAAATAATGTGATCGTCTAGATCTCTTTAGTATCATGTCTTTATTGTCCACAATCACCAATCTCACCAAATTCACTTCGTTTGGCCGTCTAAACCTTTGCCGTTTCAGTTCAGGCGAAGTTATAGTTTAGGCGAAGTTGTTCTCAACTTCGCCTAAGGCTTAACTTCCCCTGTTACTTTATATTTTAATTAATCAGGGGCGAAGTTATGATTAGGCGAAGTTATCCTTAACTTCGCCTTAGGCTTAACTTCGCCTGATGCTTTAAATATTATTTGCAATTTAAACTGTTGTCAGGCGAAGTTATTGTATAGGCGAAGTTGTGCTCAACTTCGCCCTATGTCTAACTTCGCTTGCACACTTATGTTTATCTTAACTTCGCTCATGGTAATAAGCGAAGTTACGATCTGCCTTGACGATTCTCTAACTTAGACCGTTTGTGGTGCAGATATGGCGGCTGTAGCAGGAGCCGGTGGTGCTGGTGGTGACGAAGGTGGTGATAACAACCGTCAATTTTTCCCGGGGCATAATATGTACATCACACTGGACCCGGATGCTAGCGGTGTTGATGATTACCGCGAGATAACCACTTTTCTTATCCACTCGCGTATCTTCCATGCTATTACTACAACTCTGCCCATCTCTTTACCAAACATAGAAGATTTCTGGAAGACGGTTGAATATGATTGCAGAGTCGAGCCCCCAGTTATGCGTGCAACGGTTAACAATCAGGAAGTGCAGTTCTCATCAGAAAGATACGGGTTGCTTTGCAGTTTGGGGATGAAACGAGAGATGATCCTACAGACTTCGTGGCTCCATTCAGAGATGGTGCTTTTTTAAGAATGGGCTATTCTGGTCCATTGGGGGATACTCAGAGACGCAAGGGGTTTTTGTTAGATCAATGACGCTATCTCATGCACGTGATGATCGTGTGCATGTCGGGTAGAAAGGCTGGTACGGATGGAATGGGTGCGACGATGCAGTCGCCAATGACAGCACTGACTTACAACAAGCGTTATAGCTTCAGTCAGATGGTGTTCTATGAGATAGACCGTCAGAGACGAGCGGTGGCGCGTGAGAGATTCTTGATGTATCCAAGATTTTTACAAATGATCTTGAATCACGTGGCTCCTACGCTACCTCAGCGCCGTCCGATTCGGTATGTGGAGAGTGTCAGCAAGATAATCTTCGCCCAATGTAGATCATCAAGTGCTAGAAGTAAACCAGAGCTCCGTCCTCGACATACTCCGTTATTTGGGTACTTGATCAACCCGGAGTATGTTGCAGCTCGTGGGGACGAGTTTCGGGATCCGGCACCGCAACAGGCTGGAGCACCTCAACCACCACCTGTGGTACAGCAATCTCTTCCTGTTGCTCCTGTTGTGGCACCGGAGGAACACGTCGACCTTGAAGCTGCTTTTGGCGGTCAAGGATTTTTCGATATGGAACGTGTTGATCCAGAGGAAGAGGTACAGGTCTCGGCTGCACAGGTTTCTAGTGTGGATGTGTCGATGGCAGCTACGACTGTGGCTGATTCCGAAAGAACTGATTCTGATTCCTCAGATAATGATGTTGCTGAAGCAAGTCAGATTCTGATTACTCAAGAAAGAATTCATGGGAAGAGAAAGAAAGACACAGATGACAGTGAATCAGACTTTGAGGAGGATTTACATCGGTTGGTTCGTCGAGCGAGAAGGGCAAGAACGGGTGAAGGATCGGGAGCTGGTGAGAGCTCGAGGGTGGTTCATTTTTCTCCACCCGCACTGTCTGGTATGACTATGGTTCCTACATCGTTGACAGTTACAGGACCGATCACCTCGGGTGTTCCCGTGTTGACTACCTTATCCTCCTTTGGCATACCACCCACTACATTTCAGCTCTCGGCTCCAGAAATTGTGTCCTTGCCACCTCCAACTCTTACTCCATCGGAGGTCGTTGCAAGATTTGTTGAGTCGACACTGGTTGCCACTGCAGGGTTGTTTGTTACGATACCACCTGCGGTTACTTTTACGCATGTTTCTGATGTGCCGGTTACCTTGGGAATCCCTCCTCCGTACGCTCAAGACATTTCACATATGAGGTTTGATTTTGATGCAACCTTATCTGACTCGGAAAGAATAGCAGCTCTTGAAAGGGTCGTGGCAGAACAGTCGAGAATAAATCTGATCCAGACTCACGCTATTCAACGCCTTGTTGCAGAGAATCAGATTCAGTCGTCCCTCCTAGTTGAACATGGTAAACTTTTTGATGCCTTGAAGCATTTCTTGGCATCTCACGGGGAGACGAGCTGTAAGGGTGATGAGCTGAGGACGAAGAAGAGTAACGATCGAGACGATGATCCCAATGCATTGAAAGGTGCAGGTGGTGAGTTGCCAAGAACTGAACAAGCTCTTGGGACTTCCACATCTCAGGGGGAGTCTACTGGTGCAACTGGTGAATCGGGGGGTGATGATGTGGTGGTAGTGGATGCTGAGGAGGTGTTGGATGTTGAGGATGAAGGTGATGACGATCTGTTACCGAGTGAAGAGATTGAGAAGATAGGGGCTGATATTGTAATTGATAGTGAGATTGAAGAGGGAGAGATTGTGGAAGAAAACGTTGAGCATGAAATTCCCGAAGTTGATAAGTCAGATATGGGTCAAGATATGGCAAGCGATGAGACTGATTGAGAAGAGCAGCCGAGATGGAAAGAAGGCTACGCTCAATGGTTCGTAAAGACAAAGAAACCGGCGGTTCCTACTATGTTTAAGAAGAGTTACAGCATCAAAGGATATGCTGAATCGAAGAAGGGGATTATATGCTGGTTATACGATGAGCAGTTGAGGCTGTTTGTGATTAAACGTTTTGACGGAGTTCAATACTTCAAGAGATTGTTGAGATCGTTGAATACCTTGCCGGAGTGTGAGGTGAAGGACTTAGCCAAGTTGGGGTTGATAAACAGGAGTGATGACAATATGTCTAGGATTATTGGAAAGATCGTGTGGAATGAAAGCATCAAAGAGAAAAAGTTCGACTTATTAAAGCCGCAGAAAGGAAAGCTCGTTGAAGATAAAGACAGAGGTATGAGAGCTGATGGCAAGCCTTGGATGGTAATGAAGTATAAGCCGATCCGGTGTTTAAAAGAAGTGCCGATGAAACAGATGCCCAAGGATGTCCTAAAGAATCTGAAATGGTGGTATGTCGATAGTGAAACAGCTGAAGCGGTGATGGAGGATGAAGATGAACAAGAGTTGCTGAGAGTGTATGATCCAATGCACTTGGTGAATTTGTCTCAAGCTGACTTGCAGGTGCTGAACGAGAAAAAAATATTCTATATTCCGGCATGGAAAGAAGAAGGCAAGAAATATCAGAGAGTAGTTTCCGTTTGTGTCAGAGAAGGAGTTAATGCTTGAAGACGGGTGACTCGGGTTTTGGGATTACAAGACACGTGATTGAAGTTAAAGATATGAAGCTACTGCCAAGGGGGAGTATGTTGGTACATGATGCCAGTAGTTCAGTATCTAGTGTCTGTAATCGTGTTAGTTGGTTGTGTTATGTTTTAGTTAAGTTGTTTCACAAGTTCGCCTGTTATAAGCAAACTTGTGGAACAAGCGAAGTTATTGACAACTTCGCCTAGCATGTTAGGCGAAGTTGTCGAATGATATATATGTATAGCTACGGATTATTTTGTAACGGTGGTTCAGTACGTGTAATTGTGATTTGGCTATCACGTGTTAAAGGAGTTGCAATACAACGTGTCTATTGAGTATTGTAACGTGTCTTTGTACTTGGGTTTAACGTATAACGTGTCTAACACTCGTATCGTCTTACTAGAGATTCCGCACCTACGTTATACGAGATATTTCCGTGTAGATCCGGCTGGGAACCTACAAGCTCTTCACCGGATGCCCTCTTGCCTTCAAAATTACCAAGAAACTCAAAAGTATGCTCCAAGAACTCTTAATTTCGGCCAAGGGTTTCCAGGTTATGTCAGGTTTAAGTTAAAGATGTTTAAATACCCAAAACAAGGCCCAACTAGTCTCAAAAACGAATTAAAAACCCATCAGTAACCCCTAGGCGCCGCGCGACCGGGTATAGGAGATCCCTCCGCGTGGCGCGGCGTGCTTTTCCATGGGGGCCGGTCAGACCGGCCCGGTCTGACCGGTTCTTTGCTCTGGCTCCTTCCTAACGCGTTCCGGATCTCCGTTTTGGCTCGTTTTTCGCCCTTTTAATCACGATCAAATCCCGGAACCTACGACACACAAAAACGTTAGTAGTATACAAATCTTGACTAAAAACGAATCAAAACAATTAAAATATTAAATAAAATAAACAAGGGAAACATATATATTTAGCATTATATCAATAATTTATCGAAACATGAATCCTTATATTGTACTTAGAAATGATGAGATATAAGTTATGATCTATTTTTCTAGTTTTGGTAATTCTGAAATAACGTTGTTAACATGATTGCTTAGGTTATCATGCTAGTTAAAGAAATCATATGTCAATGGAATGTGTAATTATAACCTACTTAAATCAACCCAGGGGAGGTTGTGTGACTACACTATAACCACCCAAAGTTGTTAAAATTGGTATTTGAGAAATCAAAGTCAATCCTAATCTTTCTACTTTACTAAACTACTTGCCAACTCAAATTGACATTCTCGTGGTAGCATGACATTAGAAAAGGGTGAACTTTAAAATGCGCATGCTACTTTCTTTTATGTCATAGGATATGCTCACTTAGAAATGAGGGGCTATTCTTTCATATATTATTACGGCAAGTTTATCACATGTTTACTTTATAATCGCCAAGGATAAACGGAGTAGATTCTTGATCTTAGATAACCTTTATATAATTGAATCACTTGTTTATAATTTCTCTTCTTGTCACCTATGTATTATATATAAGTATATATATTTTATAAAAAGTTTAAAAATCAACACTAAAATGATTAAACCCTCTTATTAGATTAAACCGAAATCTATTATTGGAAACATTTGTGTCCACGGATCGATACTTGGTTCTTACCAATACTATCCTACATATACTATATGTACACTTTCCTATTGTGTGTGTGTTTAGTCTTAGTAAAAATCACTTTTATAAATTTAAAACACGATATTGTGCGAAAGTTAAAACCCCCAATCCATTATACTATTTTACAAGCTACACGCAGCACACAACAAGTTTTTGGCGCCGTTGCCGGGGAAACGGTACGTTTCTAAGAACGATCCAAGTTTTAATTTAATCATTGTTTATAATTGTAAAAAAAAAATTAACTTTCAATTTTATTTTATATTAGAGTTAATTTTTAACTAAGGCTAGCCTAACCTTTACCTTTACTTTAGCTTAATTAACTTAGACCTTAATTTAGTTTTAAAATAGCTTAGCCTAACTCGTAGTTTAACTTTAACTAACCTTTAGATTAATTTAAATAGTTTAAATTTGATTTAACCCCATGTATGTCCTCTACATTCGGACCTGAGCTTGTTTCTCCAATTTTTGAACCGAAACGACTTTTTCACCGATGAACACGTAAACGGACTGCAGAAACCGCCGAAACAATCAAAGACGAGTCAGTAGAGGCCACGACATCAGGATAAAATCAAACCGAAGAAATGATGGCGGCCCAAAACAACGAACCGAAGATGAGCCAGTATGCCAAGCCAACTCTCGAAGGCTATGTCAATGGAGTGGCTCCACCCGAAATCACCAAAAATTTCGAAATCAAATCAAGCACCATTCACATGGTGGAAAATTCAGTTCAATTTCATGGTCTCCTCGACGAAAACCCTCTTTCTCATATATCTTGATTCTTACTAATCTGCGGAATCTTTAAAATCCAGAACTGTTCAGAAGATCAGATCAAACTCAAACTCTTTCCTTTCTCTCTAAGGGGTCAAGCCTTAGAATGGATAGAATCTCTTCCCTCTGGTTCCATCACCGCTTGGGAGCAGATGGTTGAACATTTTCTCCTCAAATATTTTGCGCCTGATAAAACTGCCAAATACCGAGCCAACATTACCGGATTCCAGACCATGATGATGAATCGTTACACGCAGCATGGGAGAGATACAAAAGTATTCTGAGAAGATGCCCACATCATGGACTGAGCGTATGGTTGCAAGTACAAACTTTCTTTGACGCACAATCCAGTCAAAACAAAAAGGCCATCGACCAAGTCGCCGGTGGAGACCTGGGATCCAAGTCACCTAATGAAGCATTTGAAATCATGGAGAAGGCAACAAAGAAGAGTTTTGCTTATAACCCACCAAGATCTACACCAACACACAAAGGATTGCACTACATCGATTCTAACACTCTTGTCACCGCACAGCTTGAAGCCCTTTCTAAAAAATTCTAACAACTTCAAGCTGAACTATCGAAAACCAAGATCACGTGTGACACCAGTGGAGGAACTCACAAGATGAGTGACTGCAAACAATTTATCATGGCCATGGAATAAGTTGACTTCATCGCCCGTCAAAACAACGTTTTCAGCAACAGCTACAATCCAGGATGGAGAAACCTCCCGAATTTTAGTTGGAAGGACGTAGGTAACACTTAACCCCTACCCAGATTCGAAAAAAGACCGATGAATTAAACATTCCAGCCTAAACCACAATTTCAAGATCAAAGTTCCAGTAGCCATCCAAATCCAAGCTACTCAAAAATCAAAGAAATGTTGATCCAAATCATGACCAAAACAAATGAAGCAGAAAATAAGGTCGACTCAAGGGCTATTGATATCAGCGGAGTATTGTTAAAACATGAAGCTGAATTGAAGAGTCAAAAAGCATCACTACATAATCTAGAAACCCAAATCTGATAAATTGCCCGACAATTATCCTAAAGACCACCTGACACTCTCCCAAGTAACACAATCACCAATCCGAATGCGACAGCTAACGCTGTTACACTTAGAAGCAGTACAACCACTGTTGCCTCACCAACTTCAGAACCAGTTATGGAGAAGGAAGCCAATGGCAAAACACAGGAAGTATTGATTCCAACAGGCACCGTACAACTTAAGGAACCAGTCAGAACCTATGTTCCACCTATTTCGTACCAAGTAGGAGAGATTGGAAGCACAATACATGAAGTTTTTAGAACTCTTCAAACTACTCCACATCAACATTCCTTTTATCGAAACCATTGCTCAAATGCCAATATATGCCAAGTTTCTCAAAAAAGTGCTGACAAACAAAAGGAAACTGGAGGAGCTATCACATGTCACCCTGAGTGAAGAATGTTCAGCTGTCCTCCAAAACAAGCTACCACCGAAAATGACTGATCCAGGGAGTTTTACCATCCCTTGTCTCATAAGAAATTTGTTTGTTAGCAATGCCCTGGCAGACCTAGGAGCTAGTATTAATTTAATGCCTTATAGGGTTTTTCAAAAATTAGGGATATGAGAACCAAAGCCCACCCGCATGAGCATTCAGTTAGCTGACCGTTCCGTTAAATATCCTCGGGGCATTGTTGAAAACATGCTTGTCAAAATTGACAAATTTGTTTTCCCAATAGATTTTGTAATTTTAGATATGGAGGAAGACAAAAGTGTACCTCTGATTTTAGGAAGACCTTTTTTAGCAACCGCAAAGGCTATTATTGATGTTTGCACCAGCAAACTCACTCTAAGGGTGAATGACGAGGCTATCACTTTTGACATAGGAAAATCTATGCAACATCCGCAACATCACGATGACACATTGTATTGTGTCGACATCATCGATTCTATCGTGAGTTGCTATGTGCGAGATTCCTTCATCACTAGCATACTAGAAACACAAATCTTAACCGAAACCATCACCAAACCCATTTTAGAAAACTAAAATCTCAATGCTATCAACAATAATAAAGAAACATCAGAAGTAGTATGTGAGATTACCGAATGCAATGAAAAATCAAAACCATCAATAGAAGAACTCCCCAGCCTTAGAGTTAAAAGAACTACCAAACCATCTCGAATACGCCTTTCTAGAAAAAGACTCTAAACTCCCAGTAATTATTTCATCTCACCTTTCTAAAGAAGAGAAAGACGAACTTTTTAAGGTTCTTAAGAACCATAAGAAGGCTATCGCATGGAAGATCATGGATATCAAGGGTATCAGTCCTTTCTTTTGTACTCACAAAATTCTCATGGAGGAAGAATACAAACCCATGGTCCAACAACAAAGACGTATTAATCAAAAAATGCAAGATGTGGGGAAGAAGGAAGTAATCATACTCCTTGATGCCAGATTAATCTACCCAATCTCATATTCGCCTTGGGTTAGTCCAGTCCAAGTAGTACCCAAGAAGGGAGGAATGACAGTTACAATGAACGAGAAGGACGAGCTAATACCAATGAGGACCATTACAGGCTGGCGAGTTTGCATTGACTACCGGAAGCTTAATGACGCCACAAGAAAAGATAATTTTCCACTTCCTTTTATCGATCAAATGCTTGAACGTTTATACGGAAAAATGTTCTACTGTTTTCTTGATGGATTCTCCGGATACTTTCAAATTCACATCGCTCCTGAAGATCAGGAGAAAACCACTTTTACATGTCCGTATGGAACCTTCGCCTACCGAAGAATGCCATTTGGACTATGTAATGCTCCGGCCACTTTCCAACGTTGCATGGTGGCTATCTTTCATGAAATGATCGAACAGTCTATGAAAGTTTTCATGGACGACTTTTTAGTCTTTGGAGACTCCTTCGATCATTGTTTGAAAAACCTAAACAAAATGTTGACTAGGTGTGAAGAAGTGAATTTGGTACTCAACTAGGAAAAATGCCACTTTATGGTCAAAGAGAGCATTGTTCTCGGTCATAAGATATCTCAAAAAGGACTAGAAGTTGATAGGGCAAAAATAGAAACCATCTCTAAACTTCCACCACCTACTTCAGTCAAAGCCATTAGAAGTTTTCTAGGTCATGCAGGCTTTTACCGTCATTTCATAAAAGACTTCTCCAATATTGCTAGACCTATGACCAAACTTCTAGAAAAAGATGCACCATTTGTCTTCTCTGACGAATGTGTTGAATCATTCAACATATTGAAAAACAAACTTGTCAACACACCAATCATGACTACACCCGATTGGACCCTTCCATTCGAGATCATGTGCGATGCAAGTGATTTGCAGTTGAAGCCGTACTCGGACAACGCAAAGAAAAGCATTTTCACCCAATTTACTATGCTAGTAAAACTCTTAATGACGCACAAGAAAATTATACCACAACAGAAAAAGAGTTATTAGCGGTAGTTTTTGCCTTTAAAAAATTTAGATCCTACCTAGTTCTTTCCAAAACCATAGTTTACACCGACCATGCCCTATACGATACCTTTTCAACAAGCATGATGGCAAACCTAGACTTATACGATGGATTCTCTTACTCCAAGAATTCGACATATAAGTCAATGACAAGAAAGGAGCAGAGAATGTAGCCGCAGACCATCTCTCACGCATAGTATGCCCAGCTTTAGAAGAACATCATGAGGAAATTATCAACGATAATTTTTCGCATGAAGTTCTCATGCATATCCAAGCAGTCATGCAAAAGGAAGATGAAAGTCCTTGGTTTGCCGATTTCGCAAGCTATTTAGCTTGTAGAATATTAAGAAAATGAATAACTCATCAGCGACGGAATAAATTCTTTTTGGACCTTAAATTCTATTTCTGGAAAGATCCATACATGTTTAGGATAGGTGCTGATCATGTTGTTCGTAGATGTGTATCAGGAAAAGAAGCCTTGGATATCCTCAAACACTGCCATGAAGGACCGACTGGCGGACACCACAATACCGCCACTACGGTCAGAAAAGTGTTTGACTGCCGGATTCTTCTGGCCCACCATATATAAAGACACACATGCTTTGATCCAAGCATGCGATGCTTGTCAAAGAGCTGGGAACATCTCAGCCAAAAATGAGATGGCTCAAAAAGGCATTCAAATTTGTGAAGCCTTTTATGTATGGGCAATAGATTTCATGGACCCATTTCCTAACTCATCGAAAACAAGTACATCCTTGTATCAGTCGATTACGTGTCCAAATGAGTAGAAGCACAAGCTCTTCCCACTAATGATGCTCGAGTAGTAGTACGATTTCTGAAAAAGTTATTTTCCCCCAAAAGCCTTAATCAGCGACAGAGGTACTCACTTCTGTAACGATCTAATGGAAAAAGTCTTATCACGATATGGAGTTCACCACCGACTAGCAACACCATATCACCCTCAGACTAGTGGGAAAGTAGAAGTTTTGAATCAAGGAATCAAGAGGATTTTAAAAAGAACTATAGGAATGAATCACAAAAATTGGGCAGAAAAGTTAGATGACGTTTTGTGTGCCCTTAGGACAGCCTACAAAACTCCCATAGGAACAACACCTTTCAAACTCATTTATGAAAAAGCATGTCATCTACCCGTAGAACTTAAACACAAAGCCTATTGGGCTCTCAGAGCAGTGAATTTTGATCTAATGTCCGCCGGTAAAAACCGGGAAGATTGAATTCACGAACTCAAAGAACTAAGAACATTAGCCTATGAAAACTCCTGGTCATACAAAGAAAAGACTAAACGTTTACATGACGCCCATTTAAAAGGAAACAAAAAGTTTCAAATCGGCGATCAAGTATTGTTATACAACACACGTTTACGTCTTTTCATAAAAAAATTAAAATCTCGTTGACAGATCCATACACGGTTGAATCAGTTTTTGACTATGGTACAGTCGAGATTTCAAATTCTAATGGCCACAAGTTCAAAGTTAATGGACATCGATTAAAACCATACATCGATGGGCCATTTAAAGATGTTTTGGAGGTAGTAACTGTGACGACCATCGATCTGGTAATTACCGTAACCATGATCAAATAGTAATTAATAAAATAAATATAATTAAAAATTATTTTTGTCCAAAATTATTGTTTTTATATGAGTCTTAAATCGAAAAGCTTGAAAAAGCTGAAATTTGTCGCGTAGTGAGCACTGCGTAGAATGACACCGGGTGACGACTTATAAACGAATAAAATCATAAATATGACAAAATGACCTTGAAAAATCAAAAATATTATTGGAATATTAGAGATAGCATATCAACTTAATTTTAAAAGGTTCGGGTCGCAAAAACTAGAAAATAAGCGATCAAGAGTCAGTAGAGGACACTGTAAGAGCCAGCCGTCAAATTTCTTAGAAAAATTAGTTTTTACGTTGTTGCTGACTGAAATTCAATTTCGTTTAATGTCTGACAAAAATTATTAGAAACGGAGTTCGTTTGGTCCACCAATTATCACTTTATATTAATTTTTACCACCAAAACTTACCAGATAAAATTTAATAACCAACCCTTCCCCCCTACCTCAAAAATGGCGGCCAACATGTAGCCACCCCACCTCCCATCTTGGCCAATCAACAAATAAGACAATCATTGGAAAGATATTTTGTTTAGATTTGAAAGAAAGTAATTAACCATTAAAGACCCTCCCCACTTCCCCATGCACCACCCCACCCCTTCTTCTTCTACTTCTTCTTCCTCCCTAGAACCGGCCCCCATCCCTCTCTCCACCACCACCTCTTTCAAAATCCAAGAACACCCATATTATACAAGTTAAAGGCTTTCCATGCTAGCATAATCAAAAGATAGGATCAAGAGAGCTTAGGAAAGAGTTTAAGCACATTCAAGCCCTTGTTTTCTTCTCTTGAACCTCAAATCCGAAACCCTAAGGTAATGTGGTTAAACATTGGATGTTTTTGCTTTAGTTAGAGCTTGATGATAATGATTTTGGTCACAAAAATGCAAAGTTCGGTTTTGATTTATGCGTGCATGCATGGTCGTGAGTTTGTGTGTGTGTGCATATGTAGCCGTGAGTTTGTGTGTGTGTGCGTGTAAGTGATTGTTTTGCTTGATAATAACATGGGTTATGGTCACTTGATAGATTGATTTCACTTAGTTATATGGAACTTGAATGAGTTTGCTAAAAGACTTAGTTTGAATAATAACTTGACATGAGTTTTGGTAGTAAAGATTGAAATGGAACTTGGTTGAACCCACCCCCATGGGCCGTGAGCCATGGCTTGGGGTCGGGAATGACTTTTGTTGGTAAAATATGGACTACATGATACTATGATAATCTTTATTGGTAAACCCACTTGACTAAACTTTAAAGATATACATGCATAAGTTAATATTGATGATTACTTGAAAAGTGACTTTTTTATAATATTGATAGACAAGATAATGAGTACATAAACTTGTTGTTGGAATAATACAGGATTAGGTTGTTAGTTAGGATATTGTCTCTCATGTGGATAAACAAGTTGTTACTAATGAAAAACATGCTATTAAAGGAAACTTTATTTTGATGGAATTCGTGATTTAAGTTTTGATGGTTACTTGATACATGCAAACATTGATAGTTTATGATACATGCTTAGGAATATGCTGGTAAACATTACTATGGAGAAATATTAAGATGTTAGGGATTTACAAAAACCGACACTAAAATAAGAAACTTTATATGGTAAACTAATAGAAAATATGAAACAAGCTTATGAAACAAGTTGGATTGATTGTTGTCAAACTAGTTGAATGAGATAAAACATATGATATATATCTTGATGCTTGAAAAATTTAACTAGATGAAAATATGGTTTTTAACGAAGTTGCTAAAATAAGAAACTTTATTTGAAATTTGAAGGTAAGGCATGAGCATGGGTAATTTGATGATTGTTTGATGTGTGTTATGTGTTGCATGATGATGAATTACATGTTATTATATGCTTACTTTCTGTACATGATGATTTGATTTGATAATATAGCTTAAAAAGCTTGTCGGTAACATTAACGGTCGGAAAGTTCGACTTTTAAAGTGAACCGACAAGGGGTTTTCGGGACTGTTTTGAACCAGCCCCTAAAACCATAGTATTCTTATACCTAACATAAGTTAAAGTATAGGAGAAGTTCAAGAAAGCAAAACTTGACCCTTACACGATTCGCGTCGCGAAAACCGACACGAAAATGTTAAAAATTGACGTTTTTGAGAAAACAAAACCAAAAATAAAAACCATGACATTTTTATGAATAAATTTATGAAACTTGACTAAAATCATACATAAACTGATTTTTGGTAATTTAAAATTCAAATTTTACACGAAAAGTTAATCGATTCGTCTTTAAGGGCAAAACTGGCAAAACCGACAAAAACCGTTTAAAAGTAATAATATGGCAAAACTTAAATTTTTCTAAATATTCCAGCAACCAAAATATTACTTTCACAATTTACATTTAATAAAAAATTTACTAAATTATTATTAAGTAATTCTTTACTTGTGTAACCGTTAATTGCTAAGTGATTGACTAGAAACCTTGTGTGCTTGTATGCTTGTGTGATCACTTAGAATGAGGTCATATAGGATAGGGTCATCACCGAATCATTCAAACTTGAACTATAAAAATTAACAAACGTGTACTGATTCAGGACACGAGTTTTTGGACAATATATAGAATTAACTGTGAGTTTTCTCTACGCCCCTTGTTTTAATTGTTTTTCTTAAAATGTTTTAGGGAAAAGAATATTTATGTTGATATATATATATATATATGTATTGTACTGTTTTCGTTGTATTGTTGTTGGAAAACATGGATTGTTTTACGAATTGTTGTTATAGTGGGATGAATCAATTTGGTTAAATAACTGTTAACCGGGGTAACGGACACAGAAATGTTGATAGATCTATCGGGATGACGCCCCCCACTTCCATTCGCGTTGGGTTAAAAGTGGGAATATTTTGAGTATGGTATGTTTCGAGTTATCAAATTGGTAGTCATACACGCGTTGTACTCTTAGCTAGTTTACAACTAACACTTTTTGTATAAAAGGCAATTCGTTGGTTATTTTGAGTACCGTGTTTGGTACTGTTATGTATACCGTGTGTGATCGGTATGGTGTGTGTACCGTGTTTGATCTGTACCATTGGGAATATGGTAGGTTGCAAACTATTATATTCGCCTGTGTTATTATATATATTTTCATACGAAAACTGTTTTTATTGAGAAACTCACCAACATTCGTGTTGACAAATTTATTTTAATATGCTTTTCATGTAAATGAGGATTTCGCGAGAAGGGAGCAGGAGCGAAGTGTCGGTGTTTGAATAAGATGTTGTTCGTAATATATTAATGTTTTAAATAACATTATCCGTGTCTTTAGACACTCTGATATTTTAAATAAAAAATGTTATTTTAATATAAATAAATTGTGTTGTAATGTGATTGGCTAGCGGCGTATGCCGCATCCCGAAAGGCTTAACCGCGTAAATTGTGACAGTAACCCTCCAACCAACCCAATAACATGCAAGAAATAGGTTATGGCCAAGACCTTCATAAACTAGGTCTTGTAAATATTTTTTTTTACTAAAATAATAATAATAATAATAATAATAATAATAGAAATGAAGAAAACACGGGGGCGTGCTCCTAGAAGCACGGTCCCGTACCACAAAGTGAGGGCCAGAATCTTCGCAGCAAAAATCTCAGTCAGACTAGTTTGTAACAGAATTTTCAGACCAAAAACACGGGGTCGTGCTTCACAAAGCACGGGGCCGTGCCTGGCTACTGGTTGGCTATAAAAGGCATCCTTTGCCAATGCATTCCTTGCACCAACCCAAACCAAAAACACTCTCCTCTGAGATAAAAACATACCTACTGAGATGAGTGAAGCAATCCCCGTTTCTCGACAACCGAGGAACGAAACCCGACACGTATCCAAAACCTTTTGAAACTTCAAGAACTCGGCAAGGAACTCACCGAAATGAATCTCCTCACAGAAATGTGTCTCGTTCAACTCACCGAATCAGTGGAGAATATGAAAATTGAGCTTCGAGACATTAACGAACAACTCTAGTTTCAAGTTATCAGCTTCACATACTTTCCACCACCAGGACCATTCGGCGGAGGAGAACCATTCGATGAAATTTAGGAACTTTAGTTTTCTGTTTTCATGTGTAAACAAGTGCTTAGAATATTGTGATAGGACCCTCGGGCTTAACCCGAGTAATTTTACGTTTCCAGGAAAACCGGGCTTATCCCATAATTGTTTTAGGACTTTTAATTTTAATGAAAAGTATTTTTTTAGGATGATCAAACTCTTGAAATAACATACTAAACATCATCCTAAAAATTCCGGCTCTCGCGTTTGGCTGAAAAATCAAAGAAATTTTCAGTGACAAAAAGCACGGGGCCGTACTTTTTCAAGCACGGGGCCGTGCTCACCTTAGAATCTTCAGATTGATACGCGCTGACTCCGTACAATTCTCTGAATCGGAAACATTTATTCCCCTAGCAGCACGGGGCCATGCTTCACAAAGCACGGGGCCATGCTCGACTTCTAGTCTCTATATAATGCATGCAAAAACTCATTATTCCATTCACACCAAAAACAAGTTTACTGAAATGGAGAGTAAGAAAGTTGAGTGGAGACCAGTGAAGAAGGGTAAGCATGGTGATTCTTCCTCAAACCTTGAGGAAGAAATCATTAGGCTCCAATGCATTATGAGAGACCAAGTCGAAAGTAACATCCAAACTAAGGCTCGTCTAATCGAGCTGATCAACAAAGTCGAACTACTTCGGTTTGAGAATTTCCTTGTTGTGGATAGCCACAACAAAGATGTGAGCTTTAAGCTCAATTTTCTCAACCGGGAGGTCGCAAAACTCGACAAGAAGCTCTCCGAGCTCTTGGAAGCTAAAAGAGCCCCACCACACATTCAAGACTTGTTCGGGAATGGTGGTCATTGAAGTTCTGACTTTGTCTTGTTAAGAACTTACTCTTGCTAGTGTTATGTTTCGTGATTCGATTGTTGTTGTACTTTTCTTTCTTTTCTACTATGTTTAACTATGTTTTATGTTTTAATGAAAATTAGGACTTTTAATTTCTATCTTAATTTTAATCCTCAAGAAAAATCAATTAAAACCGAACCAACACGACAAATAAACAGCAAAAACAAAAGAAACTGACTGCTTCATGCAGCACGGGGTCGTGCTTCCAAAGCACGGGGCCGTGCTTTTGTGTCCAGAACAGTTACGAGTTTTATATCAATAAAATAACATCACCATTCACTTAAACCTAAAAACAACACCGACAAGAACCGAAAACCGCCGACCATCCACCAATTTCACTAATCTTATCCTCAAATCTTCGATTTCCAACCAAAGGTATGTTAATTTAATAACTCTAATCATCAAATTCAACATTTTAAGTCTAAATCATACCCTAATTCTAACCAATTGATAAAATCGGATACAAACCCGGAAAATAGATGGGTTAATTGTTTAGATTTAGAACAATAAGTTGTTAGATAGATTTACACTTGTGTTTTGTTAAGGAAAACGATTCGGGTTCGGATCTTGGTTGATTTTCTTCAAACTTGAACCCGAATAATTAGTCAAAAACCGGTTGGAATCGTAAGTTCGAGTCTTTATTATGATGGAATTAGGATTAAAAACACGGGTTGTGCCTTAAAAAACACGACCCGTGGTCACCTTTTGGTCAACAAAAAGTTAAAATCTGGAATTAGGTTAGAACTGCCAAGGACCCGCAGCATGGGGCCGTGCTTACAAAAGCACTGTACCGTGCTTATTCAAAACATGGGGCCGTGCTTTTACAAGCACGACACCGTGGTTCTGGTTCTGATCAATCATTTCCAAAATTTTTTATAAAACTTGACTAATCAGGATACAAATTGTAGATGGCTGAATACGGGGACGATGTACATGCATTCCTAGTCTTCCCAAAACGCACTGAAAGGGATCGAAGAGCCCAATCTAGAATGACCTACCTTAACCGACGCTTCCCAGAACCAAACTTTTATGCTTGCAAGGATACGTTGAAGCGAGTTAATCAGTGGAACAGGTACAAATCCATTGTGAACAGACCATGGAAACGGGTTTTTAGTCAAAAAGGGAAAGCTATCACAGAGTTAACAAAGGAATTCCTAGCCTCTTTCTCTTTTAAGACGAAAAATTTGGACCTGTGGGATGATGAAGCAGTCGAGTTCAGGTGTGGGGGTGAGTGGCACACAAAATCGGTTACCCAACTGGGTATAGATTTGGGAATTTACACGAGTGATGAAACAGACAGCACAATCTGGTACAAAGCAGGGACCACATTCGCAAACGAAGATGGTGATGAGGACGCAGAGGCTGGAAAAACACAGGTACAAGCATGGCAACTAAAAGCTACGGGGATGAAACCTATGTTGCAAGTAGCTTAAAGAGCACGACACTACGCGATCCACTCATGAGATACATTCACCGCTTGCTTAGCCACATTATCACTGCTCGTGGTCAAAGTGAAGGGGTTGTGAACCTGAAGGATTTATGGGCTCCGTACTACATGAAGAATGACATACCATGCAACATCACTTATCTGTTTTGCAAACTGTTCACGACAAATGCAAATGCAAAAGGCCGAAATACCCCGATTTTTTGTGGACCATGGATCTATACGTTGTATGGAGCTTACAATGCAGACAGAGAAGGAACCCGTAGCCCAGACCCGATTGCTCTTAACCTTGGTTTTTGTATCAGTATGCAGATGGCCCAGCAGATTAGCAGAGACCCAGAAGTGTGGAGATTTCAGGATGCATGTAACCAAGTTTGAGATCCCGAGGACCCAGCCGACATGATGATCCAGGACGATCCCGAGAGAAGAGGAGGATGGACCCACACCACACTTAGCACCAGTAGGGAGGCCCATCTTAATTAGAGGCTGACCCCAGCTCGTCACACGATAGCCGATACTCATTTGAGGGCCTATACGGGCTCATTGACCAGTTCCAAGCTAACACTACCGCCTCGTTTGATAGGATCACAGGACAGATTGCTGCTTCTGACTCACAGCGAGCAACTGAATATGCAGAAACGAGGCGAGAAATTGAACGTTTGGGATATCGCATGGACCGGCAGTGTGGACCGTTAGACCCAGACACGGGTAACTGACGAGCAGCGGCACTGGTAGGTCTGGTATGGGCATGGGATAGGCCGGTAGTACTTTTATGACATTATTATCATGTTTGTTTAAACAATTTACATTATGTCACTTGTTTGTTTGTTTGTTTGGTTGGATACTTTTATGGCCGTAGGTGCCAAGACATTTTATTAAGTACTTATTTAGCCCGTGTGGGCAGGATGTGGAGGATTCCACACCCAATTTTCAGTAGTATTATGCTTGGTTGCTTGTGGTTGTTTGCAGTTTTATATTATACATGAAAAAAACAGGAAAACAGATGAAAAACAGGAGACGCTCTGTCGAAACTTTGTTAACCCGTAAGGAAGTACCTCCATTTTAACCCACCATACTTAATTAGAATTTTTATCTTTTTATGAATCTTTTTACATTAAGGACAATGTGAGATTCAAGTGTGGGGAGGAGAATTACTTGATCAATTGCTGCTCAACTAATTATAAAATTCTCTAAACAACAAATTTTTATAGCAAATAATGACTATTTTTATAACAAAACCAAAAGAAAAAATCCAATAAAATGTTTTGCAAATAACCAAATACAAATCTATTCTAACCAAAAAAGTGAAAAAGTAAAAAGAAGTTTTGTAATATTGAGAACAAATTTATGCAAAATATGACATTTATACCCAAACTCCTCCGTTACTATGAAATAAACCTCATGCCATATAAATATTTTTTTCGAAAGATTTGAGTGAGTCATATGTTTCGTACGATTTAGAACGTGTCGCAATTATTCATTTCAAGACCACACGAAGCGTTGTATAAGGAAGAAGGTTATATTGTCACAATCCCGTCAAACCATTCTCCAAATTAGAAAACCCAAAAACCTTACCATACCATTTTATCACTCTCATCGGTAAAATACAACACTGGTCTTTTACCGGCATACCCTAAAGAACTGGAAATGCATTATTTCGATTTCAATTTCCTTTGCTGCATACATTTTGCAAAACCTAGGTTGTCTCCGGAACTTAGGGAGAGAATCTTTCTCTTAAGCAATGAGGTGAGGAAAAAGTGGCACCACGACGAACAAAGCCACCATTTTGTGGAGTTTCCAAAAGCGCAATGAAAAGAAGAGCAAAACGATACGAATGTTTCTTAGGATGCGGGAATTGGTCACACGAAGGACGATGCAGAAAAAGTCAAACTCAGTCTCAACATGAATATACCGAACTAATGAGGGTGGGGGCTATTTGGCTCAAAGCCGAACGATCCATCAGATTTGAGAGTTATGTTCACAACAGGATTGAGGAAGAACTGATTCACATCCTCGACAAAACTGGTCTTGACGATCTGACTTTAAAACAGTCACTAAACTTGTTTTTTTTTTCAAAAAAAAATTCAAAACGGGAGAAAAGAAGCTGATTATTGAAGACATTTTAATATTCCTGACAATCAGCAGAAGTTGTATTTACCATCCTCATTAACCTAAAACCCTTGAAACACCATAAAATACCCAATTCCGGTTCAGACAAAACCAACCCCAATTACCTTCTGATATATGCAACCCTTCACAAATGTGGAGATTTGAGCGTGCTACAAGCTTATTTATCACAAGTTACATATTGACTAAGAGTGTTCACATACGTACATCACATGTACGACCATATATATAAACCGAGCGTGAGTGAACATTGTGAGAACGTGACGTTATGCATAAACAGAAGCTCATAAAAACAAAATTTCCTTTTATTTTTCACTACATATATTCCTATGATTTAAGGTTGGTTATTTTGTTCCCATTTTCTTGGAACTCTTTTGGGGATGCTTTAATCTATGGTCCTAACTTGCTATTTTTAGAGAATATTTGTAAGTAGATTGCTTGAGGACAAGCAATGTTCAAGTGTGGGGATGTTTGATGTACATAAAATTATACATCTTTTTAACATCAAATAATCTCTAAAAACTACAACTTCTATCAAATAATATAGCTCTGAAGGCTACTTATCGTAATAAAATGCAAATTCAGGTAAACCCAAGCCTCAAACGAAGAAACAAGCAAAAAGACGAAGAAAAACAGAAGAAAACATAAGAAAAACAAGAAACACACCCCCATGCTACTGATCACAAGAAAAGACAAAAATCTACAAGAAAAGACAAAAGCACGGGGCCGTGCTTCCATGACCACGGGGTCGTGGTCACTCTCAGATAAGACAAAAAGGATTTAGGCACATGTCAATAAAAAGCACGGGGGCGTGCCTCAAAAGCACACCCCTGTGGTGAGTCATCATGTACGATCTGACAACATGCAACTGGGACACGTGGACGCGGGGTCGTGCCTCATAAAGCACGGGGTCGTACTCCTTCCTCCAGACATCCTATAAATAGTGGAGCATGTTGCACTCATTTGGTGTGCTTGAAGAAGGTTCCTAAACGGTTTTCTCATATAAAAACACCCACTAACACTCATACTGAAGATCGTGTGGAGAGTTTGAAGGCTTGGAAGTTATATTCATCCATCATCATAATCATCATCATCATCCACCATCATCAGTAAGATGGAAGATTCATCTACACTTGGTTAGATTGTTCTAGTTTAATCATGTGTTTATTATCTTCATCTCTTTTAATGTTCATAACCATGCTCATTATGAGCTAAACTCCTTTTACCATCTAAAATCTATGAAGAAGCTTTGTTTTACTTGATGATTATGCTTAACATGTGATTTAGTTTAGTAAAGTACATGGTTATTTTGCAATTATCTTTTAATGAGAAATGTTTCACTATCTTAATTCAACAATTCAAAGTCGGTGATTGATAATCATTATTGACAATCATTCATGATCAATTCATGTTCTTGAAAGAAAGAATACTTTGATAATTTATCAAATCATGAATCCTTATATTGTACTTAAAAATGATGAGATATAGTCATGACCTATTTTTCTAGTTTTGGTAATTCTGAAATAACATTGTTAACACGATTACTTAGGTTATCATGCTAGTTAAAGAAATCATATGTCAACATAATGTGTAATTATAACCTACTTAAATCAACCAAGGGGAGGTTGTGTGACGACACTATAACCACCCAAAGTTGTTAGAATTGGTATTTGAGAAATCAAAGTCAATCCTAATCTTTCTACTTTACTAAACTACTTGCCAACTCAAATTGACATTCTCGTGGTAGCATGACATTAGGAAATGGTGAACTTTAAAATGCGCATGCTACTTTCTTTTATGTCATAGGATATGCTCACTTAGAAATAAGGGCTATTCTATCATATATTATTACGGCAAGTTTATCACATGTTTACTTTATAATCGCCTAGGATAAACGGAGTTGATTCTTGATCTTAGATGGTAACCTTCATATAATTGAATCACTTGATTAGAATTTCTCTTCTTGTCACCTATATATCATATATAAGTATTTATATTTTATAAAAAGTTTAAAAATCAACCCTAAAATGATTAAACCCTCTAATTAAATTAAACTGAAGATCTATTATTGGAAACATTTGTGTACACGGATCGATACTTGGTTCTTACCAATACTATCCTACATATACGATAGGTAAACTTATGTAACATCACGTAAATTTCGGGCCAAAAATGTCAATTTCCAAAGTCAAGAGACCAATTCTGCCAATTTTTAACCTACAAGGACTAAAAGTGTAAATTCTGATTTCCTGACCTATCGCGGTACGCGATGGGCCAGAGGAGACACCCATCGCGTACCGCGATAGGGTAGTCTGACATGCGTGACACGTGTGCCACGTGGCACACGGTGGCAACGCCTGCCGCCACGTGGCAACACGTTGGCCACGTGTCGCCACGTGGCTTGGCGCCTGCCACGTGTTGACACGTGGCAGGTCTAGGGGATGACTGCGCAGGCCTACGTCGCGGTACGCGACGGGCCGGCTAAGGGACCCATCGCGTACCGCGATGGGGTCCGATTTCAGCCCTATAAATAGCAGCCTCCGGATCTTCATAATCTCACGCCAATTTTCACACACTTACTCGCTCACTACTCTCTCTACACCTCGTAAAGCGTGCCCTCGATTCGACTTAAAACCCGTGTTCTGTTGCCTCGTTTTCCGTGCCCTACACCTCGATAAACGTGCCACTTCCCGACGACGTTCCGAGTAAAGAGGAGGTGCTGCCCAGATGTCCCGATAGCTACCTCGAAGTACGTGCTATAAGAGTTGGTGTCTCGATAAGTGTGTCAAGGGTTGATCAAAGCGTGTGTTCATTAGAAGGATAGAGTCGAAGTGTTGCCCGAGCGTGATGGGTATTTCTAAGCCAAGCAAGGTAGCCATAATGCCCGATCAAAATAATAATAAAATATTATAAAGGTTTAATACCCAAGTCGATATTATTCTCGATAAACAAATAAATGAATAACAAAGAAAATAAAGAAAGAGAAATAATATATATATATATATATGAGTATATATATGTGTATAAATATTCTTTGTTATAAAATATATTATTTAAGTATAATGAGTATACTTAAATAATAAAGAAAGAAATACGTTTCTTTATGAAGAAGAAACGTCGGGTTTTTATAAATAAACAAAAGGTTTATAAATTACTTTTAAAACTAAAGGTTTTAAAGTAAAAAAAAAAAGAGATAATGAACTAAAGGTTCATCGAGATGAATGAGACTAAAGGTCTTAAGCCGGATCGTGTATCCGAATAATGAATGTTATACTCGTACTATAGGTGCGAGATAGCGAAGGAAAGACTAACGGACGGTGTTGGAAGCCGATCCCATTAAAAGGTGAATACGCCCCACTTTTACAAACTTGTTTTCAAACAAATAAACGTGTTATGTGTAAAACTTTACATGAGGCTACGTGTCTCTAAAAACATTATAAATAAGAGTATAAGCCAGCCCTCAGGCTATGGTATACGTTTGTCTGGATTCTTACATATGTGGAACGCGGTGGGCACATCGCACCACGCTTGGTCACGACCTCCAGCCACGATGAGCCGGACCTAAGTTACGTCCGAGTGGGGAATGGCCATGTGTATATTTATGGTACCTAAGTTAGGTCATAAACGCTGCGATGTTTCGCTGAGGTGACCTAGTGCAGAGACTCAAGTTTATGATGATTGTTTTAACTTGATTATTCCTAAGCCAAGATGGGCCGAGGCTTACGTGGTCTCGAGGGGTAATTAAGTAAAGAAAATATTTTAGCGTCAGCATATTCACCAGCATTCGTTGCTGACGTATTTTATTTAACATTTTGCAGGTAATCAGGAATAGAGCTTGCAAGACGAAGAAGCTCAAGAATCCGATGGCTCGGATAGTTTTGTGTAAATATAAAATATGGTGGTTTTGTAAAACATATAAACAAATAAACTTAAAACGAGACTTTCGTCTCGTCTTTTGTATTGTAAATATTTATAATATCGATCCTTTGTTTTTATAAAGTCTTCCGCTAAAACCCGTAACTCTGATTTATTTACAAATATGGTACCAACTATGGATCATACCCCCTAGGCCTAGAATGGGGGTGTGACAGGTTGGTATCAGAGCCATCGATCTTAGCGAATTGGGTATCATAAAACAATACCCAAGCTTCGATTCAAGCATATGAAATATTTACTTGTTTATTTGAATAGGGATAAGATTGGTTGGTAACCTTTTCTTTCCCTCTCCTCAATCTAAACCACCTATCAAAGATGTCTTATGAGAAGTTAATATTATGATAAGGAAGCAAGAAGAGCAAGGAAGTATTACAAATTTCCACAAAGCATCATGAGTAAAGACTACTTCAAGTCATTTTTCAACGAGGAACACAATCAAAATCCCAATCCAAGTCCAATCTACCACCTTGACAACACTCCACACGAAGTATATCAACCACCAAGGCATTCAAGCTATCATCCGTCAAGTCTACCTATGTACCAACCATTGGAAGTTCCGATATATTACCCATCGGAGACTCCAACTTATCAACCTTCGGAAATACCACAACAATTCCCGACCGGATATGTACCACCAAATCCGCATCCTTCGTACGCTTTCCTCTCAAACTTACCAATAAAAGAGGAACCAAAATCTTCTTCATCCGACTGGATGCAATGCCACTCCGATCAGCGAAGGTGGCATACCGGTAATTCAACCATGGATTCCGCCAGTTCACAACACAACAAGGAAGGATCATCTAGCAAGCCCAAGATGAGGGTGACTATGCCATACGAGAAGATTCATATGCCCACATTGACCAAGGAGGAACTGGAAGATAAACAAGAAAAGGAACCGGAGGAAGAAATCGACCCCTAGGAAGAAACGGGAGAGGAACCTGAGGAGGAGATGGATCCTGAGGAAGATGAATTTCCCGACAACCCAAATGAAGAAACCACACCGGAAGAGGAACAACACTCAACTCCAAGCTATGGGTCCGTGGATCCATACATTAAATTTCTCCAGGAACTCAAGGGTAAGGCGTCATCAAGCTTCCCACCATACCAAGATGAGATTCCATCCCTTGAAGAGCAAGCAAAAGAAATTCAAGAACAAAATGAGGCTGCCAATGCTTTCTTCAATTACCAATCGGATGAGACGGCAACTCCATATCCTGATCCCAAGAACCACTACGACATTGTGTTGATGGGTTACCGCGACCCACCTCCAAGATATGGGTATCCGACTGACATGCCTCAGTCCCAGGAGGAGCATTTGGATCGAGCCTTGCACGAAATTGATGACCTTAGGAAGTAGATTGCTGTGGATGAGAAGAAAAAGAAGAAGATAGGAGACAAGCTTCTTTGCAAATGCAACAAGCTCACCAAAGTTGTGAAGAAGTTTATGAAGGATTGAGAAGAGAAAGTTTATGTGTGTAAAATAGTTTGTATGATTTTAACGATATATAAAGTTTGTTGTAAAATGATATACATATCATTTATGATATGTATATGGATGTGAAATAAATAAAACTTTTATAATAAGAAAAGAAATGTGTGAAATTTCAGATAAAAAGAATAAAAGATAAAATATGTCTCGACAAAGTGATAATCGAGAGGCCTCCCGAAAGGAAGCCGAAAGACATGAAGTGAAAGGGAAGGGTCCCGAGAGAGAGGAACCAATTCCCGATAAGTATATGAATCAAATACAACAAATGATCAGAAAAGTTGTTCGAGAAGAATCCGAAAATAGAACACGATCTAGACAAACAAAACACACTCAATCTGAAAATCCTTCTCGAAAATCTATTTCTAAACCTCGTACTCGACCTTCAAGAGAGGAAGAGAGGGAACATGAATCAAACGCTGATATAGGGGTTCGTAAAGAATTTAAGAAACTCAAGATAGGAGGATGTTCCTTTAAAGACTTTAAGTATTACGGACCGAAATAATTTCACGGTGACAAGGGAGCCATCAATACCGTAAGGTGGCTTGAAGAGATGGAGAAGATTGTTATCACGAGCAAATGTATGGAAGAGGAGAAGATACAATATTCGGCCTTGATGTTCAAAGGTGAAGCACTGGAGTGGTGGAACACATTGATCATGAGTCGAGGAAGGGAGGTAATGTATGGTTTGACGTGGAATGAGTTCAAGGAGTTATTGATGTCCAAGTTCTGTCCGATGCACGAGACAGATCAAATTCAAACTAAGTTCTTAGCTCATAAGGTTGTCGGAACAAACCTTCGTGAGTATAACACGAAATTTCACGAGTATTGCCGATTAGTTCCCCAGCTGGTTACCCCCGAGTCCAGCAAAGTTACACGTAATATATGGGAACTACCTCGTGAAATTCGTGATATGGTGAGATCGCACTTGCCACAAACCGCTAACTCCGCGATGGATTTGGCTGGGTACTTGATGGGCGGAATGATCCGCAACAAGGAGGAAGATAGAAAGGTTGTACCGACACATGACTCAAGAAAGAGTGGAGATACCATAGAGGTAGCTCCAATCTCGGCATCCCTCAATGCAAAATTTGCAAGAAATATCATAGAGGTAGATGCGACCTTGCTTCACGAGTCTGTGAATCATGTAACCGAACCGGCCACGCTACGGCCGACTGTTGGAAAAAGAAGATGACCTGCTACAATTGTAAGGAGATGGGGTATCTTAGCTTCGAGTGTCCCAAGAATAAGCCCGCGACAGGTGGCGCGGGAGGTAGCAGACAAAAGAATGAGCCCAAGAAGGGCAATGCAAGGGTCTTCGTCCTAGACACAAAGAAAGCGGCCCGACATGCCGGAAACTATCACCGGTACGTTCCTTGTTAACAACGCATATGCTAGAGTCTTGTTTGATTCAGGTGCCAACTTAATTTTTATAGATTATAAGTTTTGTAGTCTATTAAACGAACCTTTAATCAAACTCAATAAAACTCTAAGCGTTGAGACCGCTAACGGCGAAACTGTTAAAATTACCGAAGTTTTAGAAAACGGAAAAATCTTATTAGCCGGTTATGTTTTGCCTATTTCATTGTTACCCATGACTCTTGCTGGTTTTGATGTTGTATTGGGTATGGATTGGTTATCCGACAACCATGCTCGTATCCTTTGCAATAGCAAGACCGTTGAACTTCAAGCCCCTGATAAACGAACTATTCGAATTGAAGGGGATAAAGACGCGGGCCGAGTTACCCTAATCTCCATGATAAGGGCTAACAAATGTTTAAATCAAGGATGCTTAGCATTCATGGCCTACGTCACCAAAGAATTAAAGCCCAAAGAACTTAAAGACGTTCCCATTGTTTCCGAATATGCCGATGTATTTCCCGACGAACTCCCCGGCATTCCTCCCGATTGAGAAGTAGAGTTTAGGATCAATCTCATTCCTGGTACTGCTCCGATCGCCAAGGTTCCGTATCGCCTCACGCCAACCGAGATGAAGGAATTGAAGAAACAATTGGACGAACTTCTGGAGAAAAGATTTATACGACCAAGTTCATCACAGTGGGGAGCGCCGATACTATTCGTCAAGAAGAAAGATGGTTCCATGCGTATGTGCATCGACTACCGAGATCTCAACAAAGTTACAATCAAGAATTGATATCCACTTCCCCGAATTGATGACCTTTTCGATCAACTTCAAGGTGCTAGCTTCTTTTCAAAAATCGATCTTCGTTCCGGCTATCACCAACTTAAAGTTCAATCCAAAGATATTCTAAAAATAGCCTTTTGAACAAGGTATGGCCATTATGAGTTCACCGTTATGCCATTCGGACTTACTAATGCGCCAGCTGCGTTTATGGACATGATGAACTGAATCTGTAAGCCTTACTTAGATAAATTTGTGATCGTTTTCAACGACGACATACTCATTTATTCTAAGTCCAAGGCCGATCACAAAGTCCATTTACGAACTTTACTTGAAATTCTTCGAACCGAGAAGTTGTACGCCAAGTTCTCGAAATGCGAGTTCTGGTTGCACGAGGTACAATTTCTTGGTCATGTTATTAATGTCAATGGAATTCAAGTGGACCCCGCTAAGATTGAAGTCATCTCTAAGTGGGAGATCCCAAAGTCGCCAACCGAGATTCGAAGTTTCTTGGGATTGGCCAGCTATTATCGAAGGTTTATTGAAAACTTCTCTCGAATCGTTGTTCCCTTAACTTCTTTAACTCGCAAAAACGTCAAGTATGAATGAGGAACAAAGCAACAAGAGGCGTTCGATATACTTAAACAAAAGCTTACCCAAGCTCCTATTCTGGCCTTGCCAGAAGGAACCGAAGACTTTGTTGTCTTTAGTGATGCATCTCATTCCGGCTTGGGATGTGTGCTAATGCAACGAAAGAAAGTTATCGCTTACGCCTCTCGTCAACTCAAGGTGCATGAGAAGAACTATACAACTCACGATCTAGAGTTAGGTGCCATAATCTTTGCACTAAAAATATGGAGGCACTATCTTTATGGAGTAAGATTCATCGTGTACACCGATCACAAGAGCTTGAAACACATTTTTGAGCAAAAAGAGCTTAATATGCGCCAACGACGCTGGATGGAAACTTTAAACGACTATGACTGCGAAATTGTCTATCACGAAGGTAAGGCCAACGTTGTGGCTGATGCCTTAAATCGTAAAGAGCATGAAAAGCCAAAAAGAGTCCGAGCGTTAAGGCTAGAACTTCAAATCGATATTATTGACCAAATCAAATCTGCTCAAACTCAAGCTATCCACGAAAACAAGATCTCCGATGAAAAACGTAACGGCACCATTGACTCGTTAGTTAAAGGTGACGATGGTATCCTTAGAATGGGAAACCGGATTTGGGTACCAATCATTGGGGACTTGCGTGAGAAAATCATGAATGAAGCACATAAAACCAAGTACATGATGCACCCCGGTAGTGACAAAATGTATCAAAACCTCAAGTCGAACTACTGGTGGAATGGAATGAAAAAGGATATCGCTTCGCACGTTGCGAAATGTCTAACTTGTTTAAAAGTCAAGGCTGAACATCAAAAGCCTTCGGGATTGCTTCAGCAACCCGAACTTCCGTATGGAAGTGGGAGTTAATAACCATGGACTTCATAACCAAACTCCCGAAGACGACTCGACAACATAATGCTATTTGGGTGGTCGTCGATAGATTAACCAAATCCGCACACTTTATTCCTATCAATGAATCGTACTCAATGGATAGATTAGCGCGTATCTATGTAAACAACATAGTTGCTTTGCATGGAGTACCACTATCAATAATTTCCGATCGAGACAGTCGTTTCACGTCTCACTTTTGGAAAAGCTTCCAACAAGCACTTGGCACAAAGTTAAACCTTAGCACCGCCTATCATCCACAAACCGATGGGCAAAGTGAAAGGACAATTCAAACGTTGGAAGATATGCTCCGAGCTTGTGTGATAGACTTAGGAGGAAGTTGGGATGACCACTTACCCCTAATGGAATTTTCATATAACAATAGCTATCACTCGAGCATTTAAGCCGCACCATTCGAGGCGTTATATGGTCAAAAATGTAGGACGCACATATGCTGGTCTGAAACTGGAGATAATCAATTGTCTGGACCTGAAAGAGTTCAAGAAACCACCGAAAAAGTTCTTCAAATCCGCGAACGACTTAAGACGGCACGTGATCGCCAAAAGAGTTAAGCTGACGTCCGTCGTAAGCCGTTAGAGTTTAGCGTCGGTGACAAAGTTCTTTTAAAAGTCTCGCCATGGAAAGGCACAGTCCGTTTCGGCAAGAAAGGCAAACTAAGTCCTCGATTCGTTGGACCCTTTAAGGTACTCGAACGAATTGGTACTTTCGCATACCGTTTGCGACTACCCGAGGAAATGCAAGGGATACACGACGTATTCCATGTTTCGAATCTACGTAAATGTCTAACTGACGAATCTCTTTCAACGCCTCTAAAAGATGTAGAAATTAACCAGAATTTAAAATTTATCGAGAGACCAATTCAAATTGAAGATTCAAAAACAAAGAAACTTAAAAGACGAACTTTGAAAATCGTGAAAGTAAGATGGGACTCACGAAGAAGGCCTAAGTATACTTGGGAACTCGAGTCTGAGATGAGAAAGAAATACCCCCACTTGTTCTTGTAAACAATCTCGAGGACGAGATTTATTTCAAGGTGGGGAGAATGTAACATCACGTAAATTTCGGGTCAAAAATGTCAATTTCCAAAGTCAATGAACCAATTCTGCCAATTTTTAACCTACAAGGACGCGATGGGCCAGAGGAGACACCCATCGCGTACCGCGATAGAGTAGTCTGACACGCGTGACACGTGTGCCACGTGGCACACGGTGGCAACGCCTGCCGCCACGTGGCAACACGTCCACCACGTGTCGCCACGTGGCTCAACGCCTGCCACGTGTTGACACGTGGCAGGTCTAGGGGATGACTGCGCAGGCCTACGTCGCGGTACGCGATGGGCCAGCCAAGGGACCCATCGCGTACCGCGATGGGGACCGATTTCAGCCCTATAAATAGCAGCCTCCGGATCTTCATAATCTCACACCAATTTTCACACACTTACTCTCTCACTACTCTCTCTCTACACCTCGTAAAGCGTGCCCTCGATTCGACTTGAAAACCGTGTCTGTTGCCTCGTTTTCCGTGCCCTACACCTCGATAAACGTGCCACTTCCCAACGACGTTCCGAGTAAAAAGAAGGTGCTGCCCAAACGTCCCGATAGCTACCTCGAAGTACGTGCTATAAGAGTTGGTGTCTCGATAAGCGTGTCAAGGGTTGATCAAAGCGTGTGTTGATAAGAAGGATAGAGTCGAAGTGTTGCCCGAGTGTGAAGGGTATTTCTTAGCCAAGCAAGGTAGCCATAATGCCCGACCAAAATAATAATAAAATATTATAAAGGCTTAATACTCAAGTCGATATTATTCTCGATAAACAAATAAATGAATAACAAAGAAAATAAAGAAAGAGAAATAAAATATATATATTATATATATATATATGAGTATATATATGTGTATAAATATTCTTTGTTATAAAATATATTATTTAAGTATAATGAGTATACTTAAATAATAAAGAAAGAAATACGTTTCTTTATGAAGAAGAAACGTCGGGTTTTTATAAATAAACTAAAGGTTTATAAATTACTATTAAAACTAAAGGTTTTAAAGTAAAAAAAAAAGAGATAATGAACTAAAGGTTCATTGAGATGAATGAGACTAAAGGTCTTAAGCCGAATCGTGTATCCGAATAATGAATGTTATACTCGTACTATAGGTGCAAGATAGCGAAGGAAAGACTAACGGACGGTGTTGGAAGCCGATCCCATTAAAAGGTGAATACGCCCCACTTTTACAAACTTGTTTTCAAACAAATAAACGTGTTATGTGTAAACTTTACATGATGCTACGTGTCTCTAAAAACATTATAAATAAGAGTATAAGCCAGCCCTCAGGCTATGGTATACGTTTGTCTGGATCCTTACATATGTGGAACGCGGTGGGAACATCGCACCACGCTTGGTCACGACCTCCAGCCACGATGGGCCGGACCTAAGTTACGTCCGAGTGGGGAATGGCCATGTGTATATTTATGGTACCTAAGTTATGTCATAAACGTTGCGGTGTTTCGCTGAGGTGACCTAGTGCAGAGACTCAAGTTTATGATGATTGTTTTAACTTGATTATTCCTAAGCCAAAATGGGCCGAGGCTTACGTGGTCTCGAGGGGTAATTAAGTAAAGAAAATATTTTAGCGTCAGCATATTCACCAGCATTCGTTGCTGACGTATTTTATTTAACATTTTGCAGGTAATCAGGAATAGAGCTTGCAAGACGAAGAAGCTCAAGAATCCGATGGCTCGGATAATTTTGTGTAAATATAAAATATGGTGATTTTGTAAAACATATAAACAAGTAAACTTAAAACGAGTTTTGTATTGTAAATATTTATAATATCGATCCTTTGTTTTTATAAAGTCTTCCGCTAAAACCCGTAACTCTGATTTATTTACAAATATGGTACCAACAATGGATCATACCCCTAGGCCTAGAATGGGGGTGTGACAACTTGCCTATTTTGTGTGTGTTTAATCTTAGTAGAAATCATTTTTATAAATTTAAAACACGATACTGTGTGAAAGTGAAAACCCCCAATCCATCATACTATTTTACAAGCTACACGCAGCACACATCAATGGGTTAGCGAGATCCACCACCACAATATGGATACCCAAATGTCATGCCACAATCACAAGAAGAACATCTTGATCGAGCCCTACATGAAACTGATTACTTAAGGAAGAAAGTTGCTACTAAGGATAGCAAGAAGAATAACGTTGGAAATAAACTACTACAGAAATTTCCAGACAAAACAACCTTATGGGCTATAAAGACACTGTTAACTATGGCATACGACCCATAAAAATTTCCAGACAAAACATTAATGGGGAGACGAGGAATTCAGAGTTGGTTTCATACCTAGAGAGGCTTGACTTGACACTTATGGGTCATAAACAACCTTATGGCTCGTAATACATGATTACATCTGCAACAGTTGTTGCCGGTGTAAATATTTTTCGAAATTCTTGACTCAAAATAACATGATCTCTGAAAGTGACATTTGTGGGTCACAAAGACACCTTACGACCATAAAGACTGACAGTAGGAAACAAGTACCATAAAACCTGGAGCTAAAGTCAAGACTTCTGAAAAGGTGGTATTTATGTGTCGTAAAGAGACTTTTCACAACCTTACGACCATATGTTTTTCAGAATCCACCTATATATACCAGCTCGAGTTTCAGCAGAAATGCACTCAATTCTTATAAAAATAATTAGTTTCTTAATTTCTTTCTAGTTTCATTTAATAAGTCATTAAGGAGGTTCCAAGAGTCTCAAGGAAGTTCAACATTTCTCCGGAGTTCCAAAGTTCTTCCCGAACGTCGTAAGAGTCGAATGACTTTACTTTATACGCGAGACTCAAAATCTCGTGCTAAAGAGCGTGGAGGTTTGAGTTCTCTTTAAGGCATAATATTGAGAATACTCATTCGATGAGCAACTTCATTAAATCTATGAGTACGCTACGCTAATAAATATTGAGTTTCGACATTAAGACTCTATTTCGTACTTTTGATTCGAATTTGAAATAATTTTATAAATCTGTTATTCGGTAGGGTGAGCAACTGAGCGGTGTGAAGACCCTGCTCCAAGGTGATTTTGAGCTGTACAAGAGGAGGGCAGTGTTCCTGTCGATACCGATGCATCACCACCCACTTCGTCCACCCTTATGAGTATTGAAAGGCCATAAAATTGTTTTCTTTTTTAACTTAGAACAAACTCACCAAATCATTATGTTACTAACCTGATAAACATATCATGATTATCCTCACTTGAAGCCATTATATTAAATGTTAGTGTGAAATTTATGTTACATCAATTATATAGAAATCGTATTAGCAATCATAGCATCAAATCTAAAGAAACTCTCTACGTAAATATCAACATGTTAGCATGAAAAAGTGAAGAAGAAAACTCATATAACTATATAAATACTTTATTTTTAATTGAAGTATTAAATTAACTCGTTTGTCAAATATTCAATGTTTACTTCATTTTTTATTTGATATACACACACATTAAAATGAGCCAAGTTATTACGTAATCAATTAAAAAGAGCCAAACAGATTTGTATAAATATAAGATATTTAGATGGTGCTGACCAAATATAACAGAAAACAAAATCATCATCATCGTCGTACTCAGTATATCCCACCAATAGCAATGTTATGGTAGGGTCTGAGGAGGGTAAAATGTAAACAGCCCTACCTCTATCCCATAGGGATAGAGAGGCTGCTTCCGGTGAGACCCCCGGCTCGATAGTAGTTTTGCATCAAGCCTTGGACATAAGGCACATAGCACTCAATCATCGGGACACCGGCTGATTGGTGCATGTGCCCTTGTCTTTCGGCTATCAATGCCACCACATGATGCCTGATTAACCTTCCGTCACTTTTAACGTTATTTTCACGAGATTAGTAAAATAACGTCAAAATTAGTGCAATTTTACTTTTGCCCACCCGAGGGTTCACACATATATACATTATATGTGCGCACCGCAAGCAGGGCGTAATCCGACTATGAAATTGTTTTATGTATTACATATAAAACATGTACAAATGTATATGTGATCATCACAATTCTTTTTCATAAAATTGGTTTTTATTAATTGTTCCCATACATATATAGCACCAAATAAGAATTTATGTATACGTTAGAAACGTGATAAGCAAGTTGATTTATTTATTCAATAATAAATACTTATAATTTTTAAAAATTTATTTAATATTTAACTTTAGCTTTTCGTGATTATAAGCACATATTTGTAATTTATTTGATATTAGGAAAAAGAAAAGCCATGTTATAAGAAAAAACTTTGTTTAAAACTTTATATTCCACTGACTGAAACACCCTACCACCATCATCAAAAAGGAAAAGAACATGTTAATAGCCTTTGAATTAGTTCCAAGGACTTTAATTTCCACTCAAGCAATTATAATGTATTATATCTAAACTTTTTTTTTAAATAGCTTGTTGTGAAAGCTAGGTAATTCCTTTTTAAACAACTCCAAGTAAACCTTTTAAGTATTCTTTTGATTGACGTGGGGACTATTTAATATGTAACTTGTTGCATTTGCACACGATTCATATGTTTGTCTAATAAACTTTTTTTTTTCCAATTATGTGCCTACCAAAAGAGCCCACAATAGAGTGGATACATAGTTACATTTTCTCAATATAATACTAGTATATTTAAGGAAATTTCAAAAGGACAACAATAGACTTGACTTTTTTGTAAAAGAAAAGGGAAATATCCATTATACTAGCAAAAATAAAGAATAACATCATTTTAATTAAATTCAGGATAAAAGAGTACGGCAAATTTGATTCTATATTGTGATACTCGTCAAGTAGTTAAAAAAACGGGAAAAAGTTGGTAAATATAGAATTTCCATAAATTTCATGAGGCATTTCAAATATGTGTCATATGAGACCTTAGGATATTGTTTCAATCATTTCTTACTTTTATCTTTATAAGATTTGTGTACACGTATCCAATTTGTTCATTAGTATTATATTTACCCATCACCTTCAGCTCATTATTTTATAGATGTTATGATAGAGATATCCATGTCGTTTTATAAAGAAAGAGCGAGGAAATAACCGAGGACGACTCAATCTTTTAGAAAAAACTAGAACTTACTTTTAAATTTAGAGATCTTTTAGTTAAAAGCAACTTTTCTTTTAAACTTTAACTTAGAGAAAATCCGTTGTTAAAAACAACCTATACATATAGTAAACCTGACCGAGTAGCGAGATCATAAACTTTTATCAAAAAATCATTGACATTTATTTGATATTGATCATTAACAACAATTAGTTTCATCAGCTACAAAGCAACACGTACCTTCAACTTATTTGCATCACACGTACTTCAACTTAGCATAAAATCTTTTAAATCATTAAATTAGCCTATATTCAATAATGACAACAAATTAACAAAGAGCTAATAGATACATAACTTAATGTTCTTGTTTTCTCTCTTCATCCTTTCCTTATCCACCTCCACCACGTTCTTTTCATTTTTTCTAATTACGAGTTTTTCCACCTAAAACTTCAGACTTTGCATTTGTCACTTTGGAGACAGAAACATCATACAACTAGACCAAAAAGTCATCGGTTGCATTCTTTTCAATTATTATGCCTATCTAACGTCGTGAATTTGAGGGATTTTCAAATTATATGGCTTAAGACCTTATTTGATCATTTATGATAAAATCATTCAATTAAAGAGTCGATGATGCTTAAAAATGACGATTATGTACACTTAACAATACTTTTGATGTTCTTGAAAAATGTAGCAAGAGATGAATGCACCATCTGTTCAATAAACTTTCAACGAACTAAAGAATGAAAAACCTTATAATTCGAAATTTCAGCCATTCATCACCTAAATTGTTTAAAGCTCGATACAAAAATTGGTTATAAATTTTATTACCATTACTAAATTTATATACATCACATTATATGTCTAATGTCTAGCATGCCATTTGGTTCAAAACTAGATTAGATTATAGAAGGACTGAATATCCCATGGCAAGTAGTTAAGGGACTTGGTGTATATCATGTATATGAAATTATGAGATATTTGGCGCCAATTAGTTTCAATCAATATTCTAGCTTACAACAGCTAGCTGATCAATTCACTCGAACCAGACAAAAATGTTAACGACCAGGTTCTTCGCCCCAGTGTGGAGTCCCCAGAGCGGTGATTCGTTGATGCATTCCGAGAGAAAATACCTGCTGCTAGTTGAAATCCGTTAAATCAGGTTTGATTTAAGTTTCAGTTGATTTGCTGTTCTAATCATATGGTTTGCATTTGTAGTATAGCATTGGTTTATTGTTAAAAAACGTGACAACTAACCACGAATATGTTTGTCTTTTCAAATAACGTAAGGGTCATTTTCATCACTTAATATGTTTTTTTTTGTCTAAATTTGGTTTACATCGGAGGCCCTATCTAAGCGGGGCCTAAAGTTGTAGCTTTCCCCTTAGAGCCGGCCCTGGTCACAAGTTTGGAAGCAATGATAGTAGATATAAGCTTGGGAGAGTAAACAAATGGTTCATTTTGCACAATAGTCTGATGATGGTGTTCTATTAGCAAGGTCATCCCCAATAACCGTTAAAAAAAATTCGGCCAAAAGGGATAATACATTTAGCCATTAAGTAAAAGTTTTTTTTTAATTTGGTTAGTGGGTTATGGTTTACGTTGTGCAAAAAAGTATTTATATAAAAATAGGCTTAAATGAATTGGGTAATTACGCTTAAACATTAATAATACAATTTTTTTTTTCAAAAATAAAATAAAATATAAACCCTACCTGGGTAATTGGGCTCAAGATCAAGCCTCTCGGGCTCCCAATGTTTATCATCAGCAATCCGACATCACACGAGCATTCCTGGTAAATCATGGTTTTGTTAATAATATGATAGATATTTTGTAATCTTATAGACTTTGTGCTTTTGTTAAATGGTTGTGCTCTGTGGACCATGTTGGTTTAGTTTGGATAAGGGGGCGAAGCCCGACAAAATATATATTATTATTTATTTAGTTACTTTTACAAAGTGATATCAAAGTATTAGATAAGATTTTGCATTCATATTATCACCATTTTTAAATTTGAAAGATAGAGCCCCCAATTCTTAACAAAAATATCATCAATTTCATGCATATTTCTGCTACATTCTGATTAAATTACATTTTACTTTTTTTTTTTTTTTGTTGTTGATCTAATATATCAGGAATAAAAACTTTATTTATATGACTGTCGCTAACTATCTGATTTAACTAAATCAATTAGTTGGGCTAAAATAATGGTAACATGTCATCTAAATGTAAAGAAGTCCACATAATTGGGCCCCCAAAACAGTCCAAGAAATTGGTCAGTTTACAGCTCATTTTTATGTAATAAAACTCGTAAATAATTTTGAACATGTTACCAAAATTAGTGACTTAACCGATTCAAGAAATTAACACAAAAGCTTCTTATTTGTTATTTTATCAAACGTTTTTCAGAAAATCAAGGACCAATTAAATCAACACATGCATTAAATAGCATTATAACATGTTTGATGAAACCAGCCCCCGTTTCAAACCAAACTGTTGGTTTGATATCGGTTTGAGAACTCCTCCGTTAAAACTAGGCTGGCTTATATTTTAATGCAATTGTGAGTTGGCTACTTTTTAATAGGGAGAGTGCGTAAACCTAACCAAGTTGGTTTCAAATCGTACCAATACCTTTCGTTTGGAAGCCGGTGCCAAAATCGAACTGGTTCGTACAAAAATTAGTTTTCACCATGTTTGACTGAACCGAGCCCATTTGGGTCTAGAATCTGTTTTATGCACACCTCTAACTTGTTCATTGGAGAATGGAGAGAGCCCCATATTGGACCAATTCAACAAGACATGCCCAATTCTAAATTAGCCCAATTTTAGTAAGCCCAAGTCAAGAATGGCCCACTAGGTTTAAGGCCCAACTTATTTTACATATAACAAGAAGCCAGATTGTTCAAATGTTCCCTCTTTATCTAACTAATATTCATTTAGTTAAGAAATTGTCATTTTTTTATCTAAAATTAATTATCCAAATTTCTTATATTAGAATTTATATATTTTTATGTGTGTATATATGTGTATGCATATATATTATCTTTTCTTGTTGATTGGAAGTGAAAAGAAACATAAAACACAAAGTGTGGAACATGTCATTCTCACTTATACACCTATGACCACTTTACATCCTCAATTATTGCATTCTTTTTATTGCTTTATTCTTTGCATCAACCCAGTCAAGAAAGATAGTTTGACCAGTTTTTGATCAATCTAAATGCTCTAGCTAAAGATGAGAAAGTGAGATTCTTTATGCTCTTGCCAAACAACCCACAAGGCCTGTCATGCACCTCTTTTAAAATTAGTCAACTTACCCATTTTTCAAAAGTTTATCTCCTTATGTAATTATCTTCAAATTGTTACTTTAAGTTTATAACATAAAAGATATTTTCTAAAAAGCTGGATTGCTTTTTTTCTGGCATAGATGAGTGAAATCTTTAAAAGTTAAAGACCAGAATCCACTACCATTAAAGTGATTTAAACTATGATGCTTAATCATCACCACCACCAACACATCACCTTTAATCTTGCTTGATTCCTTCACAAATTTCAAACCTTGGACCTCAAGTAACTTTAGATGATCACTACTACTAACCATATAGATTACACTAGAAATTGTTTTTTTACCTTCGTTTCAACTGCTCTAACGTAGCATTTCGGCGGTCAAAGTATAAGAAATTAATGACAATGTGATGTTTAGAGCATCCTAAGATTGTAAAGATCTTGTCTTTAGAAAAAAGAGACGAGCGGTGTCCTCTCGGCCACTCGGGTCCACTGCTTTAATATGTTTTGGGTCAAACATGTAGTATGATTAGCTAAACAGGATTAAAGTGCACAGTGATACAACAAAGAAGAATATAAACAATCTAAAATCAGAGACTATACAGTCTGATACAACAAAGTGCAATGATGATGAACATGCCTATATTATTGACATAAAACAATTAAAGTTAGATCTCTCTTGATCCAAGAATCCAAGATATTTAAACATCTAAAACATTGTCTTTTGAACTGTGATCATAGGATTACAACTGCTAATGTGAATTATAATTCATAAAGAATGTTCATTCTTTTTAAATACTAGCAACTTGTAATAGTAATAGTACTAAAAGGAAATTAATATTCACATAACTAAAAAAACAAAAAATTGCAACATTTCATCAATTACCAAAATTTTGACAGAAAACATATGCAGAAACGAAAAGGAACGCATATTCCAAATGGTTCGAGTAAAACGACGCAATGAAACTTATATTCTGCTATATACATAACGAAATACGAAATTATCGAACGCTTTGACAGCCTTAACGACGGCATTAATCTCAACTGTGATCACCCAAAGGTTCTTTCTCTTGAGACTCATCAATCACCGAACTTTTCATTGACATCCCATCAAGAATATCGCTGCCCGAATCTTCTTGCAGCTCCTTAAACATAGCCATCACTTGAATCATTGTAGGCCTCTTCCAAGACTTATCATCAACACACTGATATGCAATCTTCAAACAATGAAACAGTTCGGATTCACACGATTTATCAAACAACAATTCGGTATCCAAAACATCCCGAACTCTGCGTTCTCTTTGCAGCTGTTTAGCCCATCCAACGAGGTTATTATCATCCCCGAACTCCATTGTATCAATCGGTTTCTTCCCCGATAAAAGCTCCAACAACACGACTCCATAACTATACACATCACCTTTTGCAGTGCACCTAAAGCTTTGATAATATTCTGGTGGGACATAACCAGGTGTCCCGGCTAAAGTGCTCACACTAAGATGAGTTTCCATCGCGTTAACGAGTCGGGCCATTCCAAAATCCGACACTCGGGCCTCAAATTCTTCATCCAAAAGCACATTACTTGACTTCATATCTCGGTGAATAATATGAGGAATGCAACTATGGTGAAGAAATGCTAGCCCTCTTGCGGACCCGATGGCTATCTTCTTTCGTGCGGACCAATCTAGTCTCGGGACACAGTTTCCGCCTTTGACCCGATCATGTAAAACCGCTTCTAAACTGCCCCATTTCATGTATTCATACACGAGTAGGCGCTCTTCACCGATCTTACAATATCCCAACAACGGTACAAGGTTTCGGTGTTTGATCTTGCCAATTGTCTCCATTTCAGCCATGAACTCTCTGTCTCCTTGACTGGTGACATGTATAAGTTTCTTGATTGCAACTACACTCCCATCTTTTAGTTGTGCTTTGTACACGTCACCGAACCCACCCGACCCGATTAATGTGTCTGCACTGAACCCGTTTGTCGCTTCTAGTAAATGCCCAAATGTAAGCTTTCTTAATGGTTTTTCAAAAGTTGCAATGTTAATGCTTAACGGTTCGGGTACACCCGTGAGCTTCCAACTGTTGCTGCCGGAAGTCGACAAACTTTCGATGTATTTGTCTCGTGTTTCGACTTTCTTTTGGTATCTTTTCATTCTAAAAAGGAAGAATGTGAGGATGATTATGCAAAGAAGAGATGCTAATATCCCGACAACTACCCCGGTAGCCATGGAACTTGCCCTCTTTTCTTTATGTTTGGGCCCGGTCAGTTTGGCCCCCGACCCACAGGGCAGCAAAGGCAGCCCGCAAAGGCCCGTGTTGTTATCATATTTGGTTGCTGGGAAAGTAGTGAGCTGTCCACCTGATGGGATCGGGCCAGTGAGGTTATTATGCGACACGTCGAAGTCGTTGAGAAACGACAGACTTACCAACGAGCCCGGGATGAAGCCCGTTAACGAGTTATGCGACAGATCAAGAAGCAACGCGGTTTTCAAATTCCCGAGACTAGACGGGATATCACCACTAAGATTGTTATACCCCAAGTTCAAAACTTGTAAGTAGCTTAACGACCCGTAGCTGTCGGGAATAGGGCCCGTTAACAAGTTGTAAGACAGATCAAGGTAGATCATACTACCATTACTCGCATAATTGTACATTGTCAAGCCCGAGTAGATTCGGGTCGAGGGGCAAAAATGGTAATTCAAGAACCCTTCGAGTCTCTCCTTTCGTATCCCCTCAAACTCAACAAGCCCACCCGCAAATCTACAAGCGGTCCCACCTTCATTCCTCACAAAAGCAAACTGCTTACCCGAAACGGGCCCAGGGGTCACAAGCCCAGCCGAATCTGCAAGCTCTTTCGGGAGCGGCCCGTTTAACAAATTACTATTCAAATCGAGCCAAATGAGACTCTTACACTTCCCGAGCCCCAACGGGACACCACCCGTGAGCGAGTTGTTCCCGAGCTGAAGAATAGCAAGATTCACAAGATTCCCAACACCATCCGGGATCTTTCCTTCGAGCTTGTTGTTCGAAAGGGACACCCAAAGCAGATTCGTGCAGCTTGCGATCGACACCGGGATTGTACCAGTAATAAGGTTGTTGTTAAGGATCAAAGTCTGCAAATTTCCACCTTTAACACAAATCCCTTCTGGGATTTCACCAGTGAGATTATTAGCCCATATTACAACATCAAGAATCTGTGGAAGATCCCAAATTTCTGACGGAATTGCCCCTGTAAGACTATTGAAACTAAGATCAATAGTTTGCAGACTTCTGCAGCTTCCAATATTATTTGGAACATGCCCTGATAAATAATTATTTCCCAGAAGTAACTTCTGAAGTGACAAAAATGGTGCACTTGAAGAACATATTTCAAAAGGTATAACCCCAGCAAACCCATTGGAACTCAAGTCAACCACTTGAAGTTGACTGCAGTTCGCTAAACTCAAAGGTAAACCACTGGTGATGTTGTTGAATGAAGCAGAAAGATACTTCAAACTCGACATGGAACTCACAACCGATGTCAAAAATTCTCCAGATAAATAGTTATGGCCAAGATTAAGGCTCGAGAGAGACGAACATGAAGCGAAAGAAGCCGGAAGTCCACCGGTTAATTGATTGTTGGAAAGATCTAGCTCTTTTAGAGTGGGACAAACATTTCCGAGTTCAGATGGAATCGGGCCGAAAAACTGGTTGGAAGCTAATGAAAGGCTTTTCAAGTTTTTGAAATCTCCAAGCATAGTTCCAGGAATTATCATATGCAGAGCATTGTGGCTAATATCCAGCTTTTCAAGAACATGACAATTTGATAAACTCGCGGGAAAGCCGGTTCCCGCGAGGTCATTTCTTGACAAATTAATTGAACTGAGATTCTGGCAAGTTCCAAAGTCCAGACTCTGGAACTTGCCAGTAATATTGTTGCCAGAAAGATCAAGGGCTTTCAAACTGGATAAACTTGTTAAACTGGCTGGTATGTCACCAGCAAGGAAGTTGTTGGACACGTCTAGTGATGTAACGTACTTGCAGGAAGCTAGCGAGTTTATATTGCCAGCTAGTTTGTTACCGGAGATATTAAACGTTTGAAAGTTGCAATAACTAGAAGTAAAAGAAAGATTGCCCGAAAAATGGTTTCCGGAAAGGGTGACATCGGTAAGAGTAGTGATTAACATGAGTTGGTCAAGATAAAGCGTACCCGAAAGGTACATGTTGGTGAGATTCACCGCGGTGACATGGTGGTCATCGGAACATACCACACCTTGCCATGAACATGGGGTGGATGATGGTGATGTAACTTTCCAATCGGCTAACAACCCTTTCGGGTCAGAGTCAATAGATGCTTGCTTGAAAGATAGTAGCCGAAAAGCATCGTCTTCTTGACTTGTTACCGCGATAGCAAGTCCTAGAAACAAAGGCAAAAACCGAAACCAGACTGATTTGTTCATTGGTAATAAACGTATAAAATAATAACCTGACTCGAATAACACGAAACAGAAACAAAAAATAAACTAGAGAATGAACACATATATGTTTTCAAACTATGTGTTCAAAATCATCTCTCATGGCATGCAAATGAACAAGAAAAAGAAAGAAAGTGTGACTTTTTGAAGATGAAGAACAAAGCATGTATCATGTATGAAAATAATATGTGTGAGAGAGTAAAATAAAATAATATAAAGATGGTGGTCCTTCCTTAGGTAAAAGAAAAAGGTTTTGGGGGGTGGGAATACACAGGTGTGTGTATATGAGTAGTGGTGGGGTGTAAATTACGAATATATATATATAAATATAAACGGAGACCTTAAAAAAGTGGAATTTCGTTGGATACTATGATCAGATGGACATATAATGTATTAGTACAGGAGACTGGTCGGGATTATTTAATTCTTCACATGTTATCCATGATATGTTTGTTGTTTGGGCATGTGAGTGTAAATGAGTAGAGAGGTCCGGGTGCGAGTTCAAATCGAAAACATTTATGTTAGGCTTAAAACTCTTTTGATGGAAGACAGAAACCCCCTTTGATAATATGGTGTTTGATAGAATATGAGTTGAGGTCTTGTAGGATCTTTGGAGATTGTTTTTTATACTTAAACAGGCTTGAGTCAAAATTAAAATCGAAAACATAATATAACGTATAATTTATTTGCATTTTTAGGTGACATGTTATGATACAGAAACTGGTTATCACTTCCTTAACTATGAGAAGCTCTGGCGATCTCTTTTGTATTAGTTTTACGGAGACATACCAAATCCATCTTGAAAACATTTTGGGTATGTTTGGCAAAACTAACCGGTGGTTGTTAGCTGAAAGCTGGAAGCTGATGGGTGGTAGCTGTTAGCTGTAGCTTTTTAAATATTTTTAGATGTTTGGCAGAGTAACAGAAGCTTCTAATAAAACTAAATGGGTGCCCACGTGGTGCGGCGGAATGGACGTACAATCTAACAGCAACCTCATAATCAGTGTCTTAAAAGCTTCTAAAAGCTCCTTGTCAAACATACCCTTTATATCAGATGATCTCTATTCTCTACCATTTTTTTTTGTTGAAAAATAATTATTGATGGGATTGAAGATGGAGAAGAAAATGGGGTTGCTTTCACAACATTTGCAGTCAAACTTTGGATATCAATATTTTCCTCTTTAACGAAAATAGGACCACTTTAAAAAGTATGTAGCACGTCTTGGGTATTTTGGGAATGAATAAAATAGCAAGTGTGGATGTTTTAGGGTATAGGGGTGGGGTTTAGGTGGCATCAAGCTTTCAAAAAAAGTGTGCATTGTGTCAAAAGAAATACACCATTATGTACTGAGTGCATCCACTCCCCCTTATTTAATAAACCGTTATTACAACGTTTATTTTTAAATTTATTTGGTGTCCTTCATTTCAAAAGTAGTATAATAAATATCTTATATTTAATGTTACTAATAATAATAAGGGGGTTTGAATTGTGCAAGCTCAAGCCAAAGAGTTTGAGCTTAACCCGTATTGGGAAGGAAATAAATATTTGGGTTGAATGTCACAAGATTTCAAGTTTGAATTTAAATCCAACCGAGCTTTATCGTAGTGATCTTTGGACGGCGGGTTTTCCCTAGAACAGGAGGAGATGGTAGTCTCGGGCTACCCAACTTTGCTTGCGACCTCAAACGTATGGGGTTGTTTTTTGCCTTTAAGATAACCCGAGTAATCGGACTTTATTAGTTGGTCCTTAAAAAAAATATACATTGCGCAATCTCAACAAATATAATACTTAATAATACTTGATGTTCTAATCTAGAAAGTAATAGGGCTAACTGAATTGATTTTTGTGTTTATCGAGTTAATAAACATGTTTCCTTTTAACAACATAGGTTTTTTTCTTCTGAATCTATAATTTCATTTAAAAATATTATTACACTGATTTATTCATTTTTAATCCAAAAGTAAGAGGGTTATGAGTCGACATTGCAAGATAACAAGCCGGGCTTCGGTATGACGTCTTGAATCTTGATGTTATCAGCTGTTATATTTTTAAATTCCGAATTAATCGTAAATATCTATAATTCTTTGTTTCTTCGGGATATTTGTTTTGAGACTTATTTATATTAACATGTGTTATAAGTTTTTTGTTAAATAAATCATAACTTTTTAACATATTGTTTTGAAATTAGAGGCGTGTGTACTTTTATCGTTCTAAAAAATTAGAGGCGTGTGTACTGTTATAAGTTTATAATTAAGTTTTAACTAATAAATTTGTCTTGTATAACTGTTGGATTTGGATAGATATGGTTTGACTTGCAAGTACTAATTCAAAAAAAGGCCAATGTCCTTAGCTTACAAAACACTCAATAGTATGGTAAATTTGAGTAAATTACATAAATGGCCGTTAAGTTGTTACTTTTATCGTTCTTTAAAAAATGTATATCACCCTTATACTCAAATGTTACTATCACGGATAAACCTCCCCACCTTTTCCCATTCTTGGTAGTAATCTCTATATCAAGACATTAATTTCAGATGTAACATTTAAAAAATTTGCTTACGTATTTCATGCAATGTAAACCAGGGTCGTCTTCGATAATCGTGAAAAAATTTTAGGCCAAAGACAAAAAAAAATTGGGCCTCAAATTTGTTGAGTAAACATTAAACATACATATATTTTTTTCAAAAATATAGAATTAAAAAATAAAAATTCAGGCCTATCGGGGTGTTGGGCCGAAGTCGGTCGACCACTGGGCCCTACTTCATAGCCGTCCTTTATGTAAACGAAACAAAAACAGAAACACAATAATAAATAAATTTAAACACACGGGGTGCAAATTTCTTATATTCGGTTTTTGAAAGCTTGAAATCGGGTCATTACATCCTCTTCTTTTACTTTATCAAGCGTATCTCTTTTGAACACACAAATTAAAGCATTGTTTAAATATTGATCATCACCCATTCGGTTGCACAAATCCGTCTTGATAAGCTTCATTTTAGAAAAAAAAAACATCTTTCAACGGTTGTTGTTGCAACCGGTAAAACCAACGCTAGCTTCAATATTTGATAAACCAAAGGAAAAGTTGTGTGCTTTCCGGTTTCCACCATTACACGAGCAAGGTCACACATTACACCGAATTTCACAAATTTATCATCTTTCTTTAAAGTTTGATAAATGATCTTATAATCATCACCCAAATTACACCATCTTTCTTCATTACTAAAATCATTCAGAAGCATCTCATAAAATGCCATTATCTTAGATATTTCAAACTTAGAAATTGAATCGCAAGGATTTAAACCAGACATATTTTTTCTAACAAACTAGTTGAGATCTCATTGAATCTACTTCAATGTTCTTGAACTTGCATATCCAAAACCATATTAAAAACTTCAACCTCAAAATAATGTCGAGTGGTGATGTCTGGTGCAACGTTGTTTGATATCCAACTAGTTTCCGATTTCCAAACGACGAGTATAATTTTTGAAAATGGCTAATGGGATTTAATTGGTTTGGGCTTTAAACTTCGATTGGACTTTAATTGGGTTGAATTTTTAAATTGGTTGAGCTTTAAACAAATAGGGGTAACGTTATATTTTTTCAAAGATGACAAAATACGAAAACCCACCCAAAAAATATTTTTTTACAATACCGACGAAAAATTTAGGGGTAACGGAGACTACCCCAGTACGACAATAATCACCACTACAACGCACGCAACCCCTTATCAGGGCCCCTCTCCAACATATTAGTGTTTTCTTGATCCCAAAGCAAAGAAAAATTGAAACTTTACGACGATTATAATGGCCACACGTAACACTTCGTTGAACTAGAAACAACTCACTATTAATCATGCCATCTTTTCATCCCTTTTTATTCGTTTGAGTTATTTTAATTGTGATCAAGTTTTATGATTTTGTTGTATTTTTTTATAAACCAGAGTTGTTGTTTCCCTTGTTGTCATCATTGTCAATCAGGCGTGTCCTTCATTCGTGTGTGCAATATATATTTAGGTCTAACACCATGTGTCTTCTCCATTTCATGTCACGTTAGCCTCACCTCTACTATCATTCATCCACATCCACATCCACATCGTTTAACTTAAGTTATACTCACCGTTTTCTATTCTCCTTTCTTTTTATATTTTTATTATTAAAAAAAAAAACTCAAATTAAACCTATATATATGCGACACCACACCACCCTAAAAAGAATGGTGTTTGGGGGCCTAGACCATTCTCACCACACAAGAGGAATGGCAAGGGGCTGCGTGGTGTTCCATTCTCACCGTGTACATGCCATATGTATAATATGTCCTAATGCGTTTGTGATGTGGGTACGCATAGGTTAAAAGTGGTGTGAAGTTATTTATATAAGAGTGATTATAACGTCTTATCTTAAACTTGATGGATAAGTTAGCACTAAGACGGGGTGTCTAAATAATGAGCGTATGATTCGGTTCGTAAGTATATATATTTTTACGTATAAGTTTCATTTGTGACGGATCGTCACATGAATGAGAAGACACGTCTTATCCAATTTTTGCCTAATTAAAGTTTTGTCTCTGAAATTTAAGTTTGAATTAATGATAAAATGGTCCCTCAACTTTCCAAGTCGTCAAAATTGGACCAGAAGTTTTCAAGGTGTTACGGTCGTCCTTCTTATCTTCACACGTAATCGCTTCTCTTTTTTTTTCTAAGAAGGCAACGACCACTGACCATTGTTCTTTTGTCTCACAGTGTAATCTTCCTCCAGTTTACTTGATTGTCTACCTACTCTTGTCATGTTTCATTTGGATGTCTGCCTACTATTATCGGGTCCTATTTTGGAAACCCTAGGTGGTGTGACAGTGGGGATTTAATGGTCGATGGTGTGGTGGTGGCGTGGCGGGGTTTTGCAAATGTCGTGGTGATGTGGAAGACACTCGGTAGGGGGGTGGGAATGGTGGTTGGCCATTTGGCGGCGACGGCTGTCTGATAGTCTTTTATTGATCCTTTTAATGGTTGTTGCGGTTTTCTTGATGGTTGTTCAATGGTGCCATTTCTGGCCACTTGTGGTGGTGGCTAGTGGTTTATGTTGCTTAAATCTTCAGTTTAGGCTATGATGACGCTCTGCTATAAGTGTGGCAAACTTTGTTACAATCATGATTGAGATCTGAGTTACGAGTAATTTGATTTACATTTTGAGTTTTTCTTTGAAATGATAGCACTATTTAATCTCTCTTTAGTTACCGATTTTAGTTTAAAATTCACAAACTCAACATAACGCACTAGTATAAAAATGCATCATTCTTAAAAACTTAATACTATTAAACTCTCAGTTGAGAAGCTCTAGCATGACTAATCGAGTAATTTCAGTAACAATTTTTGTAATTTCAAATACTTTTAAATAAATTCAGTAACTACCAACAAACTAGAGGGATCGGTTATAAAATTTACTCTAGAAAATTCAACAATCATAACCCGCCCCCCAACCATGACATATGTGACATGGCCTACTATAATAATATAATATTGATAATTGATAACAATAAAATAATTAAGACATCTGTTAAGCATTAATTGAGTCTAGATTAAAACTTGTGATAATTTAATACATTATTTGTTTTTAATTCTAACAGTTGTTGAAAGTTGATGTAGACGCCGTACGTGCCATTTTATTTTGTAGGATAGTAAACCACAATTTGATATTATATATCATGGTATAATATTATTAAATCATGCTAAAGAAAACCATATGCAATACAATGATTGTAGGTATAGTCGCGGGTGGATTTGTACAACATTTTTATTAGCGAGATCATTTGAATCTGTAGATACTTTTTTAGGTTGAGGGGTCATTGAAGCTAACCAAATTTTACTACCACTAATAATGTATTTTGAAATTAAAATTTACACACAATGATAAATCAAATAATTAATTTTCTGAATCAAATCGGGAGGGGGGGGGGTATCACTCGTTCGAAGATATATAGTTTCACATGAATATCATATGTAAGACTTTGTTGATCGTTGACAACACACCGACACCCTAACTGACCTTCATGTCATTGTCAACTACTATGCACTTCGCTCCTATATCCCTCTTTATTCTCCCATGAATGCTCCTTTCCACGAGCTCTCCCCTCGCATTTGGCCTTTTGGAAGGGCGTTGGCAACTCACTTTTCATAGACGCCTTGGTCTACGAACGATCAAACATATTATTTCTTTTTACCGATGCATTACATAGATCTTTTTTTTGAACGACCAACTAAATAACGCCGGGTACTCCGTACGCGACCCCCATTGGCTAAAGGTAGCCCGAGCCGGCCACTAGTCCGGACGGACGGAGCCACTAGCGGTCCACCTATTGAGGGATTCACCGGATAAAACCCGACCCCCACGCCCCGTCAAACGACACGACAACGAGGATCCGGTAAAACCGGGTGAGATCAGGACTCGAACCCTGGCAAGCCACGGTCATCCCTCATATATCTCATATAAAATTGGTGATAGTGAGGTTTGAACCTCCTATCTCTCACTAGTAAAGTGAGTGCTCTACCATTAAGCCACATCCAATTTATATTACATAGATCTACTTGATCAATAATTTAAAACAATAATCAATAATTAATATGATGATAATAAAGATAAAAAATTCAAGGGAAGCATGTGGATTGTGGAAAGTTATGATTGTATGGTATGGGTGTAGTGGTGTAAAGGTACAACATGATGTTTGTGTGTGGGTTGTAGGGCGTAGAGTATCACCATTCTATGTATTAAGTTTAATGCACGAGGTGGCGGGGCACGGAGCTCATGACTATGGTCTTCCTATCTCCACACCACCAACACTTTAATCTTAATATTATAATTACTAAATTATTCCAACGACAAAAAGAAATCGTTTGCCTTGCTTCTTATACTAACAATGCATGAGTTAGCATACATGTTGTAACTAAATAAGAATAAGTAGTCATCTAAGCCTAGCCATCTAAGTTATTGTAACTATGAAACAAATTAATCCTATAGTCATCTAATGTTTTCAGTAAGCAATCTTTTACTTCAAACTCATAAAGGTATCTCATCTATGGGCTTATGCCCAAAGTTATAGTCGGTACCTACACAACCACTCTTTCGACTTCATAGGCTGAAACACTCAACCTTGATGTATACTTACTAGATTTTTCGGAAGTAGCTCATTCAAACTTATTACCAAAGCTCCATTATTGAGTTGTGAAATTGATCGTTGTTGGAGCCTTGGAGAAAAGGGGGGTGGGGGGTAATCACTGCCATGACAATGGGAGTTCAAGGGTGTAGTGTCCTAGTGTGGCCCTTTAGACGAAAAGTTTATTAAAGAGAGCAAACTTATATATATGCTAGCCTGATATAAGAAAACATGACAAAATATGACCTAAACCTAAAAAGAGCGTAACTTGTGCTGGAGTGAAATTACAATTCCATTCCAACTGATGGAAAAATCTCAATGAACTGAATCGTGCAACAAAGTCATAGGCCGTTTGGTTCCCCTGCCAGCCCCAAATTCCATCAACTGTGGCTCTAATTTCACCTATAAAGACTTCTTCCTCGATTTTCGCAATATTCAAACATTTTCTTATTTTACCTCACACATATCCCACATATTAACATAATATATAATCTTTTTATTCATTCATAATTTGATCACCTTTTGTATTTGGTAATTATTTCCATGCGTTATTTATTTTCTTGCTTTTTCCATGGGTCTCTTTTTGTAGGGATCACACCTCTAAAGAAATAGAAATCTATGTTTGCCAGGGATTGCAATTAGTTTGAAGGTAGGTTGGAAAGCATGGAATGAAATGCGATTTAACCTTTTTATATACAAATATATGTTGTATAGATGCAACTAAATTGTAACATCTTGGCTGAATCGCACATTGATCATGTAATAAGAGATTATAGGTTAGTTGAAGTGCATCGTCATACCAACTATGCATGAAATGTTTTGGTACTACAAGCACAACAAGTAACTTATCATTTAAACGCTTAAGTGAAAGCATTGTCATGATTTATGATCTCATGAAAAACTCTTTGTGTAGTCGCAAGAACAAAACCATAAAGTAGGTAAACAAAGAAGTGAATACCATGACTGTTGTGGAGGTGTTTTAGCAAATCCAGTAAAGTTATATGTCAGAGTTAAGTACTTTTTGCACCCCTATGGTAAACGGACGGATGCACTTTGCAACCCCACTTTCGAATTTAAGTCACCTGCACCCCTTGACGTCTACAAACTGTTGCAGTTTTCAACCAATGTCAATCTCCATTAGTCTTGCCCGTTAAGTATTTGAGAGAGTATTACCATAAAATCACCTTTAACACATAAACCGAAAACATAATCACCCCCAACTTGTCATCTTCGTTCACTTGCAACCCTATACTCATTGCGTACGTCATTCATCCGAAATCCCCGCCCGTTAATCACAGGAGTGCAAAAAGTACTTAACTCTATATGATACGTTTTTTTATAACATCAATATATGTTACCTTCTTGTGAGTTTTTACATGAATCACACACCAACACATGTGACATTTAAAGAACCACTTTTCATAACACATGGTAGCAATGTGTTCTTGAAATTGTCACAAGACTAGTATAAAGATTGATTGCGACCCCTTACCAGTAGTTCTTGATTCCTTTGACAAAGACTCAAAGATACACCAGCATCAACTATATAATAATATCTTGGGATTAATTCTTTATTTTGGCATTCAAATTCAAATTTACCATTTTTTTGGAATTTATTTTATGAAAAACATACTTTATTAGTTTTTTTTTCTTGGAAATCAAGGTAAAGAAAAGGTGAAAAAGGAAAATGAAAAAAAAAAGAAAAGAAAAGAAATACTTGATTTTTACGTTGAAAGATGAGTGTAATTTAATTTTGGGAAATCTTTTTTAAAACGTAAATCAAATATAATAAAGGCGGGATTTATGCAAAGAAACAAGGCTGATTGTTCCGTGGGACCCACCTCGGCATTCCTTTTTTGACATTTTATATATTTATTTACTTATTTAATTATTTATGTTTTATAAGTTGGTTGTGGCTCAATGGTAGAGCACTCACTTTACAAGTGAGAGGTAGGGGGACCAAACCTCACTACCACCAACTTATATGGGAGATATGAGTGATGACCCTGGTTTGCCATGTTCGAGTCTTGATCTCACCCGGTTTTACCGGCTCCTCGTTGTCTTGTCGTTTGGCGGGCGTGGGGGTCGGGTTTTATCCGGTGAAAACCTCAACAGGTGGACCGCTAGGGGCTCACCCGGTTTTACCGGCTCCTCGCTGTCGTGCCGTTTGGCGGGCGTGGGGGTCGGGTTTTATCCGGTGAATCCCTCAACAGGTGGACCGCTAGGGGCTCACCCGGTTTTACCGGCTCCTCGCTGTCGTGCCGTTTGGCGGGCGTGGGGTTCAGGTTTTATCCGGTGAATCCCTCAACAGGTGGACCGCTAGGGGCTCCGTCCGAACTAGTGGCCGGCTCGGGCTACCTTTAACCAATAAGGGCCGCGTACGAGATACCCAACATTACTTAGTTGGCCGTTAAAAAAAATCAAATAAATATTCACAAGGCGCACCCACGAATGCTTTTCTTTTGTTAATTTCTATTAAAAAATATATTCACACGTGTGGGAAGGTGGTGGTGGTGATGACATATACATATTCCAAATTTTCAAATTTTTTTAAAAATTATAAGTCGTATAAAACACCTTTTGGTTTGTTGAGTAGTCGACTAGTCGGATAACCTAAAGCATTTTTATTCATGGCCAGGTTTGACAATTTTGGTATTGTTACCTTTGATAATTGATATTTACATATACATATTTTTTTTTGTGATTCCTTGTTTTGTATATATGTATTATTAATTTATTGTAAACAATATATATTCAAGTTTCAGTGTACTTCAATAATTTCATTTCTATTAGGAGCCTTTCACAAAATTCTAAGTTTGCTATTTATATCTTACGTAATTCAACCTACTTTGTTTTTATTCAATCTGTTTTAGATTCTTATATAATTCCCGTCAATAACAGAATCTTTAGTAGGGTATGAGAATGGTGAGATTTAAAAAATATTACCTTAATTTTAAAAATGATAAAGAGGTTTGCATTTGTTTTCGGATTTATATGTATGGGCTAAACACTGATATTTACTATGAGTAAATACTAAAAAAAAACATAAAAACAAATTTAGCATAAATTAAACATTGTCGTGGTTAGAACTACCCTGCTTGTAAGCATTTTCATAAACCAAAAAATAATAAAAGAAGGCAAAGAGTGACTAAAATATAATAAACTGAAGCTCGGGGTGCAACCGTGCAAGTGAAAAAAGAGGGATGATTTGTGTTTAACCAAACCCAATATTAAAATATTTTAAGAACAAAAATGCCATTTTGTGACTTTTTGAAAGAAGATTTTGATTATTAAATTGGGCCTAGCCTAGTTCGAACAATCAGCCCAAATTGATTATTTAATATCCAGGATGCACGCTTCCATGTTTTTCTTTTTGGTGCTGCGTTGTTTATATTTTTATTAAACAAACGTAAATTTATAGAAAGCCACCAAGGGAAGGAAAAAAGGAAAGCTATTACGACCCGCATACTTAGTTATAATTAGTTAGGTTAGTGGATAAGTATTAATTTTAGGGATGAGGTATATTAGTGTTTGATTGGATATTATTAAAAATTAGGATATTTAATTGATTGGAGATTTGATTTATAAATATGGTTGGCATTAAAACTTAACTTGTCACAACAATGTGTAGAATATTGCACCAATTACGCCACCCAACTTCTATATTTGTTTTTTTTCTTAAGATGAATATGCTATTGTGTTTACATTCCACGTTTTTTTTATTTCCTTCTTTTCATTTTTTTATTTCAATCTTCTGATGCTCCTAACGTGAACATGTTATATCAGCCTGGAAATGTAGCGTTGCGGGATAATATGTAATGTCTTCATAACAAAAGGTATTAAAACAATATGTAAAACATGTAATATGTAAAATAATGTTTTTTTTTCTTAAATAAACATATCAATTTTCGTTATTTAGATGTGTCAAAAATTGGGTTCCAATATGTAGAAATATAGATATTACATCAATATAGCAGGTAGGCGGGCAACAAGCTGCGCCGCCACCCCTTTCTGAATTGCAAACCCTAACCTGCTAAAGACATACCCCTGCCACTTTGGAGTCGACACATTGCTATGCACAACCTGTTGGACCCTGGTTAGAAAACGGATAGCTTCCGGTAAACATCGTTTTTTTTAAGATATTTTTATTGATAGGAGAGACATTTACAAACGAACAAGAGGCACAATTTCTTCATTTTATGTGTAAAGAAAAAAAGTGGATAGAGCTCTATATTATTTTTCGAAGATATTTTTATTGATTTCGATGTATCCTATATAACTTTTTAACAAGCGATTTTTTATAGTTAAAATCAAAATTGCACAAAACGATGTAGTCAAATTGGCATTTGGATAATGACCAATTATAACCATTATACGCTCCCAAAATTCTAGAATTCAAAACATAACAATCCAAAGCATTTAATCAAAAACTTACATCTTAACCATAACCATGTATTTAAAACTAACTTACAAGTGGGTTTTGATTGTTGGGTATTACAAAACCATGTACACATGTTGTTAATCCATACTATAATGACCATGGGTTGAGGAGAGTTCAAGGGGCGGCGTCATCATTTGACCACGTCCTTCTTTAACTTGATAATACCGGCGTCAAAGGGGTGGAGCGCCAAGGCATTGGCGGCAGGCGCGTCTCAACATTCGTGGAGACCTAAAACGAACTAAAATGTTGAGACATTGTTCAAAAATCTATTTGATGTAAACCCTCCTCCTTTTCATGGGCTTGGGACCAGCAACAATAAACTAATAAGTTTATAGCTGGCGTAGAAAATTTTGTTTCTTTAACATTTTAGATTATTGTATTTGACATTATAAAAATTTAACCATAAATAATCTAAGATTCTAACCATCGGTCGTTGTTAGCTTTTATCCTTATTTTTATTTTTTTTTACTATGGCTACCATAATACAAGGATAAATCATTAATGATATGGGTCTCACTTTTAATTTGTGACTCATTAACAAGTTCTTAATAGAAAAAAGCCTAGTTTTAAAAGATATAGTACATAACTCATATAAAATTTAAGACCTATAAATAGTGGAAGTCCAAAGTCATTGCCTTATTTGGCTGGCCCATGGGTCGGGCCTGATTGGAGTGGAGGTGAGAACCCTTGCAAAGTGCAAACCAATTAATCACATATTTTCTTTTCTTTTTTCTCTTTTTTTCTTTTTTTTTAATTAATGTTCAGTTAAAACCTATTTGAAAGCTTAGTTAGTTAATATCCTTTTGCATACATAAGTATTTGTGCATGACTTGCATAACAATTCATCATATGAACGATGTTCATTGTCACTACATTAGCATCTGTCGCATATGTGATGGGATTCGTATGATCCATTTAAACACTCTTTAAGAATTATGAACCACATGGTTCCTATTTCAACAACTTATCCCTTAAATCACTCAAACTTGTGTAGTTAATTTGGTTGACCAAAATTCTTAGTTCTACCAATTCAAGCTCATTAAAGATATATTTGACATGTTGGAACCAAGCTTTATCAATTAAACTCATTAACACACTACTTTATCAATTAAAACTCATTATTTACCTAAAACACTTCGAAGACCATTATTCTAAACCTTTTAACTTGTATTTTCATTTAAGCATGTTTAAGTGGTTTTTATGACAAGCTCTTTGCCATGGTTGGTGATTATAACACTTTTATGCTAAAAGTTCTAATATGGGTCGAGTTTGGTCATAACAGTCAATAATATACAAAATCCTAACTCAAATCCAATACACTAATTCTAGTAGATTATATACATCATTTGTGATGTTTTCAAATCAATAAAGACCAAATATAGTGAAATTACCATAATTTTGTGTTTAGGTCAATGTTCATCAAAGCCCCAAATATTATCTCTTTGACTTTTAACTTGTAAGGCCGTAAGGTATAGATGCCATTATGCATATGAAAATGCTGATGTGTCATATGGTGCCGACGGTGAACACCACACCACTCAAATTGGCACCGCCATCCGTGGAGTTTAAGAGGTGAAAATGCCGAAATTTCTGTCACTCTATTTGAGAAGTTACAAATGAGATATTAAATATTTATACAAATTCATACCTACCATTGTTGACCATTTAAGACAAAAAAATAAAGGTTTTTTTTATTATATAATCTATCCGTTGTCAAACGGTTAGTTTGTTTTCCATTTTTTAATAAATTATAATTATAAAACTTACCAAACCATATAAATAAACTCTTTTCTCTCTTTTTTTCATATCAAAAACTTACAAATCTCATTCAACTGAGATGGATTTTTCATCCGATGATGAGTCGAGTTCGTTCGTTCCGCTTTTTATCCACACAATCGTATCATGCTGAAGCCGCTACCGTAACCGGTGAAGCGGGTCACGAGCGCCTACTAGCTGATTACCTTGACAACAATCCGGTATATGATGAAAAAATGTTTAAGAGACGTTTTCGTTTGATCAAAGAGTTATTCAAAAAGATAGCTAATGATTTAGAAGCGTACCACTCGTTTTTTAGACAATCGATGGATGCGAGAGGTCGTCGAGGTCTTACAACCTACCAAAAATGCACTGCTGCACTACGTCAAATGGGGTACGGGACAACGTCCGACGCTTGGGACGAATATTTGAGAATGTCCGAGAGAACAACACTAGAAAGCATGTGCAAATTTTGTAAGTGTGCCATCGAGATTTATGGGAACAAATATCTTAGAAAACCCAATTTGAATGACATTCAACAATTATACGAAGCACATGAATCTAAACACGGTTTCCCGGGAATGCTTGGTAGCTTGGATTGTATGCAATGGGCGTGGTTTAATTATCGAACTGCTTGGAGAGGTCAGTACATGAGAGGTGATCATCGTCATCCAACATGGCTTTGGAAGCAGTAGCTTCATAAGATCTGTGGATATGGCATGCGTTTTTTTGGTGTTGTCGATTGTAATAACGACTTAACTGTTTTGGAACAGTCACCATTATTCAATGACATTGAAAGCGGGGTAGCACCTGATTCTTCTTTTGAGATTGACGGGGTAGAATATAAATACAGTTATTATCTTGTTGATGGTATTTACCATGATTATGTCGTGTTTGTAGACTCGTATTCAAATCCAATTGGTGAAAAACGTAAGGTATTCGCAAAAGCTCAAGAGGCATTGGGAAAGGATATTGAGAAAACATTTGGTGTGCTTACAAAAATGGCATAGAATATCTAACCCGGCACGAGCTTGGGAACCAAAAAGGCTAACAACTGTAATGTATGCGTGTATTATATATATTACACAATATGATGATAAAAGAAAAAGGCAAGGCAATTTGTACGTACATTGAAATGGATAATCAACAACAAGAAGCTAGCGATGAACAAAGAATAATAAACTATCAAGAAATCCGTGACGTGGAAACACATCATAACCTTAAGTCGGATTTAGTTGATCATATTTACGACCTACCTATGAATTAGTTTTATTTATATTAAGTTTAATGGATGTAATTTTAGTTTCGTTATATTCAATTTTTAATTAATGGATTTAATTTGGTTTTAACCCCCAACCACCTAACGGCTCATCACATTTAATTTGTTTTCAACCGTTGTGTGTACAACGGATAAATTCAAATCCTTCCACTGTCTATAAACTTAATTTTTCAAACAAATTACCTTCAATCACTCCACTGTCTATAAACTTAAATCCTTTCTCAAACGAATACCTTCAATGAATCTAAACAACTCACAACACCCGTTTGGAAATGACGTTTATCAACTGTCATTTGAGTAGCCTATTTGGCTTCAAGTTCCGCCATTTGAATGGACGCAACAACAACGAGCATCCAGAGTAACACCGATGTTCGGTGCAAGCGAGTTTCCCGATTATCAACCGATGCCCGAATCTCAACCGATACCCGAATCTCAACCGATACCCGACTCTCGACTGATACCCGAAACTCACCCTACACCCGACACTCAACCGATACCCGAATTCAACCATCTAAAGTTACTAAAGGAAAAACCACCAAAAAAAAGATGCACCTGAAGGATCCGGCCAGGCCGCGAGTCAACTGGAATACCGCGGAAGAAGAAGCGTTGGCAAAAGCGTGGGTCAACGTTTCGGAGGACGCGGTAAGTTTATTTTATCTTTATTAATAATTTTTTAAATCTTAATAAAGCATAAACAAACGTTGTTTGTGTAGGTTATCGGTAACTCGCGGAAACGGCCCGCTTTTTACAAAGTGGCATGAATTGAGTAAACGGTTTTATGAAATTCAAAACCGTGAAGTATATCGATCTGTTCATCAAATCAACACGAAGTGGCATGAATTGAGTAAACGAGCCGCACAGTTTACGATAACTACAAAAACCTTCGCAAGAACCCCAAAAGTGGTTGGACCGATGACAACATTATGTCGAAAGCATAAAAGAAATACTCATGCATTGAAGGAGCAAATTTTATCACTTTTCGTTTTGGCTCGTTGTAAAGGATAAACCGAAATGGAAAGCGGTGCCCAACGTGGCTGAGTATATTAATGGTGGTGGTGTTATTGGTGGTTCGAAACGCACAACGACATCCGAATACAACAATTTCGTCTCTATCGATTACGACGCTCATTGTCAACAAGATCTCAACATGGATGATGTTAATGACATCCGAGAAATAAATGAGCCTATCCGCCCTCCCGGGTGAGACAAAAGCAAACGAGCAGCCGGAAGCTCGTCATCGAATTTTATATCGGATAGATTGGAATCTTTGTCAAACAAGTTAGATGCATTTATCACCAACTATACAGAAATTGAGGAGCGGAAACTCAAAATGAAAGAAAAAATGATGGAGGAGTTGAGGAAGCGGGAAGAGGCGGCGGGAATGGGAGAGGACTTTTGATGTATATAAAAATATACATCATTTTAGCATAAAAAAATATCTAAAAACTTCAACTTCTATCGTATAATATAGTTCAAATAATTACTTATTATGTTAAAATGTATTTTCAGGTGAAGCCAAGCCCCAAACAAAAAAACGAATGAAAAGACAAAGAAAAATTAAATATAACCAAAGAAAACGGCAGAACATGGGGCTGTGCTTCAGAGAATGTGGGGCTGTGCTTCTGAGAACACGGGGCCGTGCTTCAGGGAACACGGGGCTGTGCTCACCTTTCAGAAAAGATAAAAATCTACAAGAAAAAAAACAAAATAGTGAACAGCTGGACACGGGGCCGTGCTTCAGAGGACACGGGGTCGTGGTCACCTTTCAGAAATGATAAAAATAGACACCAAAAACACGGGGCCATGCCTCAGGAAGCACGCCCCCGTGCTGAGTCACAATGTACGATCTGACAGAGCATTTAATTCGACTGGACATGTGGACACGGGGTCGTGCCTCATGGATCATGAGGTCGTGCCTGAGTTCCCAGACAGCCTATAAATAGTGGAACATGTTGCACTCATTCGGAGTGCTTGAAGAAAACTTATATACGGGTTTCTCTTATAAAAACACTCACTTTACACTCATATTGAAGGTTTTGTGGACAGTTTGAAGGCTTGGAGGTTATCATCACCCTCATCCATCATCATCATCATCATCATCATCCATCACTATTGAAGAAGAAAGATTTATCCACATTTGGTTAGATTGTTCTAGTTTGATCATGTGTTTGTTATCTTCATCTCTTTTAATGTTCATAACCATGCTCATTATGAGCTAAACTACATTTACCATCTAATTTCTATGAAGAAGCTTTGTTTTACTTGATGATTATGTTGAACATGTGATTTAGGTTGGTAAAGTAGATGGTTATTTTGCAATTATCCTTTGATGAAAAATGTTTTATCACTTTAACTCAATATATCAAAGTTGATGATTAACAATCATTCATGATTCACTCATGTTGTTGGAGACTATAAATGGTAAAAAGAATACATTGATACTAGATAAAGATACCAATGCAAGGCCCTCAGAAATTAGCCATTGCCTTTCTTCTTCAGCCTTCTTGGCCCGCTCCTCCACCTCTTTATACCCATCCACAAGCCGCACATTATCATCTTGCAGGGTCTTGGCTCGTTCTTCCAGCTTGCTATGACCCTCCACAAGTGAAGCATATGCAGCCTTCAGGTCCTCCTCCCGTTTATCCATCTCTTCTTCCTTCTCCTTCAGCAGCCTAGCCTCTTCCCCATAGGTTTGGATCAAGTTACCTTGGTTGGTAACTTGAGTCTCCAATGTAGTGTTAGCTTCAAGGGCTTTGTCTAGGTCGGCCTTCTTGTGTTTTGTTTCTTCCCGGGTAGACATAAGGAGGGCATTTAGTTTTTTACACGCCTCCTCCCATTGGCGGGCAGCGGTGGCTTGTCTGTCCTTCTCTGCCTTAAGAGCAATTTCCGCATCTTTGAGCTTCCACTGAGTAGTGTTGGCTTTTAGACGCTGCTCCTCAGCATTCTTATTTGCTTCCTCAGTCGCCCGGGACAAGTCGCCCCATTTCTTCCCCATGTATTGCCATTCTCGCAAAATTTCTTGCCCATTGGCTACAATGTTCGCCAAGACAAGGTTGAAAATTCGAGAGAGATCCTAGCTGGGGCGGCCGCGTTGGAAGGCACGCTAAGCAGTGGGATTCCGCGACTCAAATATTCAACATAGGCATCTTGATTTGTGAACCACGGTCCTTGCGTTAACGTCCAGTGCGGGATGTACAATGTCACAACCCAAACCACGTCCTAGGTGTATGACACATATGATGGTACCACAATTGTAATTAAATCAGAGTTACGTTTTAATAGCGGAACACTTTAAAACTTGTGGATTTAAAATGTAATATTTACATACAAAAGACGGGATTTTAAAAGTTCCTGTATATAGTTTGAAAGATTACTTGTTTAAGTTTTACAAAACAAACCACCATTTACATTATATTATATTTAACAAAAATATCCGAGCCATCGGATTCTTGCACTTCGTCATTCCAAATGTTAACCTTTATCACCTGCAAAATGTAAGAAAATACGTCAGCAACGAATGCTGGTGAATATGCTGACGCTAAAAATATTTTCTTTACTTAATCACCCCTCGAGACTACGTAGGTCTCGACCCAACGTGGCTTAGGAATAATCAAGTTAAAACAACACAATTCATAAACTCAAGTCTCTATAATCGGTTCCCCCAGCAAATACCGTAACGTTCGACTAGTTGAGTGCTATACGTATACAAAAGGTCATACTCCCCAGCAGCGAGCGTAATTGTGACCAGGTGTGATGTGCCCACCATATATGTAAGGATCCAAACAAACGTACACGATAGCCTGAGGCCAGTATTTATACTCTTGTTTATAAATGTTTTAGAGACACTTAGTTTCATGTAAAGTTTTTCATGCAATACGTTTGACTCGTTAGAAAACAAGTTTGTAAAAGTCGGGGCGTATTCACCTTTTGATTTGGATCGGCTTCAAACACCGTCCGAGGGTCTTTCCCGTTGCCATCTCGCACCTATAGTACGAGTATAACCAATTGTTAGTCGGATATACAATCCGGCTTAAGACCTTTAGTCTTATTTTATAAACTTTACCTAGATAAACCTTTAGTTCAAAATCTCTTTTACTTTAAAACCTTTAGTTTTAAAAGTAATTTATAAACCTTTAGTTTATTTATAAAACCCTACGTTTATTCTTCTCTAAGAAACGTATTCTTTTATTTTATTATTTAAGAATAGTTATTTATTCCTTAAATAATATTTATAACAAAGATTATATATATATACTTACACACGTATATACATATTTCTAAATGCTCATAATCTATCTTTTATTATTTCTTTGTTATGTTTTCTTTTCTTTTATCGAGGTATCGAGTATAACCTCGACTTAAGGTTTAAGTCTTATAATATTTTATTATTATTTTATTCGGGTATTATGCCTACCTTTTCTCGGCTTATAAACCCTAAATACTTGAGCAGCACTTCAGCAACGTTTCTCCTTCTTTATCTTCTTGTTCAACCCTTCTTCTCGTTTATGCTTGCCAAACGATTAATACCAACACTTTCACCTCTCGTTGACACGTTTTCCAATACTAATCACCATGTTGTCGGGAACAGCAAACTCCTTCTTGGTTGGTACGTCGGTGGAAGATAGCACGAACTTCGAGGAATCGATGACACGGAAAACGATGGATCAGGACACGCTTCTCGAGGTGGATCGAGGTTCGGGTTTATATATCTTAGAGAGATGTTTAGAGAGAGAGAGAGAGGGATACTGATTTTGGTGTGGGAAATGAAGATCCCGGATTTGCTATTTATAGGCAAGATTCGGGAACCCGTCGCGGTACGCGACGACCTCCTTGGTACCCGCCGCGTATTGCGACGTAGCCCAGGCCAGTCACCATATAGGTCTGCCACGTGTCGCCACGTGGCAGACGGTGTGCCACGTGTTGACACGTGGCGGACAACGTGCCACGTGTGGACACGTGGCAGATCTTGTGCCAGAGGTGTCAGACCACGTCATCGCGATACACGATAACGTTGGTTCAACAGCGATCGCGTATCGCTGTTGACTCCTTCTAGAACCCTTTGACCAAACCCGTCGCGATACGCGATGGGTTGTCCTTTGTCCCGTCGAATATCGCGATAGGACAAGAAAACAGAATTTTCATTTTTAACCTTGGAGTTTGGAATTTGGCAGAATTGTTCCCTTGACTTTGGAAGTTTGATATTTTTGGCTCTAAATTTCCGTGATGTTACATCCTCCCCACCTTGAAATACATCTCGTCCTCGAGATTGCTTTACGTGAATAAGTGGGGGTATTTATTCTTCATTTCAGATTCGAGTTCCCATGTATACTCGGGCCCTCTTCGTGAGTCCCATGTTACCTTTACAATTTTTAATGTTCGTCTTTTTTAATTTCTTAGTTTTCGAATCTTTAATTTGAATTGGACATTTTACGAATTTTATGTTTTCATTTATTTCGACGTCTTTTAATGGCATAGCTAAAGATTCATCGGTTAAACATTTACGCAGATTTGAAACATGGAACACATCATGTATTCCTTGCATTTCCTCGGGCAGTCGCAAACGATATGCAACAGTACCAATTTATTCCAGTATCTCGAAGGGTCCAATGAATCGAGGACTTAACTTTCCTTTTTGCCGAAGCGAACTACGCCTTTCCATGGCTTACGACGGGTATCGGCGTAACTCTTTTGGCGATCACGTGCCGTCTTAAGTCGTTCTCGGATTTGGAGAATCTTGTCGGTGGTTTCTTGGACTATTTCGGGTCCATACAATTGATTATCTCCGGTTTCAGACCAACACACAGGCATTCTACATTTTCGACCATATAATGCCTCGAATGGTGCGACTTGAATACTTGTGTGATAACTATTGTTATACGAGAACTCCATTAGGGGTAGGCGGTCGTCCCAACTTCCACCTAAGTCAATCACACAAGCTCGGAGCATGTCTTCCAACGTTTGAATTGTCCTTTCGCTTTGCCCATCAGTTTGTGGATGATAGGCAGTGCTAAGGTTTAGCTTGGTGCCTAAGGGTTGTTGGAAGCTTTTCCGGAAATGAGACGTGAAACGACTGTCTTTATCATATATTATAGAAAACGGTACTCCATGCAAAGCAACAATGTTGTTCACATAAATACGCGCTAATCTATCCATAGAGTATGACTCATTGATAGGTATAAAGTGTGCGAATTTTGTTAATCGATCCAAAATAACCCATATGGAATTATGTTGTCGAGTCGTTTTTGGGAGTTTGGTGATGAAATCCATAGTGATTAACTCCCATTTTCATACGGGAAGTTCAGGTAGCTGGAGCAATCCCGAAGGCTTTTGGTGTTCAGCCTTGACTTTTAAACAAGTTAAGCATTTCGTCACATGCGAAGCAATGTCCTTTTTCATCCCATTCCACCGGTAGTTTGGTCTAAGATTTTGGTACATTTTATCACTACCGGGGTGCATCATGTACTTGGACTTATGAGTTTCATTCATTATCTTTTCACGCAAGTACCCAACGATTGGTACCCAAATCCGGTTTTCCAGTCTAAGGATACAATCGTCACCTTTGACTAGCGAGTCAATGGTGTCGTTACATTTTTCGTCAGAGATTTGGTTTTCATTTATCGCTTGAGTTTGGGCAGATTTGATTTGTTCGAAAAGATCAACTTGAAATTCTAGCCTTAACGCTCGAACTCTTTTTGGCTTTTCATGCTCTTTATGACTCAAGGCGTCAGCCATAACGTTGGCTTTGCCTTCATGATATACGATCTCGCAGTCATAGTCGTTGAGAGTTTCCATCCAGCGTCGTTGGCGCATGTTAAGCTCTTTTTGATCAAAGATGTGCTTCTAGCTTTAATGATCAGTGTACACGATAAATCTTACTCCATAGAGATAGTGCCTCCATATCTTTAGTGCAAAGATTATGGCGCATAACTCTAGATCGTGAGTTGTATAGTTCTTTTCGTGCACCTTGAGTTGACGAGAGGCGTAAACGATTACTTTCTTTCGTTGCATTAGTACACATCCTAAGCCAGAATGAGATGCATCACTAAAGACAACAAAATCTTCAGTACCTTCTGGCAAGGCCAGTATAGGTGCTTGGGTAAGCTTTTGTTTGAGTATATCGAATGCCTCTTGTTGTTTCGTTCCCCATTCATACTTGATATTTTTACGAGTCAAAGAAGTTAGGGGGACAACAATTCGGGAGAAGTTTTCAATGAACCTACGGCAATAGCCGGCCAATCCTAAGAAACTTCGAATCTCGGCTGGCGATTTTGGGATCTCCCACTTAGAGATAGCTTCAATCTTAGGGGGATCGACTTGAATACCGTTGACGTTGATGATGTGACCAAAAATTGCACCTCGTGCAACCAGAACTCACATTTTGAGAACTTGGCCTACAACTTCTAAGGATGGACTTCGTGATCATCCTTAGACTTAGAATAAATAAGTATATCGTCAATGAATATGATAACAAATTAATCCAAGTAAGGCTTGCAGATACGATTCATCATGTCCATGAACGCGGCTAGCGTATTAGTAAGTCCGAATAGCATAACGGTGAACTTATAATGGACATACCTTGTTCGGAAAACAGTTTTCTAGATATCATCGGATTGGACTTTGAGTTGATGGTAACCGGATCGAAGATCGATTTTGGAAAAGAAACTAGCACCTTGAAGTTGGTCAAAAAGATCATCGATTCGAGGGAGCGGATAACGATTCTTGATTGTGACTTTGTTTAACGCATGATAATTGATACACATAGGCATAGATCCATCCTTCTTTTTGATGAAAAGTATCGGCACTGCCCATGGTGATGAACTTGGTCGAATAAAGCCTTTCTCGAGAAGCTCGTTGAGTTTTTATTTAGTTCTTTCATCTCAGTCGGCGCTAAGCGATATGGATCTTTGGCGATCGGAGCAGTACCAGGAATAAGATCGATCATAAACTCTACTTCACGAACGGGAGGAATTCCAGGAAAGACATCAGAAAATCGGAAACGATAGTAACGTCTTTGATTTCTTTTGGTTTGGATTCTTCAGTGACGTAGGCCATGAATGCTAAGCATCCTTGATTCAAACATTTGTTAGCCCTAATCATGGAAATTATGCTAACTTGGCCAGCGTCTTTGTCCCCTTCAATTCGAATGGTTCGTTTATCAGGGGCTTGAAGTTCAACGGTTTTGCTATTGCAAATGATACGAGCATGATTTTTGGACAACCAGTCCATACCAAGTACAATATCAAAACCTGCAGGAGTCATTGGTAAGAGTTGAATAGGCAGAATATAACTAGGTAAGAGAATTTTTCCATTTTCAAGGGCTTCGGAGATTTTAACTATTTCGCCACTAGTAGTCTCGACGCTTAGAGTTTTATTTAACTTTGTTAAATGTTCGTTTAATAGACTACAAAAACTATAATCTATAAAACTTAAATTGGCACCTGAATCAAACAAAACTCTAGCATAGTTGTCGTTGATTAGAAACATACTGGTGATGGTTTCCGGCATGTCAGCGGCCTTTTTCATGTCGAGCACGAAGACTCTTGTGTTTCCTTTCTTGTTCTGGCCACTTCCACCCGCACCACCAGTCGCGGGTTTGTTCTTCGAGCACTCAAAACTTAGATGCCCCATCTCTTTGCCATTATAACACATCATCTTTTTCTTCCAACAGTCAGCAGCAGCATGGCCCGGTCTTTGGCATGATTCACAAACGGTTGACGAAACATGTCGGCATTGCCCTCGGTGGCGCTTTCGGCAGACCTTACAAAATGGGGCGCTTGAGTTGAACCCAGATCGATTTTGATTTTCACCCTTGCCTTTTAAGTGGGTGTTTCCACCAGTTCTCCCTTGATTATCGGCTGTTGTTATCTTCTTGTCTTCTTCATTGTTGCGGACCAGACCGCTCATCAAATAACCAGCCAACTCCATCGCGGAATCAGCGGTTTGAGGTAAATGAGACCTCACCATGTTGCGGATTTCCCGCGGCAATCCCCATATATATCTTGTGACTTTGCTAGACTCAGGATTAACCAGCTGGGGAACAAGGCGACAGTACTCATGGAACTTTGTGTTGTACTCTCGGAGGTTTGTCCCAATGACCTTATGGTTAAGAAACTTAGTTTGAATTTGGTCGGTTTCGTGCATCGGACAAAATTTTTCCAACAACATCGCTTTGAATTCTTCCCACGAAAGGTTATATAGAACTTGACATCCCTTGCTCATTATTAGCGTGTTCCACCATTCAACGCCTCTCATATGAACATCTGAGCGGAGTATTGTATCATTTATTGACTCGAACACTTGCTTATTATGACTATTGATTCCATCTCCTCGAGCCATGTAACAGTCGTGATAGCTCCCTTATCTCCATAAAATTCCTTTGGCCCGAAATACTTGAAATCCTTGAAAGAACAACCTCCAATGTTCAAATTTTTGAACTCTTTACGAATACCTCCATCGGCATTTTACTCGTGAACACTTTCCTCGACATGGGATAGTTTCGGGCGAGACTTAACGGATTTACGTGAAAGATCAACAGATTGAGAATGTTTGGAATGTTTAGATTGGGATCTAGCCATAGATTCTTCCCTAACCGCATCCTTTATCATTCTTTGTATTTGACTCATATATTTATCAGGGATGGGTTCATCTTGATTGTTTTCAGGGTTTTCCCTTTTTGTTTTCTTATTTCTTCTTCTTTTCGAACATTCTCTATGTCGTTACTTTGTTGAGACATTTGTTCTTTTTCACGTTTTCTGTAACTGAAATTTTAACAAATTTTCTCTTATTAAACATACATTTTATTTATTTAACATACGTATATATCATATAAGATATATTCATGGATTATTACATCACACTCATATATATACATCCATAATTGATGTATATATATTTATTCTTATCCTTACATTTACATATCACATAACACAACAAGATTACATTAACACACACACACTTCTCTCAACTTGTTCTTCTTTAACATTTCATGAACTTCTTCACCACTTTGGTTAGTTTGTTACATTTGCGAAGAAGTGTCTCTCCTATTTTCTTCTTTTTCTTTCCATCTTTAGCTATTTTCTTTCAAAGGTCATCCGTTTCATGTAGGGCTCGATCTAGATGCTCCTCCTGTGACTGAGGGATATCGTTAGGATATACGTAGCGGGGTGGTGGATCATAGTACCCCATAATTACAACGTAGAAATGGTTCTTCGGGTCCGAATATGGTGATGCAGTCACGTCGGATTGATAATTGAAGAAAGCTTCGACAACCTCGTTCTGCTCCCGGATTTCATTCGCTTGATCGTCAATCGATGGGATCTCACCTTGATACGGTGGGAAGCTTGATGATGCTTTGCCTTTGAGCTCTTGATGAAATTGCATGTAGGGGTCAACAGAACCATAACTTGGGGTTTGATGAGAGAATGGTTCTTCAATCGATGTCATCACTTCATTCGGATTGTCAGGGTATTCCTCATCTTGGTCTTCTTCAGTCTCCTCCTCTTCTTCCGGAACTTCTTCCTCCGGGTCCTCTTCTTCCAATATTTGGGCAGTCTCCTTTGACATTGCAGGCATGCGGAAATTTTTGTACGGCATCATCACCCTCATTTTAGGCTTGCGAGATGGCCGTCTTTGTTAAGGTGGGAGTTGGCAGAATCCATGGTAGAAGTTCTGGTATGCCACCTTCGCTGATCTGAGTGGCATTGCATCCGGTTGGATGAGGGAGATCTTGGTTCCTCTTTGATCGGTCGGTCGGAAAGGAAAGCGTATGAAGGGTGAGGATTTTGTGGTAGGTAGCTCGGAACACCAGATGGGTAGTATGGCGGGACTTCGGATGGCTGATAGGTAGGAACCTCAGAAGGATGATATGTTGGTACTTCGGATGGTTGGTACAATGGGTAAACTTGACGGGTGGTAGCTCGAATGCCTTGGTGCTTGGTATACTTGATTTGGAGTGTTATCTAGATGGTAGATTGGACTTTGGTTAGTACCCGGGGTATTGATCATGTTCCACGTCATAATTGAAGAATGCTTCGTAATAATCTTTAATCATGATATCTTTTGGAATTTTGTAGTATTTTCCTGCTCTTTTCGCTTCACGATCATAATACTTAATTAATTTCTCGAAAGATATCTAATTAGGTGGTTTAGAATGAGGAGAGGGAAAGAAAGGGTTACCAGCCAATCTTATCCATATTCAAATAAACAAGTAAAATATTTTTCCTATATTTGGATCGAAGCTTGGGGTATTATCTTTTAATACCCAATTCGCTAAGATCGATGGCTCTGATACCAACACTTGTCACTCCCCAAACCACGGCCTAGGTGTATGACCCATATGTTGGTACCACAATTGTAATTAAATCAGAGTTACGTTTTAATAACGGAAAACTTTAAAACTTGTGGATTTAAAGTGTAATATTTACATACAAAAGACGGGATTTTAAAAGTTCATGTATATATTTTGAAAGATTACTTGTGTAAGTTTTACAAAACAAACCACCATTTACATTATATTATATTTAACAAAAATATCTAAGCCATCGGATTCTTGCACTTCGTCATTCCAAGTGCTAACCTTGATCACCTACAAAATGTAAGAAAATACGTCAGCAACGAATGCTGGTGAATATGCTGACGCTAAAAATATTTTCTTTACTTAATCACCCCTTTAGACTACGTAGGTTTCGGCCCAACGTGGCTTAGGAATAATCAAGTAAAAACAATACAATTCATAAACTCAAGTCTCTATACTCGGTTCCCCCAGCAAACACCGCAACGTTCGACTAGTTGAGTGCCTATACGTATACACAAGGTCATACTCCCCAGCGGCGAGCGTAATTGTGACCAGGTGTGATGTGCCCACCACATATGTAAGGATCCAAACAAACATACACGATAGGCTGAGGCCAGTATTTATACTCTTGTTTATAAATGTTTTAGAGACACTTAGTCTCATGTAAAGTTTTTCATGTAACTCGTTTGAAAACAAGTTTGTAAAAGTTGGGGCGTATTCACCTTTTGATTTGGATCGGCTTCAAACACCGTCCGAGGGTCTTTCCCGTTGCTATCTCGCACCTATAGTACGAGTATAACCAATTGTTAGTCGAATATACAATCCGGCTTAAGACCTTTAGTCTTATTTATAAACTTTACCTCGATGAACCTTTAGTTCAAAATCTATTTTACTTGAAAACATTTAGTTTATTTATAAAACCCTACGTTTCTTCTTCTCTAAGAAACGTATTCTTTTCTTTTATTATTTAAGAATAGTTATTTATTCCTTAAATAATATTTATAACAAAGATTATATATATATATATATATATATACTTACACACATATGTACATATTTCTAAATGCTCATAATCCATCTTTTATTATTTCTGTGTTATGTTTTCTTTTCTTTGAACGATGTATCGAGTATAACCTCGACTTAAGGTTTAAGCCTTATAATATTTTATTATTATTTTATTCGGGTATTATGCCTACCTTTTCTCGGCATATAAACCCTAAATACTTGAGCAGCACTTCAGCAATGTTTCTCCTTCTTTATCTTCTTGTTCAACCCTTCTTCTCGTTTATGCTCGCCAAACGATTAATACCAACACTTTCACCTCTCGTTGACACGCTTTCCAATACTAATCACCATGTTCTCGGGGAATATAAAACTCCTTCTTGGTTGGTACGTCGGTGGAAAATAGCCCGAACTTCGAGGAATCGATGACACGGAAAACGATGGATCGGGACACGTTTTTCGAGGTGGATCGAGGGTCGGGTTTATATATCTTAGAGAGATGTTTATAGAGAGAGGGACACTGATTTTGGTGTGGGAAATGAAGATCCCGGACTTGCTATTTATAGGCAAGATTCGGGAACCCGTCGCGGCACGCGACGACCTCCTTGGCACCCGTCGCATATCGCGACGTAGCCCAAGCCAGTCACCATATAGGTCTGCCAAGCATCACCACGTGGCAGATGGTGTGACACGTGGAAGACGGTGTGCCACGTGTTGACACGTGGCGGAAGACGTGTTACGTGTGGACACGTGGCATATCTTGTGCCAGAGGTGTCAGACCACGTCATCGCGATACGTGATGACGTTGGTTCAACAGCGATCGTGTATCGTTGTTGACTCCTTATAGAACCCTTTTACCAAGCCCGTCACGATACGTGATGGGCTTTTCCTTTGGCCCGTCGCGTATCGCGAGAGGACAAGAAAACATAATTTTCATTTTTAACCTTGGAGTTTGAAATTTGGCCGAATTGGTCCCTTGACTTTGGAAGTTTGATATTTTTTGCTCGAAATTTCCGTGATGTTACATACAAATGGTCATCCTCCCCCGGATTCGCCACCCCAGCTTTCGGACTAATAGGTTTCATGTTACGTCAATTCGAACTTGCTCGATCTGTTCATCCAACTCGAAATCTCGTAATCAGCACTGGAGTGTTGGGAGTGGGGAGCCTCCCCACTACCCACTTGACGCGGTGGTGAGGAAAATGAAAAATGGGGAGGAGACTATGGAGGAGAAAGTGGAGATTGGTGAGAGGATTCCCTCGTCTTCGGCTCCTCAGCATCTTTAACCGGCTCCTTCCCCTTGGAATCGGATGCATCATCGGATTTGATGACAGTGGGAGGAGGAGATGGAGGTTTCTTCCTGGATACACCTTGTTCAAGTGCATCAGCTGTTTCTATAAAGGACAAATATGAAAGTTAGGAGACAAAACACAAAAATAAGAAAAGAACTTTTATATAAACAAACTTACCGGCAGAAGCCTGCAGTAGCTCCTTCACGCGATCCACAAGGCGGACCTTCTGTTTCTTAAGGCCATGGGCCCGCTGCTTCTTCTTGGCCGGTCCCCCTTCGACATCAGCATGACCTTCGTCCGCGTCACTTGCCTTAGAGGAACGTTGCTTCCTTTTCCGCTCCAAATCTGCCAATGCACACATAATTGCCGAAGTTTCAGGCGTGTTATCGGAATAATATTCTTCTCGGGGTGACGATTCGTCACTTGAGAACAAAAGTGCAATCACCCCGTCCAAAGTTAAAGCATTTGATGGGCGCGGATTCAAGGGAAACACACCTATTTGGAATATCGCCTCGGAAACCATCGGCTTAGTGCGCACCTTGATGGGAAAGAGGAAGTGGTCTCTGATTTTGTCCAGGATGGGTAGGGCCTTGGCATCACGGTGCGCTTCTGCGGACATCCCACATTGTCTAGAAGGGCGTCAATCATTGACCCCTCGCCTACAAAAAAATGCAAGCATAATAAATAAACATTTCAGGCAAGAAATGAAGAAGAAGAAACACACTTATATTCATCCGCGTTCTGGAAGAATGGTTCCATATCTGGATATGGCCACAAGCGGCTCATACCCGCCCACACCAGGGCCTCTTTTGGGATGGCTCGCATCGGTGTCGGCTTCATCATCAGAGTCTTGAACCATTCCTGTCCTTCAAAGGAAGCAATGGTCATCTCTAGAAGCTTTTTGTTCGCCGGACGACGAACCATCGTAATCGGAACAACGTCCTCCCGTATTCAGAAGAACTTTGTCCTCCATTCGTATGCATTGCGAGGAGGCTCGGTGTCTATAACCCTCTTGGACACAGAGGCACAGTTGGACCACTCGCTGCGGCCATGCATCTTGTAAAAGACCGAGAATCAATCAACCTTGGGTACAATACCATTTGCCCTAATGACGAATTCGCATTAAGCCGAAGGGATGCACATGCAATAGATGTATCCCATGGCCACCAAGTACATTCCCTAGGAAATTGGTTATCGGAAACTGAAGATTCCTGTGGGAGAAGAAGTCGGCGTAGACGGCCATCTTGTTGGCCGGAGGTTTGCTGGCGATTGAGCCAGCAACCGGGAATTCGGGTTCCCACTCAGGAGTTATGTCGTAAGTTGTAATAAGTTTCTCGAAGTCAAATGGTTTCCAACTGACTTCGATAGTATCTATGTTTGGAGAAGAAGAGGCTTTCTTATAGTCGACCATTATGGAGGATGGAAGAGGAAAACAACGAGCAATTGTGAAATATGGAAAGAGGGAATCAGATATAAAGATAAAATTAAGAAGAAGATGAATGATTAAGGGCGATAAAAGATTCAAAGGGGATGTAACCGCCCTATTTATACCCACCGCAATTAATGCGATGGGAGTTTCGACAATGGAGAGAGAAAGAGAAGGTCCACTCAGATTACGCCACGTCACGCGAAAAAATCGAAAAAGCGAAAAAGGTGTAAGTATAGTACAGTTGATAGCCGGCATAGGCGTCACGTCAACTGTTTGGTTCATGCAATCTGTCACGTCGTTCTTTTTCATGGTTATCCTTACCAGACACAAAATATCTCCACCAAATATGAAAATTTAAAAAGTTCCCATAAAATATGTTAAGTCCAAAATTTCACCCGCATAAAAACTTCACGCGGAAGAAATAATGGACTGGGGTTACTTATGGAGGTAGGGTAGCAAAAAGACCCAAATACCCATAAAGACCATCCGCGGGTGAAAGAGGACTCCCTCAATAGTCACCCGCAGGACATATTAATCACCCGCATAACTTAAGTCAGAGGAAGAATGAGATAAGAATCCAAAGCCTATTTGTGGAGTAATCTAGATGTCCTCAGAGGTCATCTGCGGGGCATCATTTCCACCCGCAAAGGAGACTAGAGAGTGACGTCAGGGATACAGTTGTAATTTACTAACTTCCTTCTAGAAGATTTACAAGGATCTTTCTTTGGGAAGCACGAGACGTAACAACCAATGATAGAAGGACAGCTGGCAAGGTTGTTACAACCGTGCACATGGCCACTTAGCTCGTCCTATCATATGCGGACACGTGTCTAGGTTGTTACGAAAGCATCTTTTGGAAAAAGACAGCTAGACCAATCACATTATCTTACTCTTCGGCTATAAATACCTATTCACAAGGTATTCATTCACTCCCCAAGATCTACTATAAATACTCAAGTACTTTTATCTCCTTTAGAACGGTACTTATTCTCACGTCCATGGGTGGTTACGGGAAGACCCCCCCCTCTTGTCCTTCCCGTAACGAGCTCACGGTGGTTGTTTTGCAGGTTTACGTCATTGGACTTGGGAGGTTGTACTTGTATCGTTAATTTGGCCATTTCTTGACCCGTACCCTGTGGACTCATTGATCTAACCCTTTGGTGATTAGATCCATGTTTCTTCAAACCACATGTTATGATACGTGACCTTCAACCAAGTACTTGGGCCCTTTTGATTTGACTATATCACTTGGTGAAGAAACACAGATCCAAACCCGAATAGGCTAGATCAATATTTTCACCGGGTATGGATTATGAAATAGGAATTAGGTTAACAGAGATCTAGATCTAGCAATTTCGACGGCGATGACTTGCAAAACAGAACCACCGTGAGCTCGTTACGGTAAGGAAAAGAGTGGGGGTCTTTCCGTAACCACCATCCGGCGTGAGAATAAGTATAGTTCTTAAATAGAGAGATAGAGAGTACTTAAGCGATTGATGTAATACGTGGAGTGTGAATGAATACCTCATTGTGATGAGTTGGGTATTTATAGATGGTGGTCCTGGGAATATGATTGGTGCAGTTGTCATTTTCTAGAAGATGCTCCTTTTGCCTGAATGGACATGTGGCAGAGTCTGTAGGAATTGATAGCTAGCCTTATGCATAGTTATAACAAACTATCCAGCTGTCCTATTCTGATTGGCTGCACTGTCACGTGCTCTTTCAAGGAATATTTGAATTAGTCTTCTAGAAGGTTCTAGAAGGAAGTTGGTTACAACCGCTTTGCTGACGTCATCCTACCTTTGTTCCGCATTTGGGAGGTTTTCCGCATGTGAGGCAGGTTCTTTACCTTTTAAAGTAATTATTTTATTGTGTTCATTTGGTGTTTGTCCGCCGTATATTATGCGGGTATTGTGGACGACCCGCGGATATCTTCTGAGGAACTCTTGAACAATCCGCGAGTAGTTTACTACCCTACCTCTATAATGTGGGTACTGCGGATGACCCGCGGATGTCTTCTGAGAAAGTCTTGAACGATCCATAAGTATTTTTACTACCCTACCTCTATACTTGGGTAATTTGGTTCCTAAAGTGACTACAAGAGGGTGGGTAACTTACAACACATCTAATCATAATTTGATCTTGTCTTGCTTAATGTTAGTCGACATTAAGTTTGATGATTAAGAACAAGGCTTATTGTTATTATTCATTTTTCCCAATAGTTGGTCTGAATAGTGACTTCAGTTTGTAGTTTGTCTACTAATTACTTTTGATGGGGTTCGAAACCTATTTATGGGAGAAGCTATAAGACGCGAAAGTTCAGGTGGACATCAGTTAATATGTGGTCACATAAGGGAAAGGTAAGGGAAAGCAACAACTCAATGTGAGCAGACCTAAGAGTCTTTCTAAGACTTGGGAAAGAGGGTGGGGAGTTCTCTATTAATGTGTTAACATTAACACCTTGAATACCAAATCAAGTGGGGTCCATCCCAAAATACGCTAACCGGCTTTTTTCTTTTATTTAATATCTATTTAGCTAAGACTATCCGTTGTGGGGTTTCGTTGGCACTGGATTCATCATCTAATATTGTACCGCGTCGTGCTAACTTGACACTAACTAGGTTTAGGATAAAACTCATGCTGCTCACTTGACCTTGTTGTGAATAAAGCCTTGCTCGCAAGCCACTTTCCCAAACATTCCCCTCCGATTTGACCTTGTGTTGTTTGCGAATGACTTGGCAAAAAAGCATCGTTCGTGCCCCCGTTAACCTTACAACAACGTATAACTTTACTATTTTCTATTTACACGAAGTTGACTTGACGCTTTAAATGTATGTCTAGTTAACCCATCACGCATTAGTTTGTAAAAGAAAAATTGAAAAGTGCGGTTATTAAAATTTTAGCCTTGATTATTATCTTTTAGGCTTTTAGCAAATATCACAAGACACACATATCAAGAAGATAAAAGGCAGCATTGTGTCCACCCACCGATTTTATCGAAGTCCTTCTTCTCTCTTTATCATCTTCAACCTTTGAAGAACCCAAAAGGAGGAAAGATTTACATGCATACCAAATCTTTCCCCTTTTGACTTTTTGATCATGATCATCATATAATATAATCCACCTGTACTCAAATCAATTCATCAATCTCCATCTCTTTCCATTGTCAAATCTATTCATTCTCTACAGTACTTCCAGTTAACTTGCTAAAGGTAATTAAAACAAACCCCCTTTTATAATTTCAATTATGATCATATACTGTTCTTGTTTTGCTTTTTTTGGGTTTTAGTTGATTGCCTGATTGCCAATCAAAACTTTTTTTATATCTATTTATGTCAAATCCAACATTTGTTTATTGTTGTTACTTTGTTTTTTTGGTGTTCGGTGGATAACAATCTCCAAAATTGGCATATTCAAAAAAAACCTTAGGACTGGTAAATTGACTTTTGCTGTCAATTTATCGTTGCCGCCACCTCCTCTGCCACTAGCCGCCATCTTTGCTATTACAGTTTTGACCTTAACTAAATTAATACTTTTTAGACAGTTGTTTTGACAAGAATTAAATTGGTTCATTTATACAATAGTCGTATTGTCACGAACCAAATTGATAGTTTTTTTAAACAATCAATTTTGTAAAAAAAAAATATATATTTAAAAAAAAACCCATTTTGTAAAAAAAATAGTTAGTTTTTTTTACTCGAACAAAATTCATACTTTTAAAAACAGATAATTTGTAAGTAAAAATGAACGTTGCTCGGTTTTTAGAGATGGGGTCTCGGAAGTGGTCTCCGTCTCTTGGGTTAGAGGTAACATTTGCCTTGCCTGTTTCTCGACAGGCCTTGCTAGTAGCTTTTGTCAGGGGCGGACCTAGCATATATGTTTTGGTAGTACAAATTTTATATGTTTTGGTTAGTTTTCGTATTTCATTACCCCTGAAAATATATAACGTTACCCCTGTTTATTTAAAGCCCAACCAAATTAAAAGCCGAAACCAATTAAAGCCCAACCAAATTTAAGCACAAACTAAATAAAACCATTTCTTTGTTTTACCCTTATGCTTAAACGTTTGGTCTAGGCCGGACATCATCATTCAACAAAACAAAGTTTCATTTAGTCGTGGCTTACACCCCACATTGCCCTGACCCCTTTCAGTCATTCACTCATCGTCCACAGATTGAATTATATTTGTTCAATTTAGGTATTCTTCTGCTTCTAGTTAAAATTGTAATTGTTTATTTGTATATATAAATTGTTAATTTGGAATTGTTTATGGGCAATTAAATGATTTTTTTAACTGTTAACTTTTTTTGGTGTTTGTTGTCTATAGATATTGAACCCAAAACCTATCCCTCCAAACCTAGGTGTTTTAAAAGCTCTGCCTTTGGCAATGGAGCATACCCTCATTGGTAGCAATTGAATGATTGATTATGGTTTGTTGGATATTCAGATAATTAGGAACTTGAATGATGAAACAACAAAGTCTTATTAACAATAGTTTTAAATGAAAGTTACAAGAAAATGATAATATCGGTCCAAAGGCAAGTTAAAAAAAAACTATTGTATGAAATATTATTAAAAAAATCCGGTAAAAAAAAGTGGTTACATTGTAAGAAGTACGGTAAAAAAAAAGTTTAAACGTTACCCCTGAAATTATGGTCTAGATCCGCCACTGGCTTTTGTTATTTATTATAAGGCCATGGGGTATACTCTAACCTATACATAGGTTAAAGTGACATGGCACTTTAAAGATGGGTTAAACCACTCTCCACTTGTGTTAAGTGTGTTAAAAAGACCCATGAGTTATGCTTTTAACGGGTTAAAAGGAACAATATGTATTAATTATGTATTAATTACTAATTGATTTGCTATATTTTGTGTTAAATTGATTAAACCATTTCCTTTGAATGACATAGAGTGAAAGAAAAAAAAATGATGATGTGGAGCTTATGTGAAATTAAGATGGGTTAGAGTATACCCCATGGCCTAAGTAAAATTTTATTGGATATGTTTTTTGTTTGTAAAAAGCCCATTTTAACTAGAACCAAATTGATACTTTCTAAAAACAACCTGCGAAAATTTATTGGATATGTTTGTTGTTTGTAAAATAGCCCATTTTGACCAGTAACAAATTGATACTTTTTGAAAACAACTCGTTTGATTCAAACCCTATATGACCAGCTATCCGGCCACCTGAGCCGACCTCCTAGCTTTGTGAGGTTTATTTAGTAGCGTTCTTTTGTTACCCTTGCAAAACTGTTTGATTACCCTAATCCAAATGGATATGAGAAAATGTAATATCCCTAGGTGATTTTTTTAGTCTTTTAATTAAGGTTAATCTTTCTTTAAAGATTAGTAAGATCTGTTCTTATAAACGACAGGAAAAGATCATGTCTTCCTTTGCTACAGCCGAGCTTTGTGATGCACACGCATCCCACCTAGCAAACGGTGATCTCCGAGCTCTAGCGCCGGTGTTCAAGATCTACGGTCAATGCCGTGTGTTCTCTGGACCCGTAGTCACACTCAAGGTGTTTGAAGACAATGTGTTTGTTAGGGACCATCTTGAGACCAAAAGCGAAGGACGGGTTCTAGTGATCGATGGTGGAGGCAGCATGAGGTGTGCACTTGTGGGTGGCAATCTTGGTCAACTGGCTCAGAACAATGGGTGGGCCGGGATTGTGGTCAACGGTTGCATCCGGGATGTGGATGAGATCGAGGCATGTGATATTGGGGTTCGAGCATTGGCTTCGCACCCTCAGAAATCGAATAAGAGAGGTGTTGGTGAGAAGTATGTGCCGGTTCATGTCGGTGGAACCTTGATTCATGATGGTGAATGGTTGTATGCGGATAGTGATGGGATTCTTGTGTCAAGAAATGAGTTGTCTTTGTGAAATGGTTAGCCGTTTTGCGGTGATGAATTTATCAGTAGTATAGGAATTGGCAAGTGTTTAATAATTTGTTTTTAGTACTTTTATTAAAGATTCAATAAGATTTGATGATTTTGTTTTTAGCACTTTTAGGGTGCGGTTAAACGTATCCTTTTATATCATTTTTACTAAATATACACCCCTTAACTTATTAGATAAATTACTATTACATATTAATATTATTTATATACATATTAGTCCCTACAATATTTTTTTCACTTAATAATTCCACCACATATATTAAATTAAAAACTATCAAGTATTACTATATATTAATTTATTTTTTAGTATTAATATTATAAATATTTATAATATCTTTTTTTTATTTTAATAGTATATATATTTATAATATCCTTATTTTATCTCTTTATCTTTTACAAAATAAACCCGAAACTCGAAAACCTAAAACCCTAAACCCGAATCTTAAGCCCGAAACCCTAAACCTGAACCCTAGATCCGAACCCTATACCCGGAAACCTAAACTCTAAACCCGAACCCTAAATCCTAAACCCGAACCCAAAACCCTAAACTTGAAATCATAAAAAAAAGCAACTTGTAAAAAAAATATGAAATTCCTACTTTTGTGCTAATTTGGTAATTATATGATTTCAAGGGGTAATATGAAAGTTAGTTTTTCCGAAAGAGGGATATGATAAGCCACGGAGAATACATTTAGTCTTACCTTACTTTTATTACAGATTTAAGGATCACAAACAAAAATAGGGAGAGTTATTTAACTGAAAACTATGATTTTCACCATTTTAAAAGATTGTGTAGTGTATGCGCCTTAGTTTCTATTATTAACTAGTTTTTTTTAGTTTCTATTATTAACTAACTAGCTTTTTCTAACTAGCTTTTTTTTTTCCTCTGCGAAGTTGTTTTACATTATATCTTTCTAATATTTATATACTTTTGTATTTTAATTTTATTTATTATAAGTAAGTTAATAATATACTTTAGATTTGATGATAAAAAGATTTTACAAAGAAATAAAATGTTATAACCCGGTTTAAGAACTATATAGGTTTGGTGAGACTTATAACTCGTTTATTTTTTTTCTATAAAATTGTTTCTTAATTATAAAAAATATTTTTTTTAAATAAATCGGATATTAATTAGTAGTATATCCTTATTTTATAGGATGTTCATATCAAATATTTGATGAAATTATTTTTTAATTTAATTAGATGTTATAACTCGTTTAAGGGCGGACTATATATGGGTTTGGTGATACCCAACTCGTGAATTCAGGTCAAATGCATGAGAATTCTTTATATACAAATAAAACAATCTGGTGGCTTGAGAGAATACAGAGAGCAACCCGAGAGCTTTAAAGGTTTCGTATATATATTTAAGATTTGGCTAAGAATAAAACATGTAATTAGGCATAATTTAATAGTTTCAAGTAACGCCCTGCTTGTGGTGTGCGCATATAATGTATATATGTGTGAACCCTCGGGTGGACAAAAGTGAAATTGCACTAATATTGACGTTATTTTACTAATCTCGTGAAAATAACGTTAAAAGTGGCGGAAGGTTAATCAGGCATCATGTGGTGGTGTTGATAGCCGGAAGACAAAGGTACATGCACCGATCAACCAGTGTCCCGATGATTGAGTGTTATGTGCCTTATGTCCAAGGCTTGATGCAAAAGTACTATCGAGCCGGGGTCTCACCGGAAGCAGCCTCTCTATCCCTATGGGGTAGAGGTAAGGTTGTTTACATCTTACCCTTCTCAGACCCTGCCATAATTTTGCTATTGATGAGATATACTAAGTAAGATGATGATGATGATGATGATTAATAGCTTCAAGTATATATGTGTAAGTCAAATCAACATTGAGAACTATGATTCTAGTATGACATTTGAATTGATTAAAGTGTGGGATATCATTTGGTTGTATATGTGTTTGGCTAAATGTCATCACAATAGTTAGTTTTATACAATCGTGTTGTATATAATATGAAAAAGGGAGTTATTTAAAATATGCTTGGGTTATACAGACATTATGTTGGTTATTCATACACCAGGGTAGTCTATACGAGTTGTATAGGCTCTATACGACTCGTATAGGTGCATAGTCAAGTCATTTTCAAGCATAAGTGTCAGGTGTTATTCTTTTGTATCGTATAGCCCATATACGGCTCGTACATGGCTATATGACTCGTATAGAGTCTATTTGACTCGTATAGTTGTTTTTTTTTCAATTTTAAAATTACAAAATATTAAAAATAACACCCGAGTTGGTTACAAAATAAAAATATACATAACAATCTACGTACAACATGATCGTTTCGGGGGTAACGACTTTTTAGATGTGATAATGCAATAAGACATACAACTTTTGGTATTATCTTACAAAGCAATACACAAATCTTACATGGTTTGAGAAAGAATATCTGATGCATGGTCTATACGGGTCGTATACCACCTATACGAGTCGTATAGACCAGAAAAGTAATTAAAAATCTCTGGTCAAAGTACATGCTGACATGCTGTATATACGAGTCGTATAAACCCTATACGGCTCGTATAGGTCAGACGAGTTACGTAGCTATACGAGCTGAAAAATCTATACGGCTCGTATAGACTGCAAAAAGCTGCCACACTGACACGTTCGTACGCAGGTCAATAAGTTAGGGCTATACGACACGTATAGACTCTATACGAGTCATATAGCCTGATTCCCACATCAGGAGGCTGGTGTATGTATAGCATGATCCTTTAAAATAACATGGCACACTGTTATGAGCTATTTTTGTCATGTAGTCGTGTCGTATGTCATCATATAGTTACAACGTGACAACAAGTTTACAGTGAATTAATGAAAACTTGAAAAGCATTATTTGTCTTGACACGTATCTGCTTTGCGATATTAAGTACACATGTACATAGCCAGTTAGCCACGTGTTTGACATGTTTTGTTGAGCATGATGTGTCATGTAAATACTAATGGGCTTTCATGATCCAAGAATCTAGTTTTTCCAATGATAAGATAATGGCTAATTTAATGCATCCGGAGGTTTAAAAGTTTAAAACTAACTAAAATATTGTCTAAAACTAATGACTAAGAGACCTAAAACTAACTAAAATATTGTTTAAAATTAATTAAAATGTTGAGGCTTTTTCTTTTTTCTTTTTTTCATTTAATTTGTATAGCACTAAAGAGTATCCAAGAATTATAAAATTACTTTTAGTCTATTAGTGAGTTACTAATTCCAAAAAAACTCACTTTCAAAAACACAGGATGCATAAGTACATAACACATTTTAGATTGAGGCCTTATAAAAATTGAAGGTTTCAGCCTAATTTAGATGACCCAAGAGATTGCCCTTGACATGTCATTCGCCAATGTAACAGAGGATCAGATAATGTTTTGGTAGAGTTCAAAAAACTTTCATTTTCGAATATTCGATTGACTTTGCTTTTAACCTTTTATATAGTTCACTTTTGCTAGTGTATATGATTTAGAGACAATTGTATATTTTCTTTTCAAAATCATCTTTAAATGCCTGTTCGGACAATGGGCATTGATCCTTATTCCTTAATGTTATTTGTTGTGAACTAACCAAAAAATACATAACATTTAACACGTAGACAATGATTTTTAACTAACGCAACCTTTACTTATTGTGTTAGACTGTTAGGGGTAACTATATATAAATAAAAAAAGGAAAAAAAAGGTTTGATATGTTGTTAATGGGTCGATCACACTTAAATTCTATTAAAGCAGAGTTAGTGGGTTAACAAGGGGCAGAGGTCAAGGGGTTTTTTTTTTTGTGTGGTGGATTAACGGCTATTTTTTTGTGGGTTAACTAACATATTTTGGTTAAAAATGTGCTGACGTGGAGTGGGCGTAGTAGGAGTGTTAAGAAATATTTGTATTCGAAATATATGAATAATCGAATTCGAATTATTGAAAAATCTGAATTTTCGGATTTGGATAGTGATTTGAAAATTTTCGGATATTCGAATGATCCGAAATATTTTTTGATTAATAAATAATAAATATTATTATAAATTTGGTCAATTTCGGATATATTGTTTACACGAATTAATATTAAAAATAATTATTTTTTTTACCCAATTTGGATATCCGTTTGGATATCCAAAATTTCGGATATTAGTGATCAACTACCCAATTCATATATCCGGTTTTGAACACCACTAGACGTTAACCCTAACTGCCAACCTAATTATTTAGTTTAAGGCAATGATATGTGTAAGCTCGAATTATATATATTACAATTTTCAGATTTCTGTTTTCTCACACTGTTACTATTATCTTCATTTTATGATATCTTCAGTTGTACTTTATGCTCTGAATGTTATTACCGGTAGTTACTCATGGTTTTAGTCATATGCTACCCACGTGATTGTTTCCATCCACTTTGAATTTCCATCGTTGACTTCAAGCTTTCACAATCTATTGTCCCTGATACGGTCGCACGATAGCACCGTCAGCTAGGACTAGACATTGAATATGCCACATTAGTGGTGAGAGAGTGGAGAGAGAAAAACGATTGGGGATGAGTTTTTATTAGAGAGAGAGAAAAGGTTTATTGTCGCAGATTGGCGGCGGTGGTGGTGGTTTATGGTGTAAAGTGAGGAGACTAGCTTTGGTGGCTGGGTTTTTTTAGAGAGAGAAAAAAGAGGTTTTTAAAGAGAGAAAGTGATAAGAAGTGGCGGCTGCAGAGGTTGCCTGGTGGTGTGGCGGATTTAGTGGGATTAGGATTTGTTGGGTGTAGTTTATAGACAAGAAATAACTTATTAGTCTTTTTGCTAATATCCTAAGGGTATTTGTGACGTTTTCTTCAAGCTCCATAATCAACCTAGATGCAAACCTGTGACATTTCATAAAATAAAGTTTATCAACACAAAGGTCGGTGAGCAATTCATAAGTTTGAGCATATAAGTATATAATAAGAAAAGCCACAAAACTTGTATACGAAACAATAAATAAAAGCAATAACTTGGATAAATAGATAAAATCGCTAATAGAACTACATTAGCGACACCTTGCTATAAGGGGATGCCAAATAGTCTAGGATTTCATAGTTATTGTTAATTGCATTACGTTAACGACACCTTGCTATAAGGGGATGCCAAATAGACTAGGATTTATAGTTCCACCAACCGAAAGCGATAAACACATAGGCATATAATCATAGAACACCAAATCGAGTAATTATTCAAGTAAAGTATACAATAACGCTTGTGGGTTAAGATTCAAGTATAAAGCATTTAGTTGAATAAGTATGAAATGTCACCCCAAAACAAAAGATAGAAAACGGGGTATGAAATTACTCACGTTCAAGTAATAAACTTGAAAGATGATATTTTGGTGATTTGCCGGAACGACGAGATTAACGTACGAAGCCTAAATAAAAGAAAGTCTTGGATTAAAAGGTTGTCTTGAAAGTCTTTAAGAAAAATAAATGTTAAGAAGAAAAAGTAAACAATTAAAGTTCAAGGTTCAAAATGTAACTATTTAAGAATAATAATAACCCTTTAAAATGTAAGTTTGCTCGAAACCGGGTTAAAGTATCTAACCTTAATATTTACTTAACCGATGTTAATTAATAAGGTGGGAAAAAAGTAAAAATGCAAGTTCCTTTGGAATAAAGATACTAAAAAGGGTCTTTAATGAGTGTTTGGGTTGTTGGTTCGGGTCTTGATAATTGGTCAAACCCAAAGTCAACTTTTCAAAATATTAATGTAATGAGATAACTCAATAAAATTAACTAAGACTTAACCAAGTATGTAGTTCTATTGTTTTAGAACTAACAACGCACGTTAAGCGAGTGCTCGGTTTTGTCGGTCCAAAACTTGTTATGAGATCAAGTTGGATCCAACATTTCCAAGTACTTAAGAAAATAATTAAAATCAGTTTGTAAACTATTTTTAAAGAAATATACAAGTCTCGATAGCTAAAAACACACTTGTGTGTCTTAAGCGAGTGAAAATAGGTTTAGTTCGGTTTGGTTCGGTTTCCATCTCACAATAAGTTCATAGATAGTTTCCACATGCCCAAATATCAAAGAACTTGTATAATAATTTATAAATGATGATACTTGAGTTTTACAACTAAAAAGTTAACAATAAAGTCTTTAAACAAAAATTCGGTTTTCGGTTCGGTTTTCATCTCACAATAAGTTCATAGATGGTTTCCACATGCCCAAATATCAAAGAACTTGTATAAATGATTTTAGAAATTTAAATCTAACAATAAACATGTTTAAACAATTGTTTAACAAAAGCTAGGAAACAAGTTCGATTTACGGTCTAGAGCTATTTACGGTTAAACTGAGGCTAGACTCTTAGAACCCATAACCATGGAACTTGTAAATAAACTAAAATGAACAGAAGTTAAGCATGGTTAATATGTATAAACAAGTTATATAGATATTATATATATCAAGAACACGAAGTCCTCCATGAAGCCTTGCCTTACGAGGCCCGAAACCTCACCGATCGGAACCGGAGAAGTAACCACCAAAGGTAACAAGGGGTGTATATTATATATATGTTGTACTACCATAATCAAGTGTTAATAATGTCACACCCCGAAAACTTAACTTTGCAGCGGAAGTCTTAATTAAGACGTTCGAGTGGTGACAGACGCCGATTAGCCATACAATATTTAAACACACACCATTAATGTACAAGTTGGACATTTATTATTGAAAACACAAGTTTCAAGTCATCAGAGTACATATTATTTTAAAACATTATGTCCAACTGTCGGGATCTAGAATCCCGCATTTTCCACGTTTTCTTCACGAAGCGCCAAGTTTTCCTTTACCTGAAAAACGCGTTTAAAATATACGTCAACACAAAGGTTGGTGAGTTCTCAATAATATAAAATATCCTTTTCATTAAATTTCACTTTCTCCATTTTGAAACTATTTTGTCCATACAAAATCAAAATTTATGTTTTACCTTGACCCCACGGGACCAAGGCCAACTTACACGAAAGTTGTTTAAAAATCATATAGTCGCCTCAACGACAAACCAAATGGACACCTTTCGTATTACAACGATAGTTCTCGAAATATAACATTTTATTCTTCAACATTTGTGATAGTTATAAACTAGCAAGGAATATAACAAATGTAATGCTACTAAACCTATAATCAAAACGTACAATAATTCAAAATATTTGCCCCCAACATTTAACTAGAGCGACTGGTCGGTAGGCAGGGCGTCACCCGATAGATCTATCAATATTTCTATGCCTTTTTACAGTTAATGATTATAAGACTGTGGTAATCACATTCTCACACATTTATTCTAGTCAGCCCGACCACGTTAATCAACGTCGGTCAAATTTAAAGCCCTTACAATATCACATTGTTAAGATAATAAAATGTGTTTTGACGCAAACGTGTTTCCTCCCGAAAACATTTATAAATTATTTAAAACATTTAAAATGGTGGGGATCTCTGAGAAACTCACATTGACTGTTACTGTCGGTTTTCGTTATTTAGTAAACGTTTTTAATAATTTATTCCCACAAGAACCTTAAGTTGTTCTTTCAACTTAAAGCGTTCGCACCACTATTTCAGTCTTTCCAAAAATGTGTAACGTGTTTATTAGTTTTAGTGTTCAGCGACCCACTAACGGCTTTGGTTTGGTTAAGTCTATATTATATATTCACTCAAGTACATAACATATATATATCATAAGCACATATATACATACACACACACATATATTTTATATAGCTACTTCTATATTACTAACATATATATTTTCCTATCTTATCATCAATTATGCAAATAAAAAACTTAAGTAATTTTCTTAAAATTGTTTATTAATTATTAATTTAATATTTAAATGTAATTATAGTAAAACCTCTTTTTTATTTTCTGAATTATTTAAGTCTTTCCAAAATTTTACAATACTTATGTTAATTTGTGATATTTTACCGGTTTTGTCGGTTTAGCGTTTAACGGTGAATTGTTTAATGTTTTTATTGAAAATTAATCCTTTTAAGTAAAAATATAGTTTTTATAGCTGAAGTAAATGCTTTTTATAATTTAGTTTGTAAAAATATATTTGTTGTCGGTTTAGTTTAAATTTAGCAAAAATGGTCATTTTTAACGTTTTCGCGTCGCCTTTCGCGACGTGACTCGTTTATTGTCAAGTTTTATCATCTTGACCACTTTAAACACATTATATGGTGTAATGTATATGAGGTTTTAAGTTTTAGGGGCTGTTTTATTTCAGCTCCTAAAATCTTTGTCGGTTAGCTTTAAAAGCCGATTTTTTGACTAGTTAAGTAATCAACACTCATTTTAAAGCAAATAAAGCATGTATAACATATAACACATCAAGTATAATTATTATAAACATGAAAAAATATATAAATTTCCAGAATTAATATTATGTCATAAAAATCATATTTTATTAGCTAAAAACATGTATTTATTTCATATCATAAGTTTATTATGTCACATTTAATTAAACTAATAAAATCAGATCTTATTCTATTCCTTTTGTAGCCTATTTATTATTTTTATTATATAAGTCAAAATATTACTTTTCCAAGATTTGTCTTAGCTTTTTATGACAACTTTTTGTATACCTTTTACTTTCTTGCTTTTCAACTTATCAATATTATTTTATTAATCCACGTAAACTATTTTCAAAATAATATTAACAAGTTTACTAGTAACAATTCAAATTTAAACATAACAATCTTAAGTAGATTACATGCATGTATAGATTATGTGTTTCTATTAACAATAACATATATCTAAGTTATATTATTACCAATCTTGTATTATTATCTTATTATTCTCATTTTTGTCAAAAATCCTCTATGTATTATCAAAGTTTAAATATGCATATAAATATTCAAGCATAAAACATCAAAATACACACATGTATGTAACATTAACCATTTGAAATCATACATATTCATACTCTCTCTCTCTACTCACGGCTCTCTCTCTCTCTCTCTCTATATATATATATCTTTGTATTCTCATCTTTTAATCTCATTTTTAATCTTTTAGATCATAAAATCATCAAACCAAGCTTAACCAATATGAATATGGAAGTGATATGCATGTGTGTATGTATGTATATGTGGATTCGGGTTCCACACACAAACACACACAACCCACGGGTCATACATGCACACACATACACTTTGTATTCTTCCATTTTCACATGAGTTTAAGGGTTTGGTTACTTGTGTGAACCCTTTTAAGATGCAAGAACAAGTATATTGCATCCAAAACTTAAAGAATGAAACTAGGATTATGAATTTACCTTAGGGTTTTAGAGAGAGGTACAAGGAAATAAAATGGATGGTCTCTTGGTGTATGCTTAAGCTTGAATCTTCCTAACTTTGCTTCTAACTCATCTTTATTGATTTGATATTAGGGTTTTGAGTGCGTTAAGGATGATAATATGAAAATGGGTGAGAGAGAAAGGGGTGGGGGTGGGGTTCAGCCGTAGGAAAGGAGGAAAGGGAGGGAGAGAGTGGGTGGTGGTTTGTGTTGGAAAGTGAAATGGGTTATAATGAGAGTTCCAAGGGACATGTGTCTTGATGCATGCACATGAGGTTACTTGGAATGACCAAAGTTTTACAACACACTCCATCTAGGTTTAGGGTTGTGAAGGTGGACGGCTAACGGGGTAGTGGGTGTTTATATGTTTTTTTATTTAATAAATAACATGTATTTTATTTACCCCTTTGATCATATTTTATAAAATACAACTAGTTAGGATTAGTTTTATGTAAAACTAATCACATATCTGAATTCCTTGTAAAGTTAGCTTCAAATCCATATAAAGATGTAAATTTTCGGAGTTGGTTGGTTTCGGGTCCTTACGGTGAGCGGTATTAGCTTCTACTCGCTTATTTTCTAAATTTCGCGAATCGAACATTCTAAAATTATACTTATGACCTAATATTAATATATTTACTGAATTTATATTATTTTAGGTCATTCCCGACATTTAGGAATTTATAGATTTAACTCAATTTGACTTTTGGAAGTCAAACCTTCAAGAACACTAAGAAAACAACCTTAAGATCTTTGTATTTGAGAGAGAATTTGGAGATGTAGCAGGGGAAAATGGATGAAAATGGTGGTGTATATATAGGGTAAGTTGAAAGGGTCAATCATAAAGAGTCTTGCATGAAAATGGGTTGGTTTAAGTCACATGTTTGCATAAATACAAAAAAAAAAAACGAATTATGTGCAGACCTCCCTTAGCGCGGCGCTAAGATCTCTGCCCTTGATCTTAGCGCGGCGCTAAGATCTCTGCCCTTGATCTTAGCGCGGCGCTAAGGTCACAAAGGGAAAAATCTGAACTTTCAAAACCGGCAGTTTTGGCCCCCGGAGTTGTTGTTAAGCGTTTTAAAGCCATTTTAGGGACAAAAAGGGTGTTTTTGAGACCCGACAAGTATAAAACAATAATGTAACATAAAATCCATCATTTTAATTTTATTGAAGGTGTCGGTTTACAAAACGGGTCGGTTTACATAATAAAACAAATACAAAAGTGACCCGAAATTGATGAATGTCACATAAAACAAGTAAGTTTGAATATGGTACGCATGCCATCCCCAAAAGTATACAAGCGTAAAAATGGGGAGTGTGATTACTCACATAGAATAGGTAAGTTGAAGGATTAGATTGCGATAAAACGGAAAGGTAAGTTCAACGAGCAAGGCTTAAGTTAAAAGGGTCTTGAGTTAGTAGATGGTCTTAAAAGCTTTAAAGAAAAATAACATGACAAGTAAGATATATAATTAAAGTTAGAGGGTTAAAGTGTAAATACATAAGAATTAAAGTAATTGTTTTTGAAAAGTAAGTTTGCTCGAAATCGGATCTCGGTATTCTATTTGTTAGTTTTACTTAACCTTTGTTAAGTAAATATGTGAGGATTGGTTTAATGCAACAGTGCACGACCCCTTGTTAGATATACCAAAACTGATTTTAACGAGTGTTCGGTTAGTCGGTTCTGGTCTTGATAAATTGTCAAATCCGAACCCGACATTCCAAAGTGATAAATATCATGAGATAAATTATTAAAACATAAACTTAACTAATGTTAGAAATTCTATTGAGGAGAAACTCCAAACACCATTGTTAAGCGAGTGTTCGGTTTTATTGGTCCAAGCTTGTTATAAGATTAAGTTGGATCCAACATATCAAGTACTTTAAAAATCATTTATAATTAGTTTGTAAAAGATCTTAAAAAGAAAATGTGAGATTCGATGGCCCGAAACACAACTAGTGTGTTATAAGCGAGTGAACTCGGTTCAGTTCGGTTTGTTTGGTTTGGTCGGTTCAAAACTTGCTATGTGACCAAGCTTGGGTCCAACAAATCCATATTATAATAACAAATACAAAAATATAGATATAAGAACTTAAACACTTAAATCTTTCATACAACTTGTTTTAAAACAATTATATAAAGAGTTAAACGAGAGTTCGGTTTCGGTTCGGTCCTTGACTCGAAATAAAACTGAGGATGGTTGCCACATACCCAATACCATTGAACTATTAAAATAAACTTAGAAATAATAATACTCAAGTCTTACATACAACATGTTAATAATAAAGTATTTAAACGAAAGTTCGGTTTTGGTTCGATCCTTGACTCGGAATGAAACCGAGGATGGTTTCCACATACCCAATACCATAGAACTCATTAAAATGATTTGGAAACTAACATAACTAGAAACTAAACAACATTAATAAGCTTAAATAAATTAGAGTGTTTAACAAGGACTATAATAGTCCTTTATGTAGCCTTGCCTAGGAATACACCTAAACCGACCATGGCCGGAGAAGGGAAAGCTAAGGAAAAAAGGGGAATATATTTTAAACAACTATAATAACAAGCTTTAATTAACAAGAATTAGTTAGAATCAAAGATTAGCATTAATTTGACATTGAGAAGTCAAACTATCAAGAGTTTGAAATATGAATACTTAGAACTTAGATTGGGAGAGTTTTGAGGTGAATGAGCAACCAAAAATGGATACATTGGACTTGTTTATATAAGGGAAAGAGTAAGGGTTTATCCATAATGTTACTTTCAATAAATTTCATGCATTTTGATTGGTTTAAATGGTCAAACAAGGTGCAAATACAAACAAAATGAGTTGGTGCAATCTGCAGGTGTATAAAGACGCCGCACGACCACCACAACCCTCATGGTTGCACGGCGCGACGCCCATGGGGAGTGTGGTTGGTCTCCAGCTTTGGTTATTTGTCGATTTTGGTCCCTGAAGTTCGTTTTAAGTCGTTTTTGATAATAAAATGGTGTTTTAAGGTACCGAAAAGGACGTTTCGCGATCCAACAAGTGTGAAACAAATTTGTAACATAAAAACTACTATTTTTATTAATATCAAAGAATCCGAAAGATAAAACGGGTCGGGTTTACCATACAAAAACAAATATAACTTTATATCGAAAATGACGAATGTCACGTTAAAGATATTCTAAAAATACATTTAAATATTCGAGCCCAAGAAGGTAAAAAGAAAACGGTACATGCTATAGTACTCACGACTTGGTGTTCGTGGAAGGTTAGAAATATGATACTTTGTTTAATACGACACATGTATCTATTAATAGGTTAAAAGAAGAAATTAAACACTTTTCGTTCTTATGGGTAAAACATAGGGGGAAGATGGCGGGAGGAGAGAGCGAACTGAAGGGCAAAACGGTCTGTGATGGCTCATAACCGGAAACACCTCCACCACTTCCGGCGACAGCTTACTGGAAAGGCTACCGGAAGGCATCCTCCATGAAATATTTTCAATGTTAGAACCAGACACGCTTTGCTCGTTAGCCTGCGTCTCACGAACCCTTGAATTGAATGTGAAGGCATTTGCTTTAGATTCAGAAACGTTTGATGGAGTTATAAGCAAATTTGGAATTAGAGGAATGAAGAAGATTACATTGGATTGCCTCCATCTCAGTGACTCCTCAATTAAAACTTTATTATTATTATTAGTTCCTGATCTTGAAGAATTGCATTTGCTCAACTGTTGTTCACTTTCATACAAGCTTCTTGCTACCATTGGCACACTCTGTCCAAACTTAAGGTACCTACATACACCTTCTTGTTCATTCTACTGCTTTTTACTGTTGATTCATAACTGAAGAATCCAAACCTAAGAAACCGAACCAAAACCAACGGTTTGGTTTTATGTTTTTATAAAAATTGAACTAACGGTTCGGTTTTTTCGGTTTTGGTTTTGCATGTAATAAACACCGAACCGAATTTCTTGATTTTTATTTTATTTTAAGTAACTTAAGTACTTTTGACCAAATGTATAATATTTTATTAGTTAAAAATTATTTATACTTAACTTCATTATTTTTGGCTCAAAATTTTCATGCTCAAAAGGCAAAAACCGAAACCAAAACGAAAACCAAAAAACCAAAACTGAAATTGAACGGTTTCAAAAATCCAAAAACCGAAGTTTTGGTTTTAGCCCAAAACCGCACCACACACACCCCTACATAAGAGCATTCACGTCCTATTCATTAAATAATGTGAGTGGGGTTTTTATAATGTAGGGAGTGGTTGAGGCCATGTGTAGTCAAAACGCTCCACATAGGGGCGTTGGGCGGCACGGGGCATCTCAATCAACAATGGAGAGTTTTGCAAAAATTAGTGTAGTGGCAAAAATAACCTCAATACTCTCCTGTAGTCGTTACACTATTATTATTTTTTGTAGAAAACTCTTCATGCCAAAACTTAGCTTTAAACTTGGAGGGGGCAGCGTTCATGGAGTTTTTTTTTGGGTGGGGGGGGGGGAGTTTTAAGGTGAGAAATGCCCTGTAGACCATCCGCAGTGGGGCGCCTTCCCCATCTATAACCCCCCTAAAACGCCAAGAACACCCCCTAGGGCCGCCTTAGAGTTTTTGGAGCTGCGGGGGGGGGGGGGGGCTTCCCTCACCATGGCGACGTTGAAGGTTTGTGATTGGTGGGGTAATGATTGGGTGGGGGTAATGAACAGTGGAGATGCTTTTATGTTTTTTTAATAATAAAATAATAATGGGGTAGTGATTGGAAGGGAGTTATCCACTACACACCTTTTATGCTATGCTATCAATAGCGGTGCTATAGCGGTTATCGGTCCGGCGGTAAAATAGCAGTCGAAATATCGGTCCAAATAGCGGTTCCGATATTTGCGGCGCTATTTACCGCTATTTCGCCGATATTTGGCCACCGATATATCGGAAATAGCGGTGAGATTATCAGTTTAATATTTTTGACCCAATTGTTACTTTTTTTGCCCTAAACTGTAAGCCCATAGCCCAATTTCATTATGATTATTATTGAACGATCAACTTATTACCCTAAAAATACCTCAATCGCTGCTGATGCTCATCTCCGATACCCGTTTCTTCAGCCGCTGCTGATGCTTATATATTTATGGCTTTCTATTAACTGATTAAATCATGTCTTAAATTAAAAATATTGTTACTTTGTGTTTTGAACTATTGACTTTTATGATTTTGGTATTAAGACTTAAGTATTATTATTAGATAATTTTGGTGTTATATGTGTGTATATATATATGTATATATATATACCGCTATCCCACCGCAAAAATCGATATCTCAGATATCGGTCATTGACCGATATCCGCTATTTTTTGGCATTAACTGCATAGCTTTTATGTATAATGCCCCTGTGGTGATGTGATGCCACATGGCACACAACGCCCCCATACTCAACCCAAAATTTTGTTTTTAGTAGAATCTCATTTGCTATCCAAAAGGGGGCCGCGACGCAGCTTGTTGCCAGTTTATCCGCTACTTTTTTGTACTCGGTTTGCTTTTATAATAGTTAATCAGCATCATAGATTGAAAAACGTGTAACCGACATTTAAACACCACCAACACCGGAATGCGCATAGCGTGGGGAAGGTTACGCGCATACCGGGCCGGGTAACATGCGTTGTGTGGCTTGACTTGTATATATATATATATATATACCGCTATCCCACAGCAAAACCCGATATATCAGATATCGGTCATTGACCGATATCCGCTAATTTTTGGCATTAACTGCATAGCTTTTATGTATAATGCCCCTGTGGTGATGTGACGCCACATGGCACACAACGCCCCCATACTCAACCCAAAATTTTGTTTTTAGTAGAATCTCATTTGCTATCCAAAAGGGGGCCGCGACGCAGCTTGTTACCAGTTTATCCGCTACTTTTTTGTACTCGGTTTGCTTTTATAATAGTTAATCAGCATCATAGATTGAAAAACGTGTAACCGACATTTAAACACCACCAACACCGGAATGCGCATAGCGTGGGGAAGGTTACGCGCATACCGGGCCGTGTTACATGCGTTGTGTGGCTTGACTTGTATATATATATATATATACTGCTATCCCACAGCAAAAACCGATATCTCAGATATCGGTCATTGACCGATATCCGCTAATTTTTGGCATTAACTGCATAGCTTTTATGTATAATGCCCCTGTGGTGACGTGACGCCACATGGCACACAACGCCCCCATACTCAACCCAAAATTTTGTTTTTAGTAGAATCTCATTTGCTATCCAAAAGGGGGTCGCGACGCAGCTTGTTGCCAGTTTATCCGCTACTTTTTTGTACTCGGTTTGCTTTTATAATAGTTAATCAGCATCATAGATTGAAAAATGTGTAACCGACATTTAAACACCACCAACACCGGAATGCGCATAGCGTGGGGAAGGTTACGCGCATACCGGGCCGGGTTACATGCGTTGTGTGGCTTGACTTGTAAATCAAACACGACTTGTTTACAAGGCCTAAGTGGTAATCAACCCTTCTTCGCGTCCATTATCTTAAAGCGCAGAATGTTCTTGAGGTCCACCTCCTTTTTTTTTATTCATTTCTGAATCGGCTCGTTTTGACCCGCACCAAAATAACCTTTTTTCTAAACTGGCCCATTCTGACCCGACATGCTCTCGACCCACTCGTTTCACTTGGTCTAATAGTTTTATATAACTAGTGTGCATATCAGAACAATATGGTTATGATTTTTCTTTGACTGTATTCAGGGTACTCACACTGGAAATTTCAGTCTCTGTTCATGAATTTGGACTTTTTCATTTGAATCTTCAAGGCTCACTTCTAAACTGTCAACACTTGGAGGTAAGTGTTATTATTGATTTTGGCTCATAATTAATCTTAATCTAATTCTTTTACACATACAGTCGCTAGGAATTAAAGTTCGTAGAGAAGAACTCAATCATGATCCTCTTTTTTTGTTGTCTGGAATTTACGAAGAGCTGCCCGATAGTGTCAAGGTTCTTAAGCTTCAACCAACTACTGCATTAGATACTGTCATTTTCTGGAAAACATTTACCGACGAAAAATTGTCAATCTCAGTTGCTCTTATGACCACTAGACAAAATTTGACTCACATATCATTAGTTGTAGATATCATTTGTGATATCCTTCTCAAGACTATTGCACACGGTCTTCCTTTATTAGTTGAACTGGATTTTAAAGACCGAGTAACAGATGATCTATCTGATGACCTATACAACTTAGGGATTCAGTCACTAATTGACTGTAAGCATCTGATAAGCCTTTCTTTAATTCGAAGTCGGCAACTTTTTGCTCCTGTATTCGAAATAGTGAACGATACAGGCATGCTATTGCTTTCAGAGGGCTGCAAACAACTAGAATCTGTTCGGTTTGGAGGGTTTTCAAAAGTTAGCGATGCAGGCTTCACTTCAATTCTCAATTCCTGTGTGAATTTGAAGAACTTTGAGATTCAAAATGTTCCGTCTTTGACGGATTTTAAATTTCAAGATTTTGTTAGGGTTTCTAGGTCCCTTGTAGAGGTAAATCTGGTGAAATGCTGGTCTATAACCAGTCAAGCAGTGAGTGCATTGGCAACATGTAGTTCGTTAAAGGTTCTTGATTTGCATGGTTGCGTAAATGTACAAGATTCGGGTCTTGACAGCGTTTCACGTCTTACGTTATTGACAACCTTAAACTTAGGAGGTACAGATGTAACTGATGCTGGTATGGGTATTTTAGGTAAAGGGAATGCTCCCATTTCATGTCTTTCTCTAAGAGGTTGCATGTCGGTTAGTGATGAAGGAATCGTATCTTTGTTAGGAAGTGAAGGCAAAATCAGGAAGACTTTAACATCGCTTGATCTTGGGAACACGCGACAACTGACAGATAAAGCAATCACCACCGTTGTGGATGCGTGTGCAGGGCTTACAGAACTATCCATCAGGGGCTGTAATCGTGTTACAAATGAGTCTGTGAAGGGTTTGGAGTTAAAGGGAAGGGTGCAGAGGCTTGATCTATCATCGTGCTTTGCATTATCTGATGAATGTTTGCAATTTCTTAAGAAGCCTTTGTTTCGTGGTTTACGATGGATTGGAATTGGAGGGACGAGATTTGCTCGTGTGAAAGCTGGGTTTGATGAAATTCGCCGAGAGAGAAAATGGTTGACTATTTACAAAAATGGATGTGAGGTGGGATCTCATGATGAATGGCAAGATCATGAGTTTTGACCTTGTTGGTTGGTAAGTGCTACATTTTGTTTAGACTTGTGTTAAGGTCGGTTTTTGACGACGTGGTGGTTTAATGCAGTATTGTGATCATACTGTATGATTACAACTACATGACTAATAGTTGACACACACTTCAAAGTAACATGTGGCTTTTTAATGTGATGCTTGAGGCATTGAAGAAACACTAATATACCCCGGGCAGATTACGGATAATCTGGGGGTTAAATAGATGTTTCCCACGAGGGGTTAGATCCGGCAAAGATGGTTCTTCTGATAACCTGCAAAACAGACAGTGAGTCCTGCGGGTCCAACTGGGCTCTGCTGGGACCTACCTCTTCAAGTCCCCCCAGTCCAATGTTCTTCTCATGAATGTTTAATAAGTGAGGTGAACTTTTGGACTTAAGCAAAGGGTTTTTGAAAAGGGTTTAGTTTTAAGGTTTTCCATGGGGATTCTTCCCGCGGAAGTCCTAATGTCACTTGCAGAAATTCCCGACTTTCCTGCTTGATCTTTGGGTATGATGCGGGTAGGTCTGTAACCTCCTCGCAAGTCAGGAGCGTTGAGTCCCACCTTGTGTGGATTCTCCATGAGGTTTTTGGTAGTTTTGAACATAGTGATCAATTATGTTAAAACCACCAATTCCATCGTGGAGCTTCAAACAATATAGTTCTCGACGTTCCCGCTATGCGGGGATGCTATTCCCGTTTCCGCAAGCATGGCCCAGAAGATCCTTCTTGGTTTCAATTTCCTGCGGAGCGCTAGGTATGTGAAGGGTTTTGCCTTGACACTGTACCCGCACTCGTCTTACGGTTACTTTACTTCCAAGGTATTCCTGGCGTCAATTCCCTGCGGGTGCTAAGTATGTGAAGGGTTTTGCCTTAACACTGTACCCGCACCCGTCTTATAGTTACTTCGTCGCCGAGGTATTCTTGGCTTCAATTCCCTGCAGGTGCTAAGTATGTGAAGGGTTTTGCCTTAACACTGTACTCGCACCTGTCTTATAGTTACTTGGTTGCCAAGGTAAGGGGTATTTTCCCGCTTACTTTTGAATCTTTTTGAAATTTTGAAATTCGAAGAGTTGGTGAAAGGATAAGAACAGTCCAAACTGTTGAAACGTCGTCCGACGGTTTCTTCTGACAGTGTCAGGACGTGCAGGAAGTTATGGCGACGTGACAGTATATGGTCATTCCAGGCGCTTTTTCAGGCGCGTGGGCGCGATTTTTCGGGCGCGTGGCCGCGAAATTAATGGCACGCGTCCTTTCAACAGCTGTTGCCAGCTTGCACTTTGCCATGTGTCATAGTTTCATTGCACCTGCGATTTCTCTCTCTTCCGCATTAAATTCATCGCATTAATTGCGATGAGTATATAAAGGGGGAGAGGGTCCTTTGCAATCCACACTTTCACTTCTCTTCATCTTCTAAACGATTTCCGGCGAATACTCACTATTCCGTCGAGCATTCTTCTGAAATCGTTTCTGTACATCCAAACATGTCTTCTTTTGCCGAGGAGTCTGACGTGTTCGTCGAGAATCCGTCGTCCACTTCCGATAAGGACGACAAGAGCACTGCTGGCGAGTGCCAGTGCGCTCTTCCTGCCGAGCTTTTTCAGTACATCGTCCGGAAGTTCATGCTCGAGCCGTTCGAGCCTGAGTTTCCGGAGCCACACCAGACGGTGTACGATGCCCCCAAGGGCAAGATAGGGGTGTACGCTGCATTCTTCGTTTATGGGAATCTCAGGTTCCCATTGACGAAGTTTGTATACCGTGTCTTGGAGAGGCACGGTGTTCATCTGACGGAGGTACACCCGATGGCGATCGCCAAGATCCGCCACTTTGAGTGGGTGTGCCTCATTCTGGACGTGGAGACCCATGTTGACCGGTTGATTACCTTCTATTCTTGGAGGTGCATCCAGGGGTGGTACACCTTGGTCAATCGGATCAAGGGGCTGAAGATCTGCGCGACCGAGCGCAGTCTTCGGTCGTGGAAGAGGGAGTTTTTTTATATCTCCGCTCGCGTCGTCCCGATAGCGATGACGTTTAAGAATGGGATAGCACTCCACGCCCTTCACGCCCCAAACTACCAGGAGGCGGAATGGTTCGCCAAGATCTCTCGGATCCAGACTCCGGTGTACCGCTTTGCGGAGTCTGGGATGGTGATGCTTGGGATGAGCCGGGTGTGGAAGGAGGCGTCACAGGTTCCCATCGTCCTCGAATACGGTTTGAACTCTGTCCCTTACGGTATGCCCTGTCTTCTTTGTTTATATAGGTTTTTCTTCTAACTGTTTGTTTCTTTTATTTCAGAGGGGAACGACTTGCAGTCTCTCCTGCAGCCGCGGGAGAGTGATGGTCCCGCTCGGATGGGTACTCGTGCTCTCGATGAGAACGAGTTGCCCATCTTGGAGCAAACGAGGGATCGGTTTGTGGAGGTCTACCCGCCAGGCCACCCTATTCTGAGCGCCACGCGGCCAGGTAAGGCGTTATTCAACCCTCGACCTCTCAATGCTGAAACCTCTGCTGGAATTCCTCTAATCTTGTCATCTTCTGATGAGGAATCCGCAGATGGTCCTCCATTGGTGCGGAAGAAGAAGGCTGCCGGCGGGAAGGGGAAGGCGAAGGTTGCCTCCACTGCCGATCCGGTGCATCGGTCTGATTCAGAGACCGAGAGCGAGGAGGCGGCGGGGAACCCAGGTGGTGAAAAGACCACTGCTCCGGAGGCTGAGACGACTGTCACTTCCGAGCAGCTCAGGACGACGACGGTGAGTGGCGTGAAGAGGCCGGATCCATCGGGTTCGTCCCCGCCTGTTCGCACTTTTAGGCTCAAGAAAACCCGTAAGTACAAACTCTACTTTCAACTTCATATCTTTCCGCCATTATACTTATATCTTCTTTGTACAGGCGTGGATGCTGCCGCATTCCAGGGTGGAGCGGGGAGGAGCACCTCCGGACCCATGACGGTAGGCTTGGTCAACCTACCTGAGGCGGTGACCCAGGCGACTGCGCCTGCTTCAGTTGGTTCAGTTGCTCACCCAGTTGAGCCAACTGTTCCAACTGTGATGACATCTCCGCCGGCTATCAGTGCCATATTTACTGAATCTTTCACTGAGCCGGCGGTGACTATTTCTGCGGGCTCTTCCGCAGCGGCGACCACGGTTGTGAGTTCACCTCCGGTGAGTTCACCTCCATTGGTTTCTACCGCGGCGGCCTCCATGCCTCCTCCGACGTCGGCAACTACGGCCGATCCTTCAGGTATGCTCGGGGCTTCTCGCCAACCTCTGCCTCCTTCCCATCTGCCTGACCTCTTGGATGGATTTCCCTTGGGTTCAGGTGATGGGTTTGGCGGCTATCGCCCTGTTGTCAACCCTACAGGTGCGTAGGGTTGTTTTGGCCTCTTTTTTTTTATATATAATCTTTTTCTAACTGCTTTTTGTTTTTGAAGTGTCGGATTCCAATGAAGTGTATGTTCCACGATGGAACATCCGCCGAGGAACAACCCTTCGCACGCCTGTGGAGTGCGTAGAGTGGGCTCGTCATGCAGCTTCCAGTGGTGCGTTGGGGGAAGCAATGGCTAGCTACCAGGAGGGTAGGCTAACCAATGAGCTTCGTATTCTCCTGGCCCGGATGCAGCAGCGCGTCGAGCTGCTCTGTCGTGAAAACGACAAGTTAAAAGCAGCTCGTATTCAAGAAGTAGCTCAAGCGCGGGCTGTCCGGGAGGAGAACAAGAGGCTTACCGCAGTGGCTGCGGAAAAGGAGAAGGCCTTCAAGGCCCTCGAGGTTGAAGTTCAGGCCCGGCTCGAGGCCCGTTCCAAGGCTGCCCAAGCTGTTAACGAACAGCTTCGGCTGGCTAAGGAAACTGCACGGAACGCAACTGAGAGGGCCACCAAGGCTGAAGCTGTTGCTGAGCCTCTACGCCTCGAGAATGAGGAACTTAAAGCCAAACTAGAGGCGCTCCAACAGGCTCATGATGCCTTGGCGATGGAAGACGCCAAGAAGCTCCAAGAGATCTTGGACCAGAGGGGGGTGCTTGACCACACTGAGCGGAAGCTAAAGGGCGTTGAAGAGGCTGCGGCTAAAGAAGTGTTGCTTGCCAACCTCAACAAAAGTGAAGCCGAACGCGCCCGTAACCAAGCTCAAGCCGCCCTCCAGGAGGCTCTGGTTGCCAAGGAATGGCTTCTTCGAGAAGCGTTGTCTCAGGTATGTTTAATTTCATTATATCTTTACGCTTTTCTTTGTAAATAGAAAAGGTTTTGATACTTGTATTTTTTCTTGTAGGTTGTGCATCGAGTCTTCACGGACACATCATACGACGATGCCATGAGCGCAGCCCTCAACGCTTCTCATGAGGATGGGGAAAAGGCCGGCTTCCTGCTTGGTCTAGGGTTCGTTGAGAAAGGCATCCCGCCTTCCAACTTCCCTTTATATGATGTTGATACTGAAGCTGTATATGACCAAGCAGTGAATCAGTATGCTGCCTTCCCGCATCCGGTGGTGGAGAAGGTGAACGAAGTTGCTGCTGCTGATGATGGGCTAGCCATTCTAAAGACCTTCCTTGAACCGCCACAGCCAACTGATGGTGCAGGTACAAGTGGGTTTGGGGGGAGTGGTCCTGAAGCTTGAACCTTAAGATCCCTTCCCACTGTTAGGATAGGTTTACATTGTATAGATTTATATTCTTGTAGGCGGGTAGTTACCCGGCCATTCTTGTAATACTTGAATTATTATGAAATATAAATCTTTTTTCACTGGATGACTTGCTTTATAAACGTTATATGACTTGCTCATGCATACTTTAGTTTAAATTAGCAACCTTCCAGGTGTTCTGAATAATTTAATCTTTGAACGTGGTAGATAATAGGTTGAAGTTTTGCTTCCTCCTTCGTGATTGTGCGGGTAAGACCGTCACTTGCACTTAGTAGGATGGCTAAACTTTACCTAAATCTGACCTGCGTGGAGGTTTTCCTCATCTTTTCGTAATTTCTAAGTGTTTAGAATAAGTTAACCTTTGAACGTGGTAGATAATAGGTTGAAGTTATGCTTCCTCCTTCGTGATTGTGCGGGTAAAACCGTCACTTGCACTTGGTAGGATGGCTAAATTTCACCTATATCTGACCTGCGTGGAGGTTTGCCGTTTTGTGTTTATGCGGGTTTTGCCGCCTTCCACAAGCAATGATTTTACACTTATTTATGCGGTGAAAACCGGCATCAGTGTTTTGAATAAATTAACCGTTCGATGCGCGGTTGTCAATAGGTTAGTTCGGTTTCCTCTATCATGATTTGTGCGGTTAGTACCGGCACTTTCATTTAGTGGGATGACCAAACTTTACCTATGACTGACCTGCGTGAAGGTTTGCCGTTTTTTGTGTTTATGCGGGTTTTGCCGCCTTCCACACGCAACGACTTCCCCACTTATGTATGCGGTGAAGACCGGTATATTAGTGTGGAAAGTTCATAAGTATAAATGTAAGATTATCAGCGTCAATGTGATAAGGAGAATCATTTCCATTAGAAGTGGCTCTGGGCCTTTTCTTTTACAAGTTTGGAATTGATCTACATGCACTGTGTAATTGAGCTCCCTTCCATGTTGTTTGGATGGGAGTGTCATCGAGCTGATATGCACCTGGTTCGGGATCTCGTTGTTTACGCAGTATGTAGTCTCCAACATTGAAGCTGCAATTTTATTCGTGTTTTGCCCAACTGGGGTTCTACACGCATCAGCCTGCTCAGCGTTCGTTATGCCACGAGGTGCGCAAGCGTCCCATCTCTGACAAATGCTTCGACGATGTCCTTTACGTCTGTGCATTCTTCAGTGTTGTGGCCTCTTGTCCTGTGAAAGTCACAGTATTTGCTCCGATCAGCATTGTGACGATGTCGGATCATTGGAGCCTTTGGCCATGGAAGCTCCTCAGTGGCGAATATCTTGGTGACGCTTTTGGTGAGTGGCGTCCATCTGGAGTTCTGGTTCGACTGTACGTTATCCCTTCCGCCTAACCGATGTTGCAAGTCGGATGAGGTGTCAAAGTTTATCCTTGACTGCCAAATGCCTAGCTTCCGTTTTTTGTTTAGTCGGGCGGTAAGGACGTTGTCTTCTCTTGTTTTCTGGGTGTAGAGGTTTGTGCTCTGGGGGTGATCTCTACCTAGTTGCTTCTCCGTTTCCGCAAAGCGTTTAGCTGCTGTCATGATGGCATCCCATGTGGATGGCATGCCATCTCTACCCGTTAAGGTGCGGATGAGCTCTGGGTCGTTCGCGCCCTGGATGAAAGCAGCGCGAACAAGATCTTCGCTAATATTACCCAGACTTAGCTTTTTTGAGTTGAAGCGAGTGATGAAGTCTGGCAAAGATTCATCTTTTTCTCGAATGCAATTGAGGATTGTCCATTGCTCTTCGGTATACTTTCTTTGTTGGCTGAAGTGTTGGCTAAATTTCTGCTGGAAGTCTTCCCAATCGTAGATGTGGTGGACCGGTAGACGATCGAACCACGCTCTAGCTGCCCCAACAAGCGTCATCTGGAACATGTAACACCACGTAGGTTCCGTCCAACTACTGACGGTTGCCCCCGCTATAAACCTGTTCAAATGATCGTCTGGATCAGATATACCATCGTAAGTGCCGATGTTGGACATCTGTTTGGCACTTTTCGGGACGATTGCTTCCGCAATGTCCCTTGCAAATTTGGACGTTCCCGCCTTTGCAGCAGTTGGTGTAAATGTTTTGGAGAAGTCACGTGGGTTTCCACCCGCGTTTTTTGGTTTGAAGGTTTCTCCAAAACGCCTTCTCGGTTGGGAGTCCGTTTCCTTACGCTTCCCTTTCGCCCTATGACGAGGGTTTGCGTCACTATCGGATTCCTCCGAATCATCGTACAAGTGCTCTTCGAATTCATCAGCCTGTTGGAGTGAACGTAAGCGTTCATCCAACTCAGCTTGGAATTCTTTTTGACGTGCTTCCGCCCATGCTTTAACTTCATCGAGTGTTTGGCGGGGGAGCCTCGTTCGTTGTCTCTCTAACTGGGTATCGGTGAATCCCAGTGAGAGATTATTTACTGCACTTGCCTCGGCTTGGGTAACTGGGGTAGTGTTCGTAAATTTTACTGCACTTGCCCCGGTTTGGGTAACCGGGGTAGTGTTCGTAAAAACTGTATAGTTGCCGGTATTCCCCCCAGTAGCTGGGGTTGTAGTTACCGGGGCTTCTTGGTCACTCGTTGGTTTTGGGACCGGAGTACCTTTAGCCATCTTTCCAGAAGTTTGAAAAAACTGAAAAAAGAAATTAAGTTCTAGCTTTTATGCACGGATGGCGCCAATGAAGAAACACTAATCTACCCCGGGCAGATTACGGATAATCTGGGGGTTAAATAGATGTTTCCCACGAGGGGTTAGATCCGGCAAAGATGGTTCTTCTGATAACCTGCAAAACAGACCGTGAGCTCGTCACTGAGAAGGGGGGGTACCTCCTTGTGACCACCCTCCGGCGTGAGAATTAGACTAGATTGCTCTTGAATATAAGTGTATATTAAGAGATTGCTAGAGCAGATATCAGGTATAAGATATGAGATAAGATCAGATGAGATGATCATACCATTTGGGGTATTTATAGCTGAATGTAGGTTTCCAAGAAGGTGTAGCCGGCTGAATAGTATTCCTGTTCTACCAACTGTGGCCTACGCACGTGCCATGCTGGTAGTTGGTGGGTAGGCAGCGGCTGACAGTGACCAGGCAATTTCTTAAGAAGCCTTTGTTTCGTGGTTTACGATGGATTGGAATTGGAGGGACGAGATTTGCTCGTGTGAAAGCTGGGTTTGATGAAATTCGCCGAGAGAGAAAATGGTTGACTATTTGCAAAAATGGATGTGAGGTGGGATCTCATGATGAATGGCAAGATCATGAGTTTTGACCTTGTTGGTTGGTAAGTGCTACATTTTGTTTAGACTTGTGTTAAGGTCGGTTTTGACGACGTGGTGGTTTAATGCAGTATTGTGATCATACTGTATGATTACAACTACATGACTAATAGTTGACACACACTTCAAAGTAACATGTGGCTTTTTAATGTGATGCTTGAGGCATGAAAATTGAAAACACAAAACTTAGTATTGGCTGATTGTATAAAAAAGATTTAGGACTTTTCTTAGAAATGTACAAAGAATAAAAACGTTTTTTAGAAATCACAAATGACTTTCTTTTAATCATATAAATAATGCAAGTGATTATAGTAACCATATGTTTATGTTATATCAACGTAGTTTGATGAATGGATTTAGAAATTCAGAAACGTTTGTATATCAAATTACATTGATGGTCGCTATGGTAAGGTTATCTAGCGGTTTTGGTCTTCACTATGAAGCATTGAAGCTCCACTTTTCATTCTTTAGGTACATAGGAAATCACACCTTTCGTCCTTAATCTTCATAACTTATACAAATCATTTTTTATGTTTATGCTTTTTCACGGATTTCATTCTTTAATTGGACAGGCGTTCAATTTAGACGTTAAAAACAGCCATGCAGTGCACAAGAGGGCGATTAGTTCTTTTGACCATTTTTTTTAATAGGAAATTTATATGAAACTTAATTACCCAACCCACTCTCTTCTTGTTTTGTTTAACTTACAAGCTGAAATGATCTTTGGTTTGGTTTGGTTTGGTTTGGTTTGGTTTTTATTTCAACAAAAAAAATACAAAGTCATCTTATAAAAATATTTAGGCCGGCAGGTAGGACTGTAGGTGATGGTAATCTGACTATGAAAAGCAATAATTAGAATGAAAGAAATGTTTTTCTAAACCAAGTATCAATATTCAACGTAAAATACAACACCATAAGTACAAAATAATAATATAAACCTTCATCTAACAATGAATGAAACCACTAGTCCACCATTAACAATATAATCAATGGCTGAACTCGTGCTTTCTGCCCTCCTTCCTGTGCTCTTTGAGAAGCTGGCCTCTGCAACTTTGAAAAGCATTGCTCGTTACAACGGAGTTGATGCTAAGATCAACAAGTGGCAGAGATCGTTGAAACAGATTCGACGTGTGCTTGCTGATGCTTCTTGGAAGGAGCTAACAGATGATTCTGTGAAAGAATGGCTGAAAGATCTCCAGCATTTGGCTTACGACATAGATGACGTACTTGATGGTTGGCTGACCGAGCCATGCATCGTGAGTTCACACACGAGTCAGAAACCATGACCAGCAAGGTAAAAAAGCTAATCCCAAGTTGTTGCATGAATTCGTCACGGAGTACTATGATGTTTGCCCAGTTAGATGATATTTCTAGCAAACTACAAGATCTAGTGACACAGAAAGATGATTTCGGTTTGAGAGTGGATGTAGAAACCAAGCCAAATAATAATAATAATAATAATAATAATAATAATAATAGAAGATTTCAATCCTCTGTTGTCGATCCATCTAGTATTCTAGGGCGGCAAGCCGAGAAAGAGGCATTGGTGCAACAATTATTGTCACTGCCATGTGATCAAAACTATAGCATTGTTCCCATAGTTGGTATGGGCGGGGTTGGGAAAACTACTCTAGCAAGACTTGTGTATGACGAAAACAAAGTGAAAGATCACTTTGAACTCAAGGCATGGGTTTGTGTCTCAGATGAGTTTGATGGTTTTCGTATCAGCAAAGAGATCTTTGAAGCTATGGCAAAGGTAAACAAGGAATTTACAAATTTTAACTTGCTTCATGAAGCTCTTAAGAGATTGCGTTAAGGGGAAAAGATTTCTATTGGTGTTAGATGATGTGTGGAGCGAGAGTTATGAGGATTGGAAAACCCTAGTCAGCCCGTTTCATGCATGCGCTCCAGGAAGTAAAGTCATCATAACAGCACGGAAGGATCACTTGCTCAAACAGTTGGTTTACATGTAAGAATAAATATATGGATATGTATATTTATGTATGGCATACATGATCATTTATATTATAATAGATCAAAGTTAATTAAATTATACCTTATTATTATATTAGCTAGGTAATTGTTGATGGACCAAATTACCCTTTCTTGCTAATCAAGGGTTTCCCCTTGGATGTATATAAATATAGAGAGACTAATTAACATCACATAACTTAACCCTAAACCCTCACATAATTCGTGAGCCTCTCTTTCCCTCTATATTATTCGGTTTCTCAAGAACCCTAATCCCCATCACTAATATACATCCTAAAGGGGAACCCGACCAAGCTGACTGTCATGCGTCTGGATCATTCTCATCAGCCGTGGCCTCTCTCGCTGCTGTGACAGGTATGTTTTAGTTATAGGTTTATCATAACATCCATGATTTTCTATTACATACATGAAGAACTGATCAACATGTGGTATCAGAGCGATGTTGATTAATCAGTTCTTCATGTCTTCCATTAACTCAGGATCTAAACCGGAAGACATGGACTAAAACCTGATAAACCCTAACTGTTTTCGGTTTTCATTAGGTCGTATTATTTATTTATCGTTTTGATTAAAAACCGAAAACTGATAAACCCTAACAGTTTTTTGTTTTTTTCTTATTAATTCGTTTTATTTTATTATGGTTATTAAAATTCGAATGACAGAAACCCTAACAATTTTTCGGTTTTAAAAATCGCATCTGATATAAACTAACAGTGTTTTCGAAATCTGATAAATTAATGATTATTCATGCTCATAACAGTTTTCAAAAATCTGGTATAATCCGGTTCAATATCTGGATTGTTATAATGTTTTACAAAATTTTGATTAAGATTTAGACCAAGATATTTCGAATTTTGTAAACCTAATAAAGGAATTACTTTGAAAATAATCAAATCTTGGATAAACAAACAATCCCTAAAGAATTCAGATTAATCATTATTAACTGTTCATAAACTTATGGGTGTATGTGTTTACAGCTAAAACAGTTTCCGAAAACACTAAAACCAGAAAACTAATTTCCCGAGACTAAAATGTTTCGTGAACAGTACACTAAGAATTTTTTAAATACTTAAAAATTTTTCGTGAACAATACGATTAGTTCGATCCGCGCTAATCGTTTTGTTTGCTATTAACTAAACCAATGTTTTGTAAATACTTAAAATTCATATTAATTACTTTTACAAAACATATAAAAAGCTTAACTTGAATGAATGATGATGTACACTTCTGCCCAAAGGTGATGTGATACATCTAACATATCATTCAAGTCTAAATACAAGCTATGTTAGTTTAGCTTAAACATGATTTTAATGTATCACTTCTGCCCAAAGGTGATGCGATACATTTATATCAAAGCAAAACTAACTCGTGCATAATTAAAATGGTTGTTTCACTTCTGCCCAAAGGTGATGTGTTACAATTGTTTTGCACATATACTTAAGTAAAATTTAATTCTGCCCAAAGGTGATTTATCTTTTATTTAAGTAGAATTTTATTAATTACATTAATCTATTATTTTAATGTTAATAATAGATATTTATTATCACAGCTTCATAATTTAAATTGTTCTTATTTATGCCTGCATTAGTTTAAGTTGCCCCTAGTTCACTCTAAGTTCCTTCTAGTTTCGTATCTTAACATTCTAATATAAATTCCAATAACAGCTCCGAATGGTGGAATCACATCATTAACCGGAGATAACTTTGCTGCCTGGAAGGACTCTCTTATGCTTAATCTTGCCTTCCTGGATTTCAACTTTGCTCTAAACGAGGATCAACCTCCAGAACTAACCAATAATAGCACTCCTGCCGAGCACTTACTTTTCGAAAAATGGAAGAGATGCAACCGCATGTCTCTAATGCTTATGAAAAACTCCATTAGCATGCCCATAAGAGGATCCATTCCAGACTCTGACAATGCTAAAACCTATCTGGCTTCTGTGAAGGAACAATTCAAGGGAACGTCTAAGGCGCACGCTAGTACTCTTATTCTCAAACTGGTGACTACTAAGTACGATGGAAGGAGTGGCATTCGTGGGCACATTATGATGATGAACGACATGACCCATAAGCTGAAGGGATTAGACATGGAGATCAGCGACGGTTTTCTGGTGCACTTCATCATGACCTCTCTTCCAGCTGCCTTTGAAGCTTTCAAGATCAATTACAACACCCAGAAGGACAAATGGACTATGAGTGAGCTGATCGCTATGTGCGTGCAAGAGGAAGAGCGTATGAAGATGGACAAACCTGAAGTTGCTTACCTTGCCACCAGTTCCAAGAAGAGGAAGAACACTAATCCAAGAAAGGAGTTTGCTAAAGTTCAGAAAAATAATACAGGTGCCTCAACCAGCTCTCAGAACTCCACTGGAAAGCCTTTCTGCAAGTTCTGTAAGAAGTACATTCATAAGCAGAATGACTGTTCAGACTTTAAGGAGTGGCTGGCTAAGAAAGGTAATGATCTCTTTATGATACTTGAGTCATATAATTTAACTGTTCCTGCTAATACATGGTGGTTTGATTCAGGTTCTATGGTTCATGTAACCAATTCGACTTAGGGATTCCTTTCAATCCGGAAGCTGGAAAGAAACCAAAGAACACTAAGACTGGGGAATGATAAAGAACTTGAAGTCAAGGCTGTGGGAACTTTACAATTAATAATGAAAACTGGTTTATGTATTAAACTTTATGATACCTTATATATTCCTGAGATTACTCGGAATCTTGTATCAGGACCAAAGTTAGACACGGACGGTTTTGATGTTTTTCACGGTCGTGGCAAACTTACTATTTCTTTAAATTCTCAAGTGTTTGGTTATGGCTTTTTGGATGGTGGTCTTTATAGATTAGAACTAGATGATAATTTTTCTAAATCTTTGTTTTCATATAATATTAATGAATCACTCACAAAGATTAAAGAGAAACGAGACTTAGAGACTTCTTCTATGTTATGGCATCAACGTTTAGGCCACATCTCACGAGACCGGTTAGCCCGCCTCGTGAAGAATGAAGTCTTACCACATCTCGATTTCACCGATTTTGGAACATTTGGCAAATGTCTTAAAGGCAAAATGACATCAGCAAATAAGAAAGGCGCCACTAGGAGCTCTAATTTATTAGAACTCATTCATACTGATATTAGTGGTCCTTACCCCATTGCTGGCATAACTGGACATACTTCATTTATCACTTTCATTGATGATTATTCCCGATATATGTACTTGTATCTCATTAAAGAAAAATCTGAATATGTAACAACTTTTAAAGATTATAAAACTAAAGTTGAAAAACAATTAGATCGTCAAATAAAAGTTGTTAGATCAGATAGAGGAGGTGAATATTATGGAAGACATACTGATGTGGGTCAGGCCCCTGGTCCATTTTATGAGTTTTGTAAGGCCATGGGATCGTGAACCAATATACCATGCCAGGTACTCCTCAGCAAAATGGTGCCGCTGAACGGAGAAATCGAACCCTTATGGATATGGTACGCAGTATGTTAGCCAACACTAATTTACCTCTATTTCTCTGGACTGAAGCCTTAAAAGCAGCCGTTCATATACTCAATAGAGTTCCTTCTAAGTCTGTCCCTAAAACTCCTTATGAACTTTGAACAGGAAGGAAACCGAGTCTTAATTATATGAAAGTATGGGGCTGTATTGCTGAAGCAAAACTTTATAACCCTTTCCTAAAGAAACTTGACCCTAAAACTGTTATCTGCTTCTTTATCGGGTATCCTGAAAATTCAAAGGGTTATCGTTTCTATTGTCCTTCCCATGTCACTCGTATCGTAGAAATCAAGCGTGCCGTGTTCCTGGAGGATTACAAGATCAGTGGGAGCAGTACTAACCCTTATGAAGAATTGCAAGAAATACAAGATGCGGGGGAGACTCGTCGATTATTGTAACTCCGGCTATTCCTCTTGTACCCCATGCAATTGAACCTTCTGCACCACCTTCTCCACACTCAGAACCCGTTATCACAAAAAATGAAGGCACATCAAACACTCAAAACCAAGACAATTATGAACCCGCTAATCAACCCAGGAGGTCATCTAGGTCTAGAAGACCTACTAACTTTGATGATTATGTCACCTACCTGACTGAAGCTGACACCGGAAAGCTTAATGATCCTATCTCTTATAATGAAGCCATGAGCAGTGATCAGTCTTCTGAATGGAATACAGCGATGATTGATGAGCTTGATTCCATAAGGAAAAATGACGTTTGGGATTTGGTAGAATTGCCCAACGGTGTCAAACCCGTAGGATGTAAATGGGTGTTCAAAACAAAACTTGATCCAAATGGGAACGTTGAACGCTATAAAGCGAGATTGGTTGCAAAGGGCTACACTCAAAAAGAGGGAATTGACTATCAAGAGACTTTTTCACCTGTCTCTCGAAAAGATTCATTAAGGATCGTTATAGCCCTAGTAGCTCACTTTGATTTAGAGCTGCATCAGATGCACGTGAAAACCGCTTTTCTTAATGGCACTTTAGACGAAGTGGTGTACATGAAGCAACCTGAAGGTTTTAAACCTGAAGGTCAAGAACATCTAGTCTGTAAGCTCAAGAAGTCAATATATGGGTTGAAACAAGCATCAAGTCAATGGTACCTAAAGTTTGATGAAGTCATGAAGAAACAAGGTTTTGCAAAGAATCAAGTGAATCAATGCACCTACCTCAAAATGAGTGGGAGTAAGTTTACTATACTTGTCCTTTACGTAGATGATATTCTATTGGCAAGTAATAGTTTAGACATGTTGCATGAGTCGAAGCGATTACTCTCGCATAACTTCGACATGAAGGATCACGGAGATGCTTCTTATGTTATTGGCATCGAAATTCATCGAAACAAACACAGAGGAATCTTAGGATTATATCAAAGGGCCTACATTGACCGTGTCCTTACTCGTTACAAAATGCAACATTGTAACCCAACTGCAGCTCCTGTAGTTAAAGGAGACGTTTTCGGGGCATTCCAATGTCCGAAAACAGAGGTTGAAAAGGAGCAAATGAGATTGATACCTTATGCATCAGTAGTCGGGAGCCTTATGTATGCACAAGTTTGTACTCGTCCAAATATTGCTTATATTTCTGGAATGTTAGGCCGTTATCAGACTAATCCTGGCCTTGAACACTGGAAAGCAGCTAAGAAGGTGTTTCGATATCTTTAAAGGACGAAAGACTACAAACTGACTTATAGAAGAAGTGACAATTTAGAAGTGGTAGGTTATTCTGATTCTGACTTTGCTAAATGCAAAGATGACAAAAAGTCCACTTCGGGGTATATCTTTATGTTAGCAGGCGGGCCCATCTCATGGAGGAGTCATACGCAACAGTTAACGACTACTTCCACCATGATGGCAGAATATATAGCTGTTTATAATGCTACATGCTGTGGAATGTTGCTTAAAAATCTGATCTCCGGACTCAAATTAGTCAATTCTATTTCTAAACCATTGAAGCTTTATTGTGATAATTCAGCTGCCGTTAATTTCTCGAACAGTAACAGTTCGACTGGAGCTGGTTTATATCTTGATACAAAGTATTTGTTCGTGCGTGAACGAGTTGACGAAAATAAGCTTTGTATTGAGTATATTAGTACACATAATATGCTAGCGGATCCGATGACTAAATGTCTCCCACCTAAAGTTTTTGAAGAACATGTTGCTAATATGGGATTTACTGAAGACCTTATTTAATTGCATATTGTACTTATTTACATTTTATTTAATAACATTTCCTCAGTTTTGATTTTGTATGTCTCTTAATATGTTCTGCATGCGTAATGACATATAGACAAATTTATTATACAAATCAAATATTTGAAGGGCTTACTTATATAATTTTGATCATAACTACTTAGGTTTTAAACAAGGACTGCAGTATGATTAATGGGGGTCTTGAGATGATGTTTAATTCAATGACTGTATTTCTCTGCTCCAGTTTAAGTTTAAAGCTAAAATGAGTGTTAAAATCTGCAGACTAATCTAATGCTCATAATAAATGATTATTTGGCCAAGTGGGAGAATGTAAGAATAAATATATGGATATGTATATTTATGTATGGCCTACATGATCATTTATATTATAATAGATCAAAGTTAATTAAATTATACCTTATTATTATATTAGCTAGGTAATTGTTGAAGGACTAAATTACCCTTTCTTGCTAATCAAGGGTTTCCCCTTGGATGTATATAAATATGGAGAGACTAATTAACATCACATAACTTAACCCTAAACCCTCACATAATTCGTGAGCCTCTCTTTTCCTCTATATTATTCGGTTTCTCAAGAACCCTAATCCCCATCACTAATATACATCCTAAAGGGGAACCCGACCAAGCTGACTGTCATGTCGTCTGGATCATTCTCATCAGCCGTGGCCTCTCTCGCTGCTGTGACAGGTATGTTTTAGTTATAGGTTTATCATAACATCCATGATTTTCTATTACATACATGAATAACTGATCAACATTACAATCCTATATACAAGCAATTGCACAGTCTGTTAGACGACGATGCTCTATCTTTAGTTGCTCGACATGCATTAGGTGTAAATAACTTCGATTCACATTCGTCACTCAAACCATATGCTGAAGGTATTGTGCAAAAGTGTGGTGGATTACCTTTGGCTTAGATAGCAATTGGTAGATTGTTGAGAACAAAAAATGATGAAGTAGAGCACTGGAAGGAAGTGTCAAACAATGAGATATGGAGATTAAAAGATGATGGTGGAATTCTTCCGGCCCTTAGAATAAGTTACCATGATCTTTCTACACCTCTGAAGCGGTTATTTGCATACTGCTCCTTGTTCCCCAAGGATTTCCTCTTTGACAAGGAGGAAGTAGTTTTATTATGGATGGCAGGAGGATTTTTGCATCAACCAACCCCAAGTGGTTCAACAGAGGAATTGTTGGGTCATGAATTTTTTGAAGAGTTGTTGTCAAGGTCATTTTTTCAACGCGCGCTTAATCATGAATCATTTTTTGTGATGCATGACTTGATGAATGACTTGGCAACATCTATTGCTAGTGAATTTTTTGTAAGGGTAGACAATGAGAAAGAGAAGAATATTAAGGAGATGCTGGAGAAGTATCGTCATATGTCGTTTGTTCGTGAGAATTATGTACCTAACAAGAAGTTTGAGGCATTCACAAGAGCTAAAAGTTTAAGGACATTTTTGGCAATGTCTGTTGGGGTGCTTGACGAATGGGATCGTTTCTACTTATCGAATAAGGTTCTTGTTAACTTATTTCGTGAGTTCCCATTATTAAGGGTTATATGTTTGAGTAACTTTGAAATAAGTGAGGTACCAGATACTATTGATACTTTGAGACACTTGAGGTACATTAAACTATCTCGAACTAGAATTACACATCTACTGGAAAATGTGTACAATCTCTATAATTTAGAGACATTGATCCTGTGCGGCTGTAATAAATTAAATAAGTTGCCTAACAGCATCTTGAAGCTTAAAAAACTGGAACATCTTGACATTAGAGACACTCAGTCTTTAGATCAAATGCCATTAGGTGTTGGTGAGTTGAAAAGCCTACAAACCCTCTCGAAAATATTCATCGGAGATGAAAGCCGATTTAATATAGCCAGACTAAAAGAATTCAAGAATCTATGTTAAACTATTTAAAATTTAAAATTGGTAACAAACAATTTTTTTTTTATTTTTTTTCAACGTTAAACTATTTAAAATTTAAAAAAAAAACATGCATAACCTAACATGTTATTCAGGTAAAATATCTAGGATTTAAACAAAAAAAAAAACTTTAATGACCTAATTGTAACAAAAGATTTTATGAATGACCTGATTGAAGCAATACGCTTTCTTTAACGGTATGTTTTTCCCGTATTACACCTGATGAAAACTAACAAAACTCAATACATATAAACACAAACCGAGCTACATTTGGATAATGGGTAACGAGCAATAAGATGCGCTGCTATCCTCTTTTGAATCGCAAAACCTATTCTACTAAATATCAATCCTTGGTTTCTCGGGCTCTGCAAGTCATTGTGGACCACCTTCTGCACCCGCTCCAAAAAGTGAACCGCCTCGGAAGCTAGGTTTTGACTTTTGAGGGGTTTAGGGGTGTTACAGGTAACTCCGTATTTTGCCTGTTGATAAGTTAAAAATATCCATAAATTCTTTTTGTTTGCCAAACAACTTATATAACTTATTAACATTTTGAAAATTCAATAAAAAAAACTCGGAATCTGACGAGCAATTACCCGATAAATATCATTCCGGATTATAATAAGAGGAGAGGGGAAAACGGTGAGGCTATGTGTAGTGGAGGGGCTACAAATGATGTAGAGGCTACAAGTTGGGCTCACAGTATCTTTTTTTTATTATTTTCTTTTTATAATTAAACTAATCAAATAAAAACCAATTTTTTCAAATAATTAAATAAAAATGCATTAAAATTAAAAAGAAATACAAAAAAATACATAACTAAAAATATAAAAAAACATATAGCTCAGTTGGCGTACATGTTTAGGTTCGGGTCGGTAAATTGAAACGGATAGCTCGGTTGGTTTAGGTTCATCGGGTTCCATTATAAGTTCACGTTCGGTTGGTTTTGCGAACCATGGTGTTGACCGAAAGGAGGGAATGGGTGGTTTGGTTGATTCGGGTTGTTTCTAGGATTCATTTTGCATATACATATATACACACACAACATATATACATATACATATATATATCACCACACAACATACATACATATACATATATATACACACACAACATATAATATAATAATAATATTATTTTCTTCTTCCAGGCGATGAAAACACCTCGCCCCCGCCCCAAATCGCCCACATATCGCCTGGGGACGGTGTTCGCGCCCAATGTTGCCCAAAAGTCGGCCAAATCGACGCCCACTACGCATAGCCTGAGTGATGGCTCATAAGAGAAGCAGCGGCGTCACCACCACCACCACCACTTCCGGTGGCGATAGCTTACTGGAAAGGCTACCGGAGCTCATCCTCCATGAAATATTTACAATGTTAGAACTGGACACGCTTTGTTCGTTAGCCTGCGTCTCACGAACCCTTGAATCATCCGTAAACAAAACTCTCGCTTCCTTCTCATCCATCGATCTCTCCGTAATATCATCTTTAGACCCACAAACATTTGACGGAGTTATAAGCAAATTTGGATTAATCAAGAACATTACCTTGGATTGCCTCCGTCTTAATGACGCCTCAATCATAAGTATTTTAGGCCCTCATATTCAAGAACTGATTTTGTTGAAATGTTCTTCGGTTTCGTTCAAGCTTCTTACTACCATTGGGAAACTTTGCCCCAATTTAAGGTACTAGTTAATAATAATAATTGTTATTTTATTAGCATTGTTCCATATATAATTACTTCACTTTGCAAAATGTTGGTCATAATTTTAGTACTGCTTTGAATGTTTGATACATCTACAGGTGTGCCTGAAACCGAATAACTGAAAAAACCCAAATAGGAAAAACTGAACCGAATCAAAATCTGATGGTTTGGTTTTATGTTTTTGTAAACACCAAAGTTTTGGTTCGGTTTGGGTTTTACATGTAATAGGAAACCAAATTTATAGATTTTCATTTTTTATATTTTATTATAAGTAACTTGTAAGAATTTAATAAATATGTAACTGAAATATTTTTAGCCCAAATGTATAATAATCAGTTGGCTACTAATCAATACAATGATTTAGGCTCAAAGTCATTATTTCGGGACATTTTTTTTTCTTTTTGCACAAAATAATCAAGCTCAAATGGAAAAGGCGATAAAACCGAACCCAAACTGAAACCAGGCAATTATTAAACAAATTCAAAAACCACAAGTTTTGGTTCGGTTATACCCTAAATTGACCCAAATGGAACCATGCACGCCCCTATACATCACAGTTCCATATAAGTTTGAGAACAATATGGTTACAGTGTTTCATTGATTGTATTCAGAATACTCACACTGGAATTTTCCGGCTTTAATCGCAAATCTAAAGTTTTTGATTTGAATTTCCGGGGGTCATTTGCAAAGTGTCAAAGATTGGAGGTAAGAACTACTGTTTATTTTGTATCTCATGTTAGCTTACTTCTTGGCTCTTACCAAGCACATTTGATTCTTTTACATTTACAGTCTCTAAAAATCAAGATTCGTGGTGGAGAAGTCGATGATTACGCCTTTATGTTACTTGGAATTTACCAACAACTGCCCGAAACCGTCAAGATTTTTAAGCTTCAACCAGCTAGCGCATTGGATACTATCCTTTTCTTGAAAACATCTACACCTTTGACTTTTGGACAGGCTTTAACTCACATATCATTAGTTATAGATACCATTAGTGACACCCTTATCCACAATATTGCACACTGTCTTCCTCAATTGGTTGAACTGGATCTTAAAGACCAGTCGACATTTGAACCGATTGATGACCTGTCAAACTCAGGGATACAGTCACTTGTTAACTGTAAGCATTTGACAAGTCTTTCTATTTTGAGAAGCCGGCATCATATTGCTCCTTTGTTTAAACGAGTGAATGATATGGGCATGTTTTTGCTCGCAGAGGGATGTAAACGACTAGAATCAGTTCGGTTTGGAGGGTTTTCAAAAGTTAGTGATGCAGGCTTAACTTCAGTTCTCAACTCGTCTTTGGATCTGAAGAGGCTCGAGATTCAAAACGGTTATCGTTTGACCGATTTGGCATTCCAAGATTTCAGTAACGGTTCTCGGTCTCTTGTAGAGGTAAAGCTCGTGTCTTGCAGTTCTATAACTAGTGACGCAGTGTGTGAATTGGCAACGTGTGGTTCGTTAGAGGTTATTGATTTGCTTGGGTGCAAAAGTGTATCGGACTCGTGTCTAGACGATGTTTCACGTCTTACGTTGTTGGCAACCTTAAACTTAGGGGGCACGGATGTGACCGATGCTGGTATGGGTGTTCTAGGTAAAGGAAACGCTCCCGTTTCATGTCTTTCGTTAAGAGGTTGTAAGTGGATTAGTGATGAAGGAATAATATCTTTATTAATAAGTGACGGTAATATTAGCAAGACGTTAACGTCACTTGATCTTGGACACATGCCAGAAATTACGGATAAAGCCATTACCACCATCGTAGATGCGTGTGCAGGGCTTATAGAATTGTCGGTCAGGAACTGTGTTCGTGTTACAGATGCATCTGTGGAGGCCTTGGGTTTAAAGGGAAGGGTGCGTAGGCTTGATCTTTATAAGTGTGTTGCTTTATCTGGAGAATGTTTTCGGTTTCTGAAGAAGCCTTTGTTTCGTGGTTTGCAATGGATTGGAATTGGTGGGACCAGATTAGTTTGTGTAGGAGATGATGGTTTTGATGAAGTTTGTGGAGAAAGACGGTGGCTGACTATATGTAAAGATGGTTGTGAGGTTGGGTGTCATGATGGATGGCAGTTTCATGAGTTTTGATGCCGAATTATCTCATTTATGTTAGTTTGAAGGTAATTGTGGTATTGGTTATGTTGTGGTTTTGATTCCTTTTGTTTCTTTAGAAATTACATTTTAGTAAGAGTGTTGTGCTTTTAGTTCTTTTTATTTTCCAGTCAGAAGTTACGGGTTTAGTCCTAAGAGTTTAATCGTTTTCACTAACGTTAAAAAATTGTCTGTTGGATTTTTTAAGTAACATTTTCACCTTTTTAGCTAAAAAAGAATTAGCACTCTGCCCCCACTCCGCCCTGACCGATGTCATTGTTGACGACCACCACCACACCTTGAACACTGAAGTGTGTGTAGTTCATTTGAAAGATTCGAAAAGCTTGTTCTTTGTAAAGACATTGTGTCCCAAATCTATGATTGGTTGCGTGGACGTGTTTTGGATCACTAGAAAGAGGTCTGCTGCATACAGCGACCGCACTGCGTTGGTCAAATCATTTTAGGTCGACCTGAAACAGTTTCACGAAATGGATCATTGACGGATTTCTCTGGTATGACTCCAGTCAAATCTCTAATGACTTCATCATCGATTCTTTTTCGTTCAATGATTTCTCCATAAATCAAATCCACCAAACACTGCCATCATCACAGCTTATTTTCATCTAGATTATAGGTTGTTTTTCCACAGGTGAAATCTGTTAGCGTTTAGGGGTTGCCCGTTGCCTGTTTATATAATATATGTTCATGACTTCAAGTAGCGTAGTGGGTGGCATTAGATGAAGATCGCCCTGTTTATATAGTAGTGTAGTGGGTGGCATTAGATGAAGATCGCCCTGTTTATATAATATATGTTCATGACTTCAAGTAGTGTAGTGGGTGGCATTAGATGATCGCCGAGAAGACAAAAGTGAAAAAGAAAGGAGAAACCTGACTACATGAGTCGGGTGTTCACTTTTTTGTATTTTATTGTCCTTGGTGTAAGGCAAAGGTGGTATCTTCACATTAAAATTAGACACCCTGAGCCGCGAACATTGGTTAGTAAAACAAACTAGACGTTTATGTGCCAGCTAACTGTCAACTCGTATGATCTAAAGAAATGATTCAAGTTTACCACAGCGACTGTAATTTGCTACAATAGACTTTTAACTTGTGTGATATAACTTAAGCTTTTTATTTTGGATGTGCCAAAACTATCATTATTCCATTTCAAACAAAATAGTTGAAGTTTCTGTTAATCCAACATTATTAAGCTTACACAGACCCAATTGGTATATTTACATATTTAACATAAGGAGTAAACGATGATGTTTATGAATATGTAAAATAGTTTAAAGCCACTAGAATTAAAAACAAAAATCAACACACACTGCAAAGGGATCATCAAACTCACTCTTGGCGTCAACGCTAATACCTACCAAGAATCTTGTTTGTTCATGGCATCTATATCCTGGCAGCAAAGCTTCACACTCAATAATCTTCAAAAAGGAAGAAAAAGTTAAAAATTATTTAAAGATAGTCTTCGATTAAAATTTAAGAGTGAAATTACAATTCTGACCTCTATTTCTCTTCCAACCGACGCAGAACCGACTCTGCAAAACTACGTTGCCTGCACAACATTACAAACACAAAATTATATAACAGACACGTTCGTGTTAACATGATTATAAACTAGAAAGAATTTAAAAAAAAAACTTACTTGCTTTCCCTATGTTTGGGGCTAGGGCGAGAGTACTTCAAGTATCCATCCCAAGGAACCATCTTAAGACCCGCACGAGCAGAGATGATGCCTCTCACCCTGGAAAAAAGAACAGAAACCAAAATAACTTTAGAAACCAAGGGCATTTATGGTATTTCAGTTAAGAGGAACGCATTTAACCTCTCTGCAAACTCAATAGCTGTTTCTCCAGGCTTCATATTTTGAGGCTCCAGATACCAAACATCACAAACCACAGCCCATGATGTCATCAACTGCAATAAATGGGTTGTAAAGGACTGCCTGCAAAATGAAATTAATTATTTGTACACAATTTAATCCAAGAAAATAATAACGGAATTAACTTATTAACACGAGTTTTGGATGGAAATACAAATATCTTACTTTCTGCTATTCCAAAACGCGTCGACAAATATTTTGTTGTACTTAATTGCAATTGGACAAACAGTAGCTCCAAGTTCAAATGCACCCTAAAAAAACATATTACCAACATATTACCTAAAAAAACATTTCATTTTATTATTCCATCAATTTCCAACCCAACAAAACAAAACCACCACAAGAAAGAAAGAAAGACAGACAGAACCAAAGCTGTGTGTGGAATTCAAACTACAAATTGGGATTTGGGGTTTAGGGTTTCAATCTATTAATCAATACAGCCCGTACAACTTCTTCTTATTCCATGGTTTCTTAGATGGTGTGTTTGATGATTAGAATGTGAAACCCTAGAGTTATAACATTCAAAAGTCCCAACGTTCTCTCCGTACAATTACCAATTACCCCCAACATTCACATCTCCGTACAAGTCCTCCGGCAGTTTTTCCGGCGGTATCAACTGGAAAGCTTCCGACAACAGGTAAGTCTCTCTTCTCCATTCGCCCCTCGTCTCCACCACAAACCACCCGCAAGCCACCGCTCGAAACCGAAGGAGCGAGACAACGAGATCGTAAGTCGGCCGGCGAATTTTTTTACGTCTTATTTATAGTTTTTGCGGTACACAGGTATTTCTACCCCTTTAATCTTCACCATCCTCACTAATCTTGTTTCTTTCTGAGCACTTTTGCACTTGTCAATTTCACAATTTGAGTTGGGTTTAGCTGCCCGATTTGTTTGAATAGAGCTGGGTATTGGGTTTCATGATCTAACTTCAATTGCTTGTGTTATTGCTACACACTATTATTATTATTATTAGTTTTTGTTACTATTATTATTATTATTACTATTGATTTGGTGTTCTATTGCTTGTGTTTGTGTGATTAGTTGCAACCATAGAGCGTAGGAACCATGACTATTACTTGAGACCATGTCCTGAAACGAGGGGTGTAGGAAAGAGTAAAGATAGGGAGCGTATATTGCGTTTGGCTTCTTGGAATGTAGGAACATTAAATGGTAAGTTGCTAGAATTGGTAGATGTGCTTAAAAGACGTAGGGTTCAGATAGCATGCCTCCAGGAGACTAAGTGGAAAGGACATAGCGGGACTGAGTGTAATGGGTATAAGTTGTGGTACTCGGGGTCTGATGGAGCTAGGAATGGAGTGGGGTTTCTAGTGGCTAAGGAAATACACACTAGTGTGGTGGAGGTGATAAGACATAATGACAGGATTATGGTGTTGAAATTAGTACTAGGAGAGGAAGTAGTGGCAGTAGTCTCCGCCTACGCGCCTCATGTAGGCCTAGGGGATCAGGAAAAAAGAGAATTTTGGGATTGCCTAGACGCAGTGGTAGGGGGCATACCTAGGGGGAGAGGATTTGCATAGGAGGTGATTTTAATGGACACATTGGTAAGGCTAACGATGGTTTTCAAGCCGTACATGGGGGTTTCGGTTTTGGTGATAGGAATGAGACCGGAACAGATCTTCTAGAGTTTGCGGTGGCACATGACCTAGGTATTATAAATTCTTATTTTAGGAAACAAGATTCTCATTTAATCACTTTTAGCAGTGGCGGACGCGACACGCAAATTGACTACCTCTTGATGAGGCAAGGAGACCGACGTTGGTGGAAGGACTGCAAAGTCATACCTGGGGTGGCAGTTGTGACTCAACATCGACTACTAGTGACAGATATAGCCTTCAGAAATAAACTGACTGTTCGAGAGAAGAAAGGTACACCGAGAATTCGATGGGGAAATTTGAAGGACGAAAATCTCCTACTGTTTAAGGATAAACTCATACTGCATACGCGGGCTCGACTAAATGGGGACTCAACTCATATATGGGAAGCTATGGAGACAAAGATCATCCAAGTAGCAAAGGAGACTCTCGGGGTCACAACAGGAAAGACAAGTGGGCATAAGGAGTCTTGGTGGTGGAATGACGCAGTGCAAGACAAGATAAGAGACAAACAAGGATGTTTTAGGGAGCTAATGAGGTGCACGAATGAGGAGGAGCGAGTGGAATTGAGGGACAACTACAAAACGGCCAAGATAGAGGTGAAGAAGGCAGTGGCGGAAGCAAAGAAGGCGACCTTTAAACGGATGTATGAAAGTCTAGAAACAAAAGAGGGGGAACATGCTATGTTTAAGATTGCCAAAGCCAGGGAGCGTAGAAGGCAAGATCTAGGACCGGTGAAGTTCATAAAGGATACAGATGGGCATGTACTGGTCAAGGAGCAGGACATCAAGCTAAGATGGCAAACCTACTTCCACAATCTTTTTAACAATGGGAGAGCTTACCAAGAAGAACATGACAACACAAACTTTCAACGACAACAATCGAATAACTGCTACTGCCGACGGATCACACGAGAAGAGGTGAAGGATGCACTTAGGAGGATGGGAAGGTCTAAGGCGGTTGGCCCAGACAACATACCCATCGAGGTGTGGAAGTGTCTGGGGGAGGAAGAAGTCATGTGGTTAACTACTCTGTTCAATAGTATTCTCAAATCAGGTAAGATGCCAGACCAGTGGAGGAGCAGCGTTGTAGTTCCTATCTATAAGAACAAAGGAGACGCCCAATGTTGTGGTAACTACCGAGGAATCAAACTACTAAGTCATACTATGAAGCTATGGGAAAGAGTGATTGAGGGTAGACTTAGACGAGAAACTCAGGTTACGGTCAACCAATTTGGCTTCATGCCGGGGCGTTCCACCACAGAGGCAATACACCTTATAAGAAGATTAATGGAAAAGTATAGGGAGAAGAAGCGTGATCTACATATGGTGTTTATTGACCTAGAAAAGGCCTACGACAGTGTGCCACGACAGGTGCTCTGGGAGTGCTTGGAGGGTAGAAGAGTGCCCAGGAAATACATAGAGATAATTATGGATATGTATACCAGGAGTGAAACAAGTGTCCGTGCGCCAGTGGGGGATACTGATTTCTTTCCTGTAGAGGTAGGTCTTCACCAGGGGTCAGCGTTGAGCCCGTTTCTTTTTGCAGTAGTCTTGGATGAGTTGTCAAAGTCGATTCAGGGGACTCTCCCGTGGTGCATGATGTTCGCAGACGATATTGTGTTACTTGCTGAGAAAAAAAAAGATCTAAACATGAGGCTTGAGGAGTGGCGAACAACCTTAGAGACAAAAGGTTTAAAGATTAGCCGATCTAAGACGGAGTACCTCCACTGTGATTTTGGTGGGATAAACGACAATGAAGACGCACAGATCACAATTGAAGGGCAAGTGGTCCCGCAGGTAACGAAGTTCAAGTATTTAGGATCATTTGTACAGAGCGATGGGGAGTTAGACAGTGATGTGACCCACCGAGTTCAGGTAGGATGGTGTAGATGGAAAGCAGCCACAGGTATATTGTGCGACAAGAGTTTCCCGACTAAACTAAAGGGAAAATTCTATAGGGTGGCAGTTAGACCTGCAATGCTATATGGAACAGATTGTTGGGCCATCAAGAAGGCACAAGTGCGGAAGATGGAGGTAGCAGAAATGAGAATGCTACGTTGGATGTGTGGGCACACAAGGCTAGACCGAATAAGAAACGTTGTGTTTCGCGAGAGATTAGGGGTGGCGAACATAGCAGACAAGATAAGAGAGGGGAGATTGAGATGGTTTGGACATGTAAAGAGAAGACAGACGACGAATCCTGTTAGATCCGTAGAAAACATTACTGTAGAGGGGAGGAGGGGTAGAGGACGACCGAAATTGACTTGGGATGAGAGGATTAAGCATGATTTGATAGACCTAAACCTCTCCGAGGACAAGGTTGAGGATAGGAATTCGTGGAGAAGTAGAATTAAAGTTAAGGATTTTTAGAGAGAATTGAATACCTTAGGGCTTAGACTTAACTTATTTAGGTCACATACCATAATGGTATTTCCCTTACATATATTATTATTATTATAATTATTATTAGCTTTTATATAGCTGTTAAACTGTGATCTTATTATTAATATTATTATAATTAGTAGTAGTTTTTATATAACTGTTAAACTTTGATTTCCTTTATTTTGCTTCATACACATGTACTTAGAGCCGAGGGTCTCTCTGGAAGCCACCTCTTTATTCCTTTGGATAGAGGTACGGTGTGCCTACATCCCACCCTCCCCAGACCCTACTTATAGCTTTGTTGTCGGTGGGATTTTACTGGGCATGATTGATTGATTGATATATATGAACTATGAAGTAAAACATATTTTCAACAATTGACAAATGTACCTTTTTGAACATAACAGTGTAATGATTATTCACACAAGTTCCTTCAGGGAATATGAGAAGAGGATTGTTATCAGTTCCTTCAACATGTTCCCTCAACCTGTATTCAGGTCATATTACAATATTCATAAACTTAAAAATTAAAAAAATGGGAGAAAGTTTGCATTGAACATACTTTCTTGCTACAATTTCACGATCCTTTGCTTCTGAACGGTTGAACCATATACAACCCACACTTTCCAAAATAGTACTTTGCAAAAGCCCTACAAAAAAAAGATGATTATGAACTTATAATAATATTATTATTTAATGTAACCACTTAGCATTTTATTATAAGTTTCAAAATTGAATATGTGCACTTACCGACCCATCCAGGGTGTTTCTGCATTATAACTGCAAATGCAGTCATCTGTTCTAAAACAATGAAATCAATCATAGATGTATGATTAGCCACAAACACCTGTTCAACAATAAACCAGTTTATACAAAACAATCAAATTCAAGAATCAAAAAATAAAATAAAATCGATTTACCTGTTTAGGCCTCGCGCATGGGCGAGGGCCATGATACTTAACAACCCCTGTCCAAGATGCAACAAAGAAGCTGCAAATTAACTCAACGAGAGCCCGCTGCCATGGTTAAAAACGGAACATGAGACTAACCATGGTTAGCAAATGGTAAAGCGAAGTATTTGGCCAAAAAGTCTATTCATACCTCTAATCGTTTTCTTAACTTATCATGCCCCTTTAATAGCACATGCACAGGAATGTAACATGAAAGGAATATTATCCATCCGATTGTCAAAATAAGAACCCTGCGGCATGAATAAAAAGAAAAGGACTAAAATGTCATAAAAGGCAGTCAAATAGTCATCATACAGTCAAATAATGAAAATGCTTACCTTCCTGGGAAAAGAATCCCATATCTAACTACAACTCCTAAACACCACAATGGGAATAAATATATGTTCCAGTTCCACGGTTCTGGAGGATTTGACTTGAAACATCGCGTGAACGAGTCCTGTTCATGCATGTGGATTTAATGGTAGGATCATGCTTTATAGAATGAACAACATTTCACTATAGAGGCTAATAAGGAAGATGTTTCATAACCAAAATGAAGAGAATAATAAAAAAAACAGCATGAGCATAAATTACACGCATAACAAACATTCGAATCCCCTAGTAATCCCACGTATAGTAGTGAAGCTAAGGGGCTGTTTGGTAGCCTCTTACTGATTCCATTACCTGTGAATCAGTCGGAGGTAGAGTGTGTTTGGTTACAGCTCTTAATGGGTAAGTTTCAGAGACACACTAAATGATTCAGAGGCTACCTCTTAATCAGTCAGACCTAAAAGAGAATCAGAGCAACCAACCAACCATACAAAAGTACTAATAAATATCGCTAGCATAAATTACACGCATAAACCACTTAATATGGATACATAACAAACGGATCATAATGATGTATGTCCAAGTTTCAATTGGTGATAATAATATGAAATGAGTGAAGCTTATGCTCACTAATGGATGCTCCTTTATCTGTTTGTTGAACTTTTACTCCTAAATTGTTGTTCAATTTTTATTTTTTTTTATCGTTACATATAGATACGAATACAATATCACAAGATAAGCAGCATATCAATTAATCTAAGATTGATTGTTACAGCTTCATTACTAGTGACACATATGTGCAACACAATTTAATTAAAAACAAACATGGATGACAAGTTCAAAAATTAGGAATACAACAATTACGAACGAAGATCAAGCCAATAAACCACAACATAATGGGGAAGATATCAAATGCGATACACAACTAAGTCCGGATTCAGATTCATAATCATTACGCAACAACAATTACTAACTAACTAACTAACTAACTAAGGAATTAATAAAAGGATTCAACATGCATGCATTGCGTGTTATAAAAAGTGTACGTATCTGGAGAGAAGTAATAAGAAAAAGTAAGAGAAAGAGAAGAATTAGTTACATCAACAATGGCACCAGCTGCCTCGGTTAGGGTTGGGGATATATCAAGCAAATCACGCCTTGGACCCGCAAGAGGTAGGTCCCAGCAGAGCCCAGTTGGACCCGCAAGACTCACCTTGAACAGGGACGTCTGCGCGATGACCAACTGTTCCAGCAGGACCCACCATGCTCAAAGAACCTTACGCGCAGTACACCAGCTGTACCCGCAGGGAAAGCCTCCCAATGGTGAAGTACCCCGCCTGTTCCCGCAGCTGCGGATACAAGCCATCAGGGAAGGCTACCCGCACTAACAGCAAGGCTACACGCACAAGGCATTCGTTACTTCAGTTGTCACATGAAGGAATGAGCAAGGCGGGAACACTCCCGCCTAAATGAGCCAGTCCGTATGCTTCTGGAAGGTCTTTCGTACTATACCTACTAAGGTATGGGCGGAACAGACAATTTGACCAGAGCAGCCCATGAACTAATCACAGGGTGACAGCTCACCGACAACAATACGAGGAGGAGCACCCTCTAGTACTGTTTGTCACTATTAGCCGCTGCCTACTCACCAACCCTTACGAGGGGACGTGCGCAGCCTACAGTTGGTGGAACAGTGCGTAGCCGGCAGTAAAGGAACAGTATACAGCCGACCTTATTACTGTTGGCCGTAACCTATCCACCAACCAGCATGGCCTGTGCGTACGTCCACTGTTGGTAGAACAGGAATACTATTCAGCCGGCTTTACCTGCTTGGAAACCTACCTTCGGCTACAAATACTCCAACACCTTGGAATGGTAAGGACAGGATCTGATATCTCAATCTTATCTAGCAATCTCTTAATATACACTTATATTCAGAGCAATCTAGTCTGATTCTCACGCCGGAGGGTGGTCACAAGGAGGAACCCCCCCTTCTCAGTGACGAGCTTACGGTGTCTGTTTTGCAGGTCTCCAGAAGAACAACCTTCTCTGCCAGACCTCATCCGTGGGAAACATTACTTAACCCCCAGATTATCTATAATCTGCCTGTGGGTTCACTTAGTGTTTCTTCAAACAATTACTAACTAACTAACTAACTAACTAAGGAATTAATAAAAGGATTCAACATGCATGCATTGCGTGTTATAAAAAGAGTATGTATCTGGAGAGAAGTAATAAGAAAAAGTAAGAGAAAGAGAAGAATTAGTTACATCAACAATGGCACCAGCTGCCTCGGTTAGGGTTGGGGATATATCAAGCAAATCACGCCTGCATAATAACAATAATAATAAAGAGTGAATGGATCGATGGAATCTGATTGATATATATATATATATATAATTAATAGATGAATAATAATAATAAAGGATTACAAACGGAGGTTGGCGTGAGGTTGTTGGATGGAATCAGAAGGTAAATAATCTTCGATGTTGGGGCGATCTAGGTCTAACTCTGATGGTGATGTCGTTAGCCCCTTGCTTTTGCTCATCTTTGCTTCAAGAAACAAACACGGATTCCCTGCCTGCTGACCATACATTTTTATACGGGTTTTGGGCTCATTTTAGCCTGCTGGAACCGGTCACTAGATACGAACCAGGTATCGGTTTCTTAGAAAAAAACGTAATTGTTTCACCTTTAATCAGCCAAAACTCGATAAAACCCCGACAAACCCAATTATATCCGGACCCGTTTCGGTTATTGACTTTTTTTGACCATACTGAAACACAAGTTCCTACTCGGTTACGGTTCTTGAAAGTACCTCATTTGTGCGCCTCTAATATAGGTTGAATTCAGAAATCTAAAACATTTAAGAATAATAGTTTTAAAAAAAGTGTGTTCTTGTATTGTATTATACAAACAAACTTATGCAGTAAAATATCTTACTCGTTGGGCAAGATTTGAGATGAAATGAGAGCAAACTTAACCTCTATCTCAAAAGATAAAAGGACAATAGCCAATGAGACATGTGGCTTAATAACTGAGTTTCCTTTTACTGTATTAAATACAAATAACATGAATTGTATACTAATAGCAGAACAAAAAAGAAGATGGAGAACCGAAAAAGTATGCAACATGAACACCTAGGAGGTGAAATCCATAACCTTAAAAAGTATGTTGAGGTTGTTAGAAACTAGAATTTCTTAAAATTAATGAAAACTAGATTTTAAGGTTTGGTTTCGGGCAATGGCGTCCCAACATGTATATCCGGTACCTATGAATCCGATGGATATTGAGTGACATGTGCCTGACATATATGAAACGACTATAAAACACAATTTTCTAATCAAAGAGAGGACGTGACTACCAATACCCGCCTTAATTCAAACCAACATAACCTATTTCTCATCACAAGTACACATACATTTGCATTGCCTTTCTTATTTACATCTAGTCTAAAGAACGAGATCGACTCACATGTGTTGAATCGGTCTCGGTCAGATATGACCCTAGTCATACTAGAGACGGTTCAAGTTTCAATATCTGACCCTTTTCATCCTAGAACTGGTTCAACCTTATATATCAAAAGAATACTACTTATATATATTATTATTTCTACAAACAAAACATCATAAAAACAGTATCTTAAACACCATCATAACTGATCAAAATTTGTTCATTCAACAGCTAAATCTTTGCACGTATACACATCATCATACGACGAAAACAAAAATTTTAAAAATAAACAAGAAAAGCGGCATCAAGCCACAGTAACACCCTCAAATCAAATCTTGACAACAGTTTTTCTCGAACTAGTTGACTTTTTATCACCAGACAAGAACCTACGAATGCTTAGCAAACTATTGACCCGGGTCACCCCTTCGAGTGCTGACCATTCTTCATCTTCAGGGTTCGATATGCACTCGGCTAAACTCCTTTTAGATGCCCCGATACCACCCTTTTCAGGTAACTTATTATCTTCTGACTCGACACATGGCACAATCTCGCTTGATTCTTTAGCAGATGCTGGTGTTGTTCCATCTGGTGGAACAATACCAGTATCTGGTTCTTTTGCTTCTTTCTTGGGTGAAGCGGGTGTGGGTGTGGGTTTTTGGTCAAGAAATAAGCACACAACCGCACAATCGTCGTTCTTTGATGTCGGGTATTTCAGCCGCCAAGCTCGTGTAGCACAGTCAACAAGGGCTCGGGCTGCGGTTGACCGGCTTGGTGCAGCATCCACTATGTCCACTGCTTCTTTATTTGAAAGGACATCCCATACCTGTATCGCAAATGCAAAATAATAAAACTTAATTTGCTTATAAGTTCATATGTTATGTACTTATGTTTTATCTTAAATTGGCAAATTGTGAGAAAAAATACGTAAATTGTGGGTCTTTTTACTCTAAAAAAATTACCCGTTTTTACCTTTTACCCAATCATTGACTCCTAAAAAGGAAGTACCCATTCTAACCTTTTAACCAATTCATCGACTTCTAAAAGGAATTGCCCATTCTGACCTTTTAACCAATTCACCGACTCCTAAAAAGGAATTACCCGATTTGACCTTCCCAATTCATCGACTCCTAAAAATATTACCCGTTTTTACCTTCACCCATCTCATCGACTCCTAAAAAAGATACCTGTATTGTCCTTTTACCCAATTCAGAGACTCCTAAAAAATTTACCCGTTTTGACCTTTTAGCCAATGCATCGACTCATATAAAAAAAACTACCCGTTTTTACCTTTTACCCAATTCATCAACTCCTATAAAAAAAACTACCCATTTTGACCTTTTACCCAATTCATCAACTTCAAACTAAATCAGCCGTTTTGACCTTTTACCTAATTCACCCGATTAACCCAGTTTGCCAGAAATAATGATGGGAGAAAACTGTATATCCTTTAGACAGATTGTTAATATAATAACAGTTTCTTTAACCATAAAATAGTAATTATATAAAAAATTGACAAAATTAAATTTTGTGAGCCAGTCTGGCCCATTTTGACCATACTAAAAAAAACCATTTTGACATGTTACCCAGCAGACCCACCCGTTTAGACACCTTGAGAAATAACAGGGAGTATTGAAAACCGTACCCCGTCAGTTGCAAGAACTACAAACTTGTCTTTATCAGTGATACGATGATAATATATATCCGGGACAGAAATTAAACCGAAGTCCTTCAGACAAAAGTCACCAAAAGCTCTAGCCATTGCTAAACCGGGTGAATCACTATTGGGTAACCATACGCGTTCGACTTCAGGCTCGTCTTGTAATGCAAAAACCCGTCCTTTAAACTGCTGAATTCTAGCTGCTTCTCCTAAAAAAAATGTATGATTTACACCATAAAAATTTCAAGAAAACCAAAATTCATTGAATAAGCTATTAATAAGAGATAGATGGTTACTTGGGAGATTGGGTTTTACATCAACGGTTAACTGGATCGCTGTTAAACCGTTGTTATCGTCTCGGGTTGCCAACACAGCTCTCGAGTCTCCAAGATTACCAAGTATCAGATCTTGAGACTGAAATATATTGTTTATTAAAGTGATGCATGATAAACTTGGTTATTAGTCCAAAGAGTTTTGACCCGTTTAGCCCATTTGACCCCGTTTGACCCATATTTTCATTGAACCTGTTTAACCCATTAGAGATCAAATATAAACCAATTTGACCCGATCATAAGTAAACATTAGCTACAATTTCAGTTATGAACTTTTGCTGCACCTACCAAAAAATAGTAGTTTCTTATATGCATGAAACCGAAAAAGCAGAACCTTGATAAAAAAACGGCGGTTCGGTTTTATGTTTTCATAAAAAACGAATTTGCGGTTTGGTTTTGGCTTAGCATGTAAGTAAAACCGAAAACCAAACTGAACCAAATTTGTGAATTTTCATTTTAAATTTTGAATGTTAAGTAACTTATAAGAACTTGATAAATAGTGTAACACAAATATATTAACCGAAATGTATAACAATCAATTAATCATTACCATTAGGCCGAAAAACATTATTTTCGGAAAAAAAAATTTATCCCAAAAATTTCAAGCTCAAATGGTAAAACCAAAAAAACCGAACTGAACCCAAACCGGAAAATCTGAAGCAACCGGTTATCAAAATCTAAAAAAAACGAATTTTTTGGTTTTTGGTTCAGTCTGAGCTCAAACCCTTTTGTAAAACTATATATTATTTTCAAAACGCATCAAACTTAAGCAACTTTAAAAAGTTTCAAGAAAATCACCTGTTTGATCAAAGTAACCGCAGTTGACCCACTGCAGAAACAGTCAATGGCTGGATGTGTCTTCAATTCCATATCCATTAACCTGAAGGATTTTAATATCGACTTTTTTAGAGGAATATATTTCTCGGGAACTCGTTCTTTCTCACCGACTTCATATCTTCACACAACTTATCATCTTCGTCTTCTTCATCAAGTGAGTTTCCATTAACATTGCCATTTTGACTATCAGAATTAGGTTTCCAGTGGGTGGATAATAGAACTGGTAGATAGTCCCTAACTTTCCTTGCAACCATATGCCCGTACGGACCGTGCCCGTCAAATACCCCACAAAATACGGCTTCGTTTGTTGAACTGAATTTCTGGTTCATAAATATTGCTCAAATATAAAGATTCAAGATTTTGAATATGGAGGCAACTTTGAATAATGGAGGTGTTTAGCATTGTAGATTGTCTAATGAATATCCTGATTTTATAAGTGCTCAGAGATAAAGGTGTAAACAAGCTGAGCCGATCCGAGCCAAACTAGACTCGAGCTTGACCCGTTTTGAGCTCTTTTTGTAAAGCACGAGCTTGGCTCGTGAGTTGTCGTTTCAAGCTTGAACTCGGGTTGGGCTTGGCTATTAGTTATTAATTAACTTACATAGAATTATATTTATTTTTATATCTTTTGAGAATCCCTTCAAAGAGCTTAAGCTCGGGTCAAGCTAGTGTGCACTACCTTTAACAAGCCTAAGCTCAACTCTAGCTCGTGTGAATCACCTTAAACGAGGCAAAGCTTGGCCCGAGCTTGACTATGTAGTATGAAACTAATACATAAAAGTCCAAGTAAGTTAAAACTTAAAAACTAAAGCTCATTGAGGCTCTACGAGCCTAAACGATCTTCCCCTGCAAAGATTGGGCTCGATGACTAAGAGAGCTTTATTTGAAGCTCCAAACACAAGAGGTCTCAGCGGGAGCAGCCTCTCTATCCCCTATGATCATAGAGATATGTTTGCCCCATGATACCCTAGGCTTGACCTTGACCTAAGCGTTTTCAAAATCAACTCGTGTGCACTGAGCTTTCTACAAACTAAATTTTGCTTATCAAATTCTATAACATAATCCTAATATTAATATAAACCTAATTGACAAACACCCTTAATTATTTTGGCAGCATCAATTCCCCAAATTTAAGCCTAATTTAACTCATTTCTAACCTAATCAATAAACCCTTTTCAATTTGAACAATTCCTAACACAATAAATAATAATAATAATAATAATAATAATATACAAACCTCCCAGACGATCATAGCATCTTGATTAGTACCCTTCTTCCCCTGCTGCGTATACAAACAAGCAATCCCACTCGACCCATTTCCATACATTCGACCCGGTATCTGATGCAACACCCGTTCCTCCGCCGTACCACCGCCGCCAACAGAATACTTGCGGTTAATACGAACACTCTTTGACTTCCACCACCGATCACTTTCATCGTATTCACCGCCGCCGCCGGGTTGTTTATCTCTTCCGCCAGTCGAATAACAAGCACCCATTTTGTATAAAGATCAAATCTTTTTACTTTTAGTGGGTGGGTTTGTTGTAAAGATCTACGAACAGCAAGAGACCAAAAAGACAACTTTGAATACAGATGAACAACCCACAAAGTGAGGGACCGTGTCTCTGTGTGTGTAATTATATTTCTATTTATTATTATTATTATTAATAAATAGAGGGTGTGTTGAGTAGGTGAGGTGGATTGATAGAATCCAATCAGCCTGCCTGCCTGCCTGCCTGCAACAAGGGGAGTTGTTATTATTATCATTACTAGGTTAGTTACCCGTGTAGCATACGGGATTAACAAATTTGATTTTGTAAGTCAGGAAACATTCAAAATATCATAAAAAAATTGACATTAAATATAAAAGGTAGAAACATACATTGTAGTTAAAAAAATTACTAACACTCATAAAACATGTAAAATATAATATGATCGGACACAATATAAAAGATACATTTTATTCATGTAATGAGTGAAATAAAAAAGACAAAAAGTGGTGAATTCAAGTAATGAAGGACGAAACTAAGTTACAATCAAATAAAACTAAGTGAAACATAAATCACAAATCTCGAAATATCTCTTTGTAAACAACATTAGATGAAGTTGGTGCATTTTTTGAGATCAGTTTGCCAACGAAAAGAAATTTTCTGGGCATTCTCCACATGCTTGATTTTTGCGTCATTATCAGCTAGTGTGGGCCTAAAGATGAAGTAGCACTCATTCTCTCGAAGATGTTCTTCAAACTTAGCAAAGTAACTTTTGAAGACACTTGCTTGCATCTTTGTTCCCTGAAAATCATTGTCAGCTACTTATGATTGCTAATATGAAAAAAGTAAAAAATGATGTTAAATATTTACCTCTTCATCCATTAAAATCATTTCAATTGACCATATTTCGTTAGGGTTCTTATTGTTTGGTTTTCTCCATAGTCTAAGGACTCTAACTTTGATCGTATAGTTTGTTTTGGTAGCATCAAGTTCTCTTAGCTTAAGCAGATTTTTTGGCTCCATGCTTCTGTGTATCACATATGTTGATAAAAGAATTACCTAAGTTATTGTGTTTTGTATTCAATAAGATATAACAAAGTATAATTAGAATTGTAGGTAATAAAAATAAACTTACTTAGCTTTTGGGATGCAGAATGTCGAAAATGAGTATACAAAATAAGAAAAGAAGTCTCATATATATAATAGTATGATACACTCATTAAATCAGTTTAATGGTCTTTTGGTAACTGAATAATTTGATTGAGTATAAATCAATCAATTTAAGATATTACATATTTAAAATAAATTCCATAAGTAAACCAAATTGTCAAAAAAATTATGGAGTTAACAAAAATAAGTTGAAAATAAATATGGTTGACTATCCATAATTAAAAACTAATTTAATTAAAATATTTTTGAAAACTAATTTAAAAACAAATTCCTTTTTTAATTAAAATATAATATAAATGAAAATAAGTATGGTTGAGTGTCCATAATTAGTTTGAAGAATATTTAAAATTTTATTTCTGAAAATAAATACTATTGATTAAAACATAAATAAAAACTAATTTAAAAACAACTTCCTTTTTTAAATTCAAATAAAATATAAACGAAAATAAATATGGTTGACCGTCCATAATTAGTTTGAAAAATATTCAAAATTTTATTTCTGAAAATAATACTATTGATATACCAATTTCTATTGTAAACTATGATTTTATAAAATAAGGTGTAATTAGATTAACAAATGCAAAAAAAGCTTCAAACTTTAGCACGTGTCTAATTAATCAACCTAATTAACAAAGAATTAGTCTAAAACTTCAATTCAAACAAAACCCATGTTCAATATTCAGAAATCAAATAGCAAATAAGGTGTAATTAGATCATACCTTGAAGATGATGAATTATGAATTTGGAATTTGTAACAGATTTGCTAAAGTGGCAACAGTGTCTCTCCGAAATGGTCATAACATTTGCCATACCCTATTACAGTGATTAGAATAGACCCGATTGCCTTCCTGATTTTATGAAACATATCCGGACATGAATTTGGTACTTCCTTAAAATGAATAAACAAATAAATTAGAATCAGTAACTTAAATAAACATAAAAAATAAATGTTAGAAAAATGTGAGACATGCATAGAATACCAGCAGAGAGTCGGGATCGATCAACACTTTAAAGAATTTAGATCCTTGTTTAGTTGAGGCATTTTATGTAGACCATACACAACAACATAAATACTAATTTGAATATTATACATAACAAATATGCAGACTTGAAGCTGAAATTTTATAGCATATATTTCTGCCACAGGTGTGCATATGATTAAACATTAACACAACATAATGTAGAAGTCATCTATGTGAATAAGAATATACAATGCATTTAAGGGTGTATGGATATAGATGTAATCTGAATATTTGCACTAATAAAGTTTCGGTGTTGGTTAAGAGTTATAAGAAAGTGGACATACATTATAAATATTATGCATAATACGTCATAAAACGAAAATTCCCTAAAAAGTACTATATATGGCAAAAAAAAAGGTATAAAAACATTTAACATCAAGGTTTCATATACATAAGCATGCTTGCATATAACTAAAAACATTTAAAAAATATTGGAACATCAGCATCTCAATGAACCTGCTTTTCTTTTAATTTGATATTGAGTTCCTCTTAAGTCATTACATAGGATGAGTGTCTGGTTAAACAAAACACACTCAGGCAGTACCATATAATTAAAACTTGTTTTGAATGTATTTCATAATTTAACTCTTATTGTGTCAACTGTTAGATCATTACATTGACAACAATGAAGGATATTAATCAAACTTCAATAAAATAAATAGCTAGTGTGTAACCTAGAAGACAAAATTAGAATCCACATTTTGTTATTCCTAATTATACTTGCTGCAAATTTCAGTGTAATCGATATATACAATCAGTTAAAGTACAAAATTAGTAAACTGAGATTAATCAAAGACCTTGAGATGAAACAGGGGACTTTCTATGTGATCATCAGTGAAGCCGTAGCAACAAGCCGTAGCAACAGAGCTTCTCGTAAACGATTGATCTTGATTTAGCAAATAAGGTGTAATTAGATTATACCTTGAAGATGATGAATTATGAATTTGGAATTAGTAACAGATGAAATGAAAGAGTCAAATAATAATAATAATAATAATAATAATGGTGAGAACATGTGTTATGTTATATAACAGCGTGATGTACACATAGCATATCAATACATAAAATAAAATAATTTAAAAATATGATACAATTCGAAGATTGGAGTTGGAGTTCATATGTATCATATTTGGAACAATTTAAAAATATGATAGTAATCGAAGATAAATTATGCTTTTATCTACAAATCAATAATTCACATCAACATTGGAGTTCATATGTATCATATTTGGAACTACCGATATAATTTAACAAAAACATATAATAATCAACAATATGAAACAAACTCTAATAAACAATATGGAACAAAGTCTAGATCACAAGCTAATGTACAAAGTTAATAATCAATAAAGTCAGAAATACAACAGATCTAAACCAATATATAAAAATTTGAAAAAGAAATTTCAAAATACCTGAAGCAATAGATACACACAAGATAACGATTTAGGGTTTTGAAGATAGTGATTCGTTTGTGAGCATAGATCCACACAGGAATCAAAATCGGCTAAACCTATAATGGTTGTTAACCAACTGTTTAGATATATACAATACATTTAAATTAAACTGAGATGGTAATCGAAGAAAGGCATACCGAGCGACATAAAAGTTCCGATTGAATAGTAACGATGGCGAGGATGATGAGACGTGGTGGGAGGCGGTGGGAGGAGGTAACGATAAGACGTCGATGATGATGAAGATGATGATAAGATGGAGGAATTTGGGGTGGTCTACCAACGAAATAGAAGATGATGAAGACATGTTGATGATGAAGTTAGATTTAGGGTTTGGCTGCAGATACACGATGAAAAGGTTTTGTGAAATAAAAATGATGTTATTTGAGAGGCGGGAATTGGTGAGGAATAATGGGGTGAGGAGATGACACGTGGCATAAGGGAAGTTTTATTTATTTATTAGTACTAGGTTAGTTACCCGTGTAGCACACGGGTTAAAATAAATAAATTTATTTAAATAATAACATAATGTAAAATACAAAAAATATTTTCAATAAATATAAAGATATATTATATGGTAGAATAAATTAAACAATACACAATATGGAAATAAAAAGTTGTTACAAAATTCATAAATTTTAAAATATTTCTTTGTACACAATATTTGTAATTTTATTTGTAACTTTATTTTATATATCAAAACTTAGTAGTTTCACATTGTTTTTGCTTTAAACTCTAAATAATCCAACACATAACTGACCATAAGCTAAATAAATTGCCTAAAGATTAAATTTAGTTTTTATTAATCGTCATTGCAAGACAAAAATAAAGTGAAATTTCATTCTTTGAAATTGATTATTTTATCTAAAGGTGTAGGATTTTTTTTACGAATAAAAGTATGTGTTCAAATATTAATTTTGGATATGATTTCGGCTTTTATAGCACGACTATCATATTGTATTTTCATATGTAGTTTAGTTTCATTGCATAGACCAATTTTCTAGTTTTTTTTTATTTTAAGTAACATCACTTCAACATCGGCTTTAGGACTAATCTATGACTTGACAACCTTAGATTTGAGGCCATTTAAAACATCATAAAACTAATACTTTCTTGTAACGTATCATTTTACTGAAAAATGGTAATATTTTCATCTCTCGGACACATGGATAACAAACGTTTGCTAATTTTTTTGTATGACCTCATTTTTTTGGTGCAAGTACAACTCATTCACTAAAGAATTCTATATTTTTGAAAACTTCAATAATAGAAGGATATGCAAAGTCAATTTTTCATCTGATTAACAGTGTGCTAATGTCTAACATTTGTATGCCAAAGATAAGAAGTTGTCTTATCTACCTGAAAACCAAAACATGTAGTCTAGTGTTTATATATATATTTTTAATTTTTATGATGATGAACTTAACATAAACGATGAGTTGATTAAATAATCAATTAAAAAATGAAGTTGTAAATGGTTAATTTTTAAACCAACCCGTGACCGAACTCGTTCTAATCATAAACTGTTTTAACCTTAACCATGTTTGATACATTAATCAGTTAAAAAACCGGCTCATTTAAACTAACATAAACACAGAATTTGTCTTTTAAGGTTTTGAAAGAAAAAACTTGAAATTTAGTGAACAGTCATATATATTTAGACCATGTGTAGTCATAAAGCTCCACTACCAGGGGTTATGCGTCACGTGGCGCCCAGTCAGAGTTATGGTTTTGTACAAAAACAGGCTGTAGTCATAACTCTCCACCCCCAGACATTATGCGCCACGTGGCGCCCGGTCATTATTAATTTTATTTGTTTTTTTAAATACTAAATCATTTAAATAAATTAACATAAAATTAAAAATTACATTAAACTTCCAAATAAAAAATACATTAAACTAAATTAAAAAAAAATACATCAAATTAAAATAAAAAAACATAAATAATACTAATAAAACTAAAACTCATTTATATTTTTCTAAAATTTTCGCTCGTCGAGCGGCTTTTAGAGATTGGACTATCGGGTCGTCTTCGGATAGCTCGTTTGATAAACACTCGATGTCTTTGTCCATCTCATTCCTTCGAAGTAGGTCGACGGCGTCCAAATTTACTTGAAGTCGTTGGGTTCTAAGTTGGTGTAAATCTTGGAGTCGAGAGTTCATTAATTAGAATTGGCTTTCCAATTCGGGATTCGAACCCGTTGCTGACGACGAACCGGCCCCTTTCCCCTTTCCTTTGCCTTTGGTTCTTCTACCCCCAGGCCGAGGCATGTCGGTAGTATTCACGGGGTCATTATCGCTTAAGTTGAAGTTTCGAGCGTCGGAACTGGGCGTGTCTGGATCAACCGAAGACGATGTTTTAGACTTTTTTTTTTACTCAGGCCACCGTCGTTCGGCTTCGACACCCAACACCAAGCCCCATTTTGGGTGAAACCTCAATAAGTCTTTCCAAATGCCAAAGTAGTTGAAGGTCCCGCCGACCTTATGTTGAAACTCAACTAACGCGTTATCCATGACTTCCGCGTCCGAGACACCGCTACTCCTAATTCGATTCATCTGAGAGAAAACCGTATGGAAAGCCATGCATTTAGTGTTTATGTCGCCCCATTTCGACAGTAATGAATCTTTTTCTCGACGCGAGTCCCCGCCAAGGTTGTGAAACCTCTCTATAATTTTGTGCCAAAATACCCCCATTTTTTGATAGTTCGCTAAAAAAATAAAAACATTACAATTTTAATGTTTGTTATAAGAAATTTTAAAAAATATATATGCATGTTAAAAACCTACCGCATTTGGCATCTTCCGATATCTGGCACCAAGCACGAGCACATAGTACGCACTCGTCGGGACTCCACTGGATCACCGTCTTTCTAACCCGAGGTTCCCCGGCGGGCTTCTTTGCGTGTTTTTTTCGAACGTCTGCGTTGGCTCGAACCGCCTACGGTCTCCGGGACGGGTTGTGTCTCCGGCACGAACTCGACCTCGGGTTGGGTCTCCGGGGCGGGTTGGGAACCCGAACCGGCAAAAATGTTCGCCGTCTGGTTTTGAAAACCGGGCACCGCATTTGGCATACCGTTTTGTAGATATGCAATGTACGCGACCATTTGCGGGTCATACATTTGCGGGACGGGCACAGTTGGCGTCGGGGCAGTAGATTGGTTCGGTTGTGGATTTTGGTTGGGTTGACGGGCATATTGACCGAAACCGTGAATATTTTGGTTGTTGTTTGGAAACATGATGGTAGATATATTAGTGTAAAAGATATAAATATTTGTGTAAATTGGTATAGATTGGAAGGAATGTGTTAAAAAATATGAGTTTGGTTTGTTTATATAGTATAAATATAATTGATATAATTTTATTTTAAAAAGCCCAACGGCTCCAAGACCAACGGTTTTTTTTGGATTTGCGTGCCATTTTCCGCGTTTTAGATACAACGCACAAAAAAAAATAATCAACATAACGGGGGGGGGGGGGGGGGGGGGGGGGGCGGTGTACCCCCCGCGTTTTCACCAAAACGTTGGCCACTACACCTGGTCTTAGTAGGTAAAAGTTTATTGAAATTTTAAATTTAAGTTAACCTTATCTCTT